>NC_060268.1:65374290-65694752 GCF_021613505.1 Equus quagga
AGACTCACTAAGAAAAAAAGACAGAAGACTCAAATAAATAAAATTAGAAATGAGAGAGGAGAAATCACAACGGATACCAAAGAAATACAAAGGATCATAAGAGAATACTATGAAAAACTATACGCCAACAAATTGAACAACCTATAAGAAATGGATAAATTCCTAGACTCTTACAACCCCCCAAAACTGAAGCAGGAAGAAATAGAGAATCTGAATAGACCAATCACAAGTAAAGAAATTGAAACAGTAATCAAAAACCTCCCCCAAAATAAAAGCCAAGACGAGACGGCTTCTCTGGAGAATTCTACCAAACATTCAAAGAAGATTTAATACCTATCCTTCTCAAACTATTCCAGAAAACTGAGGAAGATGGAGCACTCCCTAACACATTCTATGAAGCCAACATTACCCTGATCCCAAAACCTGACAAGGACAATACAAAGAAGGAAAACTATAGGCCAATATCACTGAGGAACATAGACGCAAAAATCCTCAACAAAATTTTGGCAAACCGAATACAGCAATACATCAAAAAGATTATACACCATGATAAAGTGGGATTTATACCAGGGACACAGGGATGGTTCAACATCCACAAGTCAATGAACGTGATACACTACATTAACAAATGAGAAACAAAAACCACATGATCATCTCAATAGATGCAGAGAAAGCATTTGACAAGATCCAACATCCATTTATAATAAAAACACTCAATAAAATGGGTATAGAAGGGAACTACCTCAACATAATAAAGGCCATATATGACAAACCCACAGCCAACATCATACTCAACGGACGAAAACTGAAAGCCATCCCTCTGAGAACAGGAACAAGACAAGGGTGCTCACTTTGACCACTCTTATTCAACATAGTACTGGAGGTGTTGGCCAGAGCAATTCGGCAGGAAAAGAAATAAAAGGAATCCAAACAGGCAACGAAGAAGTAAAACTCTCACTTTTTGCAGATGACATGATCTTATATGTAGAAAACCCCAAAGAATCCATAGGAAAACTATTAGAAATAATAAACAGCTACAGCAAAGTTTCAGGGTATAAAATCAACATACACAAATCAGTAGCATTTCTATATGCTAACAATGAACTAACAGAAAAAGAACTCAATCCCATTCACAATCGCAACAAAAAGAATAAAATACCTTGGGGTAAATTTAACCAAGGAAGTGAAAGATCTATACAAGGAAAACTACAAGACTTTCCTGAAAGAAATCGATGACGACATAAAGAGGTGGAAAGACATTCCATGCACATGGATTGGAAGAATAAACATAGTTAAAATGTCCATACTCCCTAAAGCAATCTACAGATTCAACACCATCCCAATCAGAATCCCAATGACATTATTTACAGTGATTGAACAAAGAATCCTAAAATTCATGTGGGGCAACAAAAGACCCAGAATTGCTAAAGCAATCCTGAGAAAGAAGAACAAAGCCAGAAGCATCACAATCCTTGACTTCAAAGCATACTACAAAGCTACAGCAATCAAAACAGCATGGTACTGTGCACAGATCAATGGAACAGAATTGAAAGCCCAGAAATGAAACCAAACATCTATGGACAGCTAATCTTCGACAAAGGAGCTGAGGGCCTGCAATGAAGAAAAGAAAGTCTCTTTAACAAATGATGCTGGGAAAACTGGAAAGCCACATGTAAAAGAATGAAAATTGACTGTTCTTTTTCACCATTCACAAAAATAAACTCAAAATGGGTCAAAGACCTAAAGATTAGGCCTGAAACAATAAGTCTTCTAGAAGAGAATATAGACAGTACACTCTTTGACATCAGTTTCAAAAGAATCTTTTTGGACACCATAACTCCTCAGACGAGGGAAACAATAGAAAGAATAAAAAATGGGACTTCGTCAGAATAAAGAGCTTCTTCAAGGCAAGGGAAAACAGGATTGAAACAAAAAAACCCCCACTAGTTGGGAAAAAATATTTACAAGTTATATATCTGACAAAGGGTTAATCTCCATAATGTATAAAGATCTCACACAGCTCAACAACAAAAGATCTAACAACCCGATCAAAAAATGGGCAGGGGACATGAACAGACATTTCTCCAAAGAAGATATATGGATGGCCATTAGACACATGAAAAGATGCTCATCATCACTAATCATCAGGGAAATGCAAATCAAAACTACACTAAGATATCACCTTACACCTGTTAGAATGGGAAAAATATCCAAAACAAAAAGTGACAAATGTTGGAGAGGTTGTGGAGAAAAAGGAACCCTCATACACTGTTCGTGTGAATGCAAACTGGTGCAGCCACTATGGAAAACAGTATGGAGATTTCTCAAAAAATTAAAAATAGAAATACCTTATGACCCAGCCATCCCACTACTGGGTATCTATCCTAAGAACCTGAAATCAGCAATTCCAAAAGTCCCACGCACCCCTATGTTCATTGCAACATTAGTTACAATAGCCAAGACGTGGAAGCAACCTAAGTGCCCAGCAACTGATGATTGGATAAAGAAGCTATGGTATATATATACAATGGAATACTACTCAGCTGTAAAAAAGGACAAAATCGTCCCATTCACAACAACATGGATGGACCTTGAGGATATTATGTTGAGTGAAATAAGCCAGACAGAGAAAGACGAACTCTGTATGACTCCACTCATAGGTGGAAGTTAACATATAGACAAAGAGAACTGATTGGTGGTTACCAGGGGAAGGGGGGGGTGAGGGGAGGGCACAAAGGGTGAAGGGGTGCACCTCAACATGACTAACAATGTACAAGTGAAATTTCACAAGGTTGTAACCTATAATAATCTTAATAAAAAGAAAAAAATAATTATCTTGTTATAATCAAGATTTTTGCACAATTTATGTTCTATTGATGATGACAAATTAGACTATCTTTTTTGAGTCAGTGTAATTCTTAGATAATTTTTAAAATTAGTTTCAATTTGGAGAAAGTTTAAGTAATAAGTATTGTCATCAAAATCTTAGAAACAATATTTACATTTGGGAGCGAACCATGAATTGTCCCTATCCTGTTCAAATATTTTAATGGAGTTGTATTAGATAAATTATCATTATTGCAGAACATATTACAAAATATTTTAATTTTACAATATAAATTTCTACCTCTGACATTGTAAACGTCACCATCTCTTAAAGTAATATGTAGCTTCATGCAGTGACGTGAACAATTAGCATCACATATGTCACATCTACGCTTACGTATATGTAGATTTAAAGGTAAAATAAAATGTTAATATTGCAGAATGTTCCTCAGCCGCCATGTGCAGCTGTCAGTCCCGCACTAATCTGTGAGTGCCCCCCGGACCATGAACTGGGGCACGAGCAGAAGCGTGGAAGGGGACACGTGGCCCCACTAGGAAACAGTAGTTCATTCTGCGAGAAACTCCTGCACTCATGCCATCTGAGAAAAAGGATTTGATGAGTTAATTAATTGTCTTTTTTCTTACCGAAGTGCTTCTGCCACTCAAATCTTCCTTTTACTCTGAAGTAGTGTCTGTCTCTGATGTTGGCAGAAGCACAACCCAGAGACCTTTGTGACATTCAGACACAGTTGCTTTTCGTGTTGAGGACATGGGGCGTTTCCCTGGGGCCTGAAGCTGCAGGCTGCGCTCGGCCAGTGCTAAGCACCCGATCCCACGTGCTTCTTCATCAATTTATTTGTTGTGTATTTGTGACATGTGGGACCTTCTAAAGCAGGGCTTCACAAACTTTCTGTGGTCAAAGATTGGTTTTTAATTTTCCAATCCAAAGCAAACCAATTCTTTTGTAAAAATCCAACAAAAATAAATCACTAGAAATATGAAACAAAAAAAAAATCCATACAAAATACTAGGCTACGTTTTTAAAGATTCAACAGATACAAAATTCCTCTCCATTTCTGTGTGTAACTCCTCCAGAACCACTCACAGAGTGTCTGTGGACCGGTGCCGGCCCACACATCACACCTCTCAGGGTGCTGCCCCAGGTCGTGGGCCTCTGTCTAAGGATGGCACCAGAAGCCACCAGGCTGAATCCTACCCCACAGTCTTTTTCTATCTGTTTGTGTACTTTCCTCTATGTCATGCAGCTCTCATTTCAGGCTGCCAAGTCCTCTGTTCTCTAACTGTCCTGACACAGGTGCAGATGCCCAAGGTCCCACCATCTCTACAAGACTCTGCAGCCCCTGCTTCTCCCTGAGTCACCCCACGCTGATGTATGATGAGGGGCCTTGAGTGTCATCCCTAGAGAGGAGGCTTCTGAGCCAAGGGTCACGCCCAGAGTGTGAGGTTGCCTTTGACACAGCCAGGACCTCTCCTGGGCCTGATGGTCAGCTCCTGAGACTGTCGGGAGAGGAAGATCAGGTTCAGGAAGTCTCCTTTGCCTCTTGAACTCAGGGAATGTGGTTACTTTCTGGCAGGGCCACTTGCAGAGGACAGATGCCATTTCTGGAGCTGAGGCTAAACTGCTCACCTGTCCTTACTCTTAGGGGCTGATGCCGGAACCTGGGGCTGAATTGTTTCAGTGATTGCTTCTGCTGGAGGAGTCAGGACCCTGTATCCAGGGCAAATGGTTGTGCATACCATCAGAAGCAGATGTTTGAATTTGAGGTGTTTATGAAGATCAGACCAGAGAGCCCGTAGTCAGCTCCCAGACAAGGAGCTGGTGAAAGAAGGCCATGTAAGCTGGTCAGAGCTGATGTCTCCCTGTGGGTTATTAGGTTAATTTCACAGTCTATAGTGATCCAGATTTGCATCAATAATTTTTAACCTGTAATTTTCCTATAATAGACTTCAAGACCCTGTAAGTCTGGTATTCAAATATGAATCGCTCCCATCCTGATTGCCTGTGGGGAACAGATCGTGTGTGCTAGACTGCTGGTGAATATCAGCTACTTTAATATGTAAAAGAAAATTATTGAGTTATTTTTATGTTTTAGTTGTCTGGTACTTGGCCCTGGGGTGACTTAGGGCAGCGGGAATATTGGCTTGGTGTGTGAGAATTTGATAAAGGAGATGGTTGGAAGCGTAGGCTCTGGATTGGTTGGTTTGTATATCAAAGGTTCACTCACAAGAGAGGCATTAGGAATTAGCTAACCTTGGAAGGGGCAGTCTTTCCAGGATCAAGGTCTCAAATGCGAGAGCATTAAGAATACAGAAAATAAGAAGATAGAATCAATACAGTAGCTGGGTTCTGAAATGGATAATCCCAAGAGTGAGCATTCCAAGGAAGCAGGAGGTACCAGGACAGTTAAAAGCTATGCCCAGAACTGGCACAACGTCAGTTCTGCTGTAAGCTATTGGTTGAAGCGGACACTGGACAATTCAGATACAAGGGGGAAATAAACTCCACCTCCTGATAGGAGTGTGGCAGGGTCACATCACAAGCACATGTGGGATGGGTGACATTATCGTGGCCATCTTTGGAAACTACAATCTGTCTGGTGCATATTTAATCAATGTAAATATCTGAATAAATATTCGACAACATCCAGCTTGGTGGATTCTGCAGGCCAAATGCTCCCAAACAAAAATATCTCAATGTATGAATGCCCTGTATCTCCACCAGTCTGAATAGCAGGAAGTCCAGTCCTTCCAAGGGAGTCTCTCCTCAGTATTTCCAAAGTTTCCAGTAATGTGGAAGTCAGCCTACAAACTACGCCTGGTCCTTGGTCATTGCTGCGCACTTCGGGTATATCAGAAATTCAGCTATTTCCCCACTGGCCAGGACTCCAAACCACTGCTCCCCCAGTCCCAGCATGCCTTGCCACGCCCCCTCTTACCTCCCCAACCTGGTGACTCTGAGTCACAGGCTTAGATTCCAGCACCATTAAGGTGAGCCCCTCCTAGGGGTTCTGAAACGAGATGTCTGTCTGGGGCAGCCCGCAGTCCTTTAGCTATGTTTTTCTATCCTCCTCCATTGAGTGAGAATGATAATTATTTTTCCCCAGGGCAATGTGTGGGGGTAAACAGATTCTAAAGATTCAGCTCAACTCTCCTGCCAGCAGCTCTCAGGCCCACCCCTGTGGAAACAGCCATATTGTGGGGAGTGTGTTACCTGACTCGGATCAGTATGGCAACCTCAGCTTTCCCACATGGAAATGGGTAGGCGAGGCTTGACTAAGAGAGGAAGGATGTGGTTGTCTCCTTTGCCCAAGGCGTGTAGGAACCCAGCAACCACCCAATCGGAATGTCCTGTGACTTTAGATTTTATAGTCTACAGAAACTGCCCTCAGGTGATTGGAGCATGGACATCTTTTTCTGTAATGATCAATTATCCCACTTTCTTGCTTCAGTCTGGGCCTCTGTTTCTTGTGGTCTGGCGAGGTCTTTGCACAGGTGGGGCCTGAGGCCACTTCTAGACAGAATTGCTCCTGCTGGGGTCTTCAGAAGGACCTCAGGGCAGCCTCATGTCTGCCTGGACAGGAATGGCCAGGTGGCTTGGGGAAGATCCTGTGGCCAGAGTGGCCTTTAAAGCTGTCCACTCATCCTCAGCCAGGCCTCTAACTGTGCTCCTCTTGGAACTCTGGTCCTCATTCACAAGGGAAAAAGTGTGACGTGGAAAAATATTTATTTACAACTTCCCACTGCCTTGTAAAGAAGGTGGAGCTCAAAGACTGCTTGTTGTGGGGGGGTCATGGAAGGGAGACTGCAAAATTGGAAGCAATGCAGGGAAGAGTTAAACTACTCTGCACAAAGAGAGGGAAATATATGGGCGCGGTGGTGGGAGTGGAGACTGAAGCTTGTGGAGAGGGATCAAGAGGGAGGGAGGAGAAACTTTGTAGGGAGAGTGGAGATGTCTAATTGGAATGTCGGTTGAGTTTGCTGTGTGCTGTGCGATGTGACCCTGCACTTTGTCTCCCCTGTTGAAACTTCAGAACAAAATTGGTTTCTTACTCTGATGCATTGTGTGGTGGATTTTCTTTGGAGAAAGAAACAGGAATGCTGAGTCTTGCTTTAAGGTTGGTGAGGGGTGGATCAGAGGCTCCCACTGGAAGAGCACCAGGCCGAGACTCAGGGCCGCACGGAGCACTGGGTGCCTCTACACTGTATTCTCCAGTCTGACTGTTCCCTTCTTTAAGGAAAAGAACATTTAAGGTAGAGGGCACAACCAGGGCAAAAGGCGAGTTTGGAAGGGGGAGGAAGAGACATGTGTGGGTGGAGAATGCCTGTGAATACAGTCATGCATCGCTTAACGACAGGGATACAGTCTGAGAACTACGTTGTTAGGTGATTTTGTCATTAGGTGCAAATATCATAGAGTGCACTTACCAAACCTGGATGGTATAGCCTACTACACGCCTAGGCTATATGGTACTAATCTCAGCACTGTTATACATGCAGTCCGTTGTTGACAGAAACATTGTTATGCAGTGTATGACAGTATATTTGGAGGTGGGTGAGAAACAGAGAGGTAGGAGATCGTGCCAGTAGGTGTTAGGGGTCTGGGTAGGACTTTGCTTACCTTCCACATCAAGGGTTCTCCCAGATATCCTACTCATGAAAATCTTGTTGTTAGTGCCATCTAGTCGATTCTGACTCCCGGAGACCCCTTGTACAGCAGAGCGGAACCCTGCCTGTCTTTTTTGCGGCATCCTCTCGCCTTCTAGTGCTATATCAGACAATACTCCACTGCTATTCATAGGGTTTTCATGGCCAATTTTTTTGGAAGTGGATGGCCAGGTCCTTCTTTCTAGTCTGTCTTAGTCTGGAAGCCCCACTGAAACCTGTCCACCATGGGTGACCCTGCTGGTATTTGAAATACCAGTGGCCTAGCTTTCAGCATACAGCAACACACAGTCGCCACAGTATGGCAAACAAGAGATGAGTGGTGTCGTTCCCTGACTGGGAAACAAACTTGGTCTGTGGCAGTGAGAGTGCAGAATCTTAACAACTGGACCACCATGGATAGTAAAAATCTTAGGGTAATCTAAATAAATCTCTGTTCCATGTGGTCCAGGCTCAATTCAGTATCATTCAAAGCAACACAGTCCCATCTTCATTGTGTAAACCCTGTCACCTCTAATCACCCATTAGCTTCCTCCAAATGGAACTCTCAGTTCTACAGCAAAGAAGGCTCCCACCCGTTCTGTGTCCCTCCTGCGGGGGCAACCACCTCTTTAGGACTCGGCCAAAGCGTCGGCCAATCCCAGGCTGCTCAGGGCACTTTGTAAAGCATATTCCAGTGGGAAGTGAAATAGCACTGGAGAGAGTGGTGTCTTGGCTATAGGGAGGCGTTTTGGACTCTTCAGTCCTCTCTGTATGTTCTTGTAAAGGTCCCCAAAGAGCTTCCTGGCAAAGACATTGCACACTTTTTAACTACTTGGCAAGTGGTTTACAAATCCTTCTGAATACCAAGAGATTAGTCTGGGGAAATCCAAAACTTTAGAAAAAATTAATTGAAAGTGCTATTGAATTGAGGAGGTTTTGCCTGAGTAAATATTTTCTCTATGGAATTCTGATCTATTCATGTAGTAATCCTAATTACGATTTTGCTAATTTGGGGGTAGTTTCAGAGAAAGTGCTTTATTCTATCAGGAGCCATCACTAGGTTAAGAGGATTTTGTTTTTTCATTTGTGATGTTTCAAAGGAAATTCATTCTTGCAACAGCTTTAGCGATTCTTTGCTTATATCTGCTGCCTCGCTGCTCAAGGTTGACAAGAAAACACTTCTGGCTTTTGCTAGTTCCCGTGGCTGGTCCCTTGTATGCCGGCCACGTTTTCTCCTTACCAGCCCTGCTGGGTGCTCACAGCAGATCAAGCAGAGGTGGATGTGCTGCATTTTCTAGGAGTTTCTGTTTTCTTCATTATCTTCAAAATGGATGGCAAGACTGTCAGAGCAGAGGCCAAGTCCTCTCAGGCCTTGGCGTCTTTGTGTATGCAGTGACTTCTACCTGAAACACTCTCTCCCCTTCCTCTTCACCTGGCTCTCTCCAACTCATTCTTGGGTTCTCAGCTCAGTTATCACTTTCTCTGGGAAGTCTTCTCTGACGCTATGTTTACATCCATAACCATGGACCTGTCTTCTGAACTCTAGACCTGTGGACTCATTAGTATGGACATTTCATTGGATGTCTCATAGGCACCTCAAATTCAACACGTCCCAAACTGAATGCATCATTGCCCTTTCCTTCCCCTCTCCATCTCTTCTCTCTCCTCCACTCTAAACCTGCTTCTTCGCCAGTGTTCTGTGTCTCCTGGTAAGGCGCTGTGGGCCATAAAGTCACCAGGACTAAGAGTTATTCCAGAATCTTCCCTTTCCCCTGTCCCCATGTCTACCTCAATTCTACTTCATTCCTGAATCCAATGGATCCTACCTCTTAAGTTTCTCTTAGATGGATTCTTTCCTTTCCTTCTGTTAAAATGGACTTAAAGTTTATGTCCCTTCACAGTTCATATAGTGAAAGCCTAATCCCCAATGTGATGATATTTGGTGATGGGGAATTTGGGAGGTAATTAAGTCATGAGGGTGGAGCCCTCATGAATAGAATTAGTGTCCTCATAATAAGGGACACAAGAAAGCTTGCTTCTCTCTCTGCTGTCCACCATGTGAGGATACAATGAGAAGCTGGCCATCGTCTGTAAACCAGGAAGGTGGCCTTTACCAAGAACTCAGTCATGCTGGTACCCTGATCTTTGACTTCTAGACTACAGAACTGTGAGAAACAAACGTTATTTAAGCCAGCCAGTCTATGGTAATTTGTTATAGCGCACTGAACTAAGACTCCTTCCTCTTCCTAGCTTGGGATGCTATCCTTGTTTGCTTGATTACTGCATTCGTCTCCTAGCTGGCCTCCCTGCCTCTGGTCTCATCTTCCACTCTGGCTATCATAGTGATCTTTGATGTGAATCATCTAATTTTACTTCTTGCTTTGGATTCTTCAGTTTCTACAACCCCCATCCCATTAAATATAATCTAAATTCTTGTCCAGCTTTTACCTGCTTGTCTAACTTCTTCTTCTGTCGCTTTGGACTGGTCAGGACTCTTTAAATTGCAAGGAACAGAAAATCAAACTCAAACTCACTAAGCAAAAATGAAATTTGTTAGTTCATGTAAGTAAACATCCAGGGATAGATCTGGCTCAGCTTCAGGTGTGGCTGGGTCCAAGGGCTCAAGCAACGTCATCAGAAAGCTGTTTCTATCTCTTAGCTATGCTTTTATCCTTCTCAGTTCCTTTCTCTGGCAGGCTTCTTCTCACATTGTGGCAAGATAGCTGCCACAGCTACAGATTTCTACATCCTCGCAGGAACAAATCCAGCAGGAGGAGCATCCCTGTCACATGAGTACTCTAGCAAAATACAGGATTAGATCTGGTTGGACCTGTTTGGCTTGCCTGGAGTGAGATGCCCTCTTGTCAATCAATCACAGTGGTCAGAGGAAGTTGCTGTTTTGATGGTCCAGGTCTTGAGTCGTATGCCCATCCCTGGAGTAGGGGTAGGAATCAGCTTTTCCCAAAGCACATGAATAACAGTGAATGGGGCAGTTTTCCAGAGGAAAAATGGAGAACTGACTGTAGGAGAAGTCAGAATGGATTGGGTTTTCTTATCTCTCTCCCTTCTAGACTGTGAGCTCCTTGAGGACAGGGACCCTGTCTTTACATTTTGGTAATGCCAGTACCTGGTACAAGGTCTAGCCTACAGTAGATACTACTCATTACCTTGTCCTTTATAAGAATCGTGCACACCAGCGCTTGTGCTCAATCACATTCATACAAAGCCTTGTACATTAGCAGATCCATATATACATATACTCACCCTCACACAAGTATACAGGCACACACATACATTGCAATTAAAATTAAATGCCCCCAAACACACATGACTATATACCTGTACATCTGCCTCCACACAATGACTCACACACATTGTTTGTGCTCCCAAAGTGTAGGGGAATGATCTGGGGTTGAGTGTGAAAGGCCACGCAGTCTCTGATCTTCCTTGGTGTGGAGGTTCCATCTATGAAGGTTCAATCCTGCCAGCGCATCTGAAGGAGGTGGAGCCTGTATGCTGTAGGGAGGTAACTATCTGATAATTTACCTCATTCCATAGGCCAGAGGCCTGAGAAGGTGCAACGAGCTCTTGATAATCAGAACTTTGCTACAACCCTCTCCACTCTCTACTTTATATGTGTTAGACTGGAGAAGAGAGAAGATGAGTAATACCAAGTGTTGGCAGGGATGTGGGAACTGTGGAACTCTCACCACTGGTGAGAGTGTTGAATGGTGCAACCGCCTGACCCCATGCTCGCTGGACCTGCAGACACAGAGAGAAAGTGCGGGCCACATGTTCCTCCCTAGTGACCTTGGGGCATGTGGGTCTAAATCTCTAACAGCTGTGAAGGTCCAGGGTAATGCTGCAGAGATGCTCTTGCTGATGGTGCAGCAGAGAAAAGGGAATGACACTGCACATCTTGGCTGGAGGGAACCTTCCCAAAAGATGTGTTGGGAAAACTAGGACAGATGTGCCACCAGGAACTCTGCACCGAGTGGTGCTTACTGAGCCTCAGTCTGACCTGAGGGAGGGAGATGGTCAACAGGTGACTCTGTGTAACTTAAAGTCCCCTTGAGCTCCGGCTCTGGCTGATCTTCATCCTCTGGAGGACCGCAGCAGGCAGCCCTGTGCTCAACAGGCTACCTGGGCAGTTTGAGTGCAGGCCCAGACGACACTTTGAAAAGCACTGGTGTGGAGAGGGAAGAGGACCCAGGGCAGAGTGTGGAGGAAGAGCCTCATCTGGACATGGCCAGAGAGGGAGGAAGAGACCCCGGGAGCAGGAGTTAGAGGTGCCTGGGGAGGCCAAGATATTACGTATGATAAGAAGTGAGAAAGGGCCATTATGCTTCATAACAAGGACAAAGAAAGAAGACAAGAGACCATGAAAAGATTTTTTCCCTCATGATGTATAATAAAAACTAAACAGTATTTAAGCATGATTGAGGAGATGAAAAACTCTGATATTGTGAACTCAATATCCAAATAAAATACATGTGCCTCTAAGTCTGATGCTTATTCAGGAAAATACCAACAAGTTTGCCCAAGGACGTAAGGTGCCCTTAAAACCTTCATTTGTTGCTTGTCAGGGCTGTTTGCATCGATTGAAAGCTCGTGCTTGCCTTCCTGAAGTTACAGTGAGTAGTAAAGCCACACACGCTGACGCTGACGCAGAAGCAGAAGCAGTAAAAGCTGGATGAAAGGGAGAGTCGCTCTCATTGGAAGAGGCATTCCTGACCTCGTTAAGATGTGTGCAAGGTGCAGGACCTTCAGAGGGTGGCTTTCTGTCAGACTTTGGGATTTCGAGGATTGGTAAAAAGGTTTTTTTAAAAAGGAAGTTAATACTAGGTTGAAATTTTTATTTTGTCAACTAAGGACACAAAAAAATATCCCATCATTTCACAAAAGGTAGGAAGGACATCATCTAAGAATAAAGGACAGCCCTTTGAATGGAACATATTTAGCTTGGGTGGAATCCAGGTGTGACCAAGTCTCTGCTATTGCTCTGTCCACACTGCAGCAGGACTCAGCATTTGGTAACATTCCCCGAAAGTCAAATAGGATTCCACAAATCATTAGCAAGTGATGAGATGGTGAAGCCATGGGACAGAGGGTGACCTTGCAAACCGCAAAAACAGAACTGAAGCCAAACACCCCTTAGTCATCTCTGTTCTACCCATGAGTCTCACTTTGGTGGCCAGTTGCCTCATTTTCATCTCATTGTTCCCCCCAGGCTGCCCCCTGACTTCCAGAAAGGTTGCAGTAGACATCAAAATGCCATTTTTTTTTGTTTTATGAGAGTGAAATAGTTGAAATCTGTAATTCAGGTGCCTCTGCATTCCAGCCTTCTAGGCTGCTCTTTCCATCAACATCTAGGTAAAGCGACTCCAACTTGCTATGGGAAAATCAGTGCTGTTTCCCAGGGGTGTAGGTGCAGGGAAGGAGGGCAGGAGTGAGGGGATGCACTTCTCTCTCCTCGCTGCCGCCTTTTTCCCTAGGCTCCTGACTCCCTCTCTTGCTGAGGGCCTCTTTCCTAAGGCTACCTCCTGGGATCATTCCAAAGTTCCTTGAGTTTATTATGCAATGCAATTTAGCTTCCTCTTTGTCTAGTCCTTCCCATCCAGAGCAGCCCTGGGGCCTCTCTTTGCATAATTAAAAGATCCATTAAGGTGTTTTCCCAAACAAAAGAGCAGCTCTCTCTCCCTCAGAGGAATTCTATCATCCTCTTAGGACAACGATGTCTCTGACTGCAGTCAGATTTTAAAATACTAATAAACTACTAATACACACACACACACACACACACACACACACACACACACACACACGAGATGAGAGAGAGATAGAGATTGGAGGGAGAGAGAAAGGTATTAGGGCATTTTCTCTTTATGTTCAATGTACGCATGAAACAAATAATAACCAGGAGCTGCTAGAGTGAATATTCCAGAACTCACTAACTCACCAGGAAGAAACATGTGGCCAGCACCTTCTTTCTGTGTCTGCAGGTGCTACCAAACCAAAGTGGGTTTTCTTCCTGGTGAGCTAAAATCAGACGCCACTACAAGTAGTTGTCACACAAAGTACAGTATATTTGCAGCAAATAGGAGACCACACAGAATCATTTCCAAAGTCGTGGCTCCCTGAAAAAATGGAAGCAGGTGTCTTTTATTTCAGGTGGGAAATGAATATTTAGAAGGGTTTTTTGGTCATCACATGTAGAAGCGGTTATTAGCTGGTGCAGACACAGTCTGAAAACATGTTCTCACATACATCGCATCTTATGCTAATAATGCCTAGGCTCCTCCTAGGGCAGAGATTTTAGTATTAAAATGAGGCAGAGGGCATTTTCTGGTCACCTTCAGGTCATCTGCCCAGGTGCTGCCTTTGCAGTGGGGCTCAATCTGGTTCAGTTCAGTTGATGCGGATATCTCTTCCTCATATAGCTCTGAAAAACAACCTTGAGGGATGTTAAGCACCTGGAAACTTCCTTTTTGCTGCTTAGGAAATTAAGGAATGCACTCTTGACACAAGCAGAGAGCAAGCTTGGAGTCAGGTGAGCAGAATGTGCAGTCCTTCCATCCCACGATTAGAGATGTGTCACCTTCAGGACAGGAAGTGCTCCTAGTCTGCTGCTCCCAACCCCTATGTCCATCTTCTTGCAGAAGTATCCTCAAGGCCATGGGCAAGATGCCTTTCTCCTTGCAGTTTGCATGGCCCTGCCATTGTAACTGTGGGCCCTCCAGGACCAGTTCAACTGACTCCATGTTATCAACAGAGTAGTTAAGAAATTGTCTTTCAGAAAATTTGCAAAGTCACGTAGCCAGAGCATGTGCAAAAGAAGAAATCTTGACCTGAAATGACCTTGGAACCAAAGATCCTCCTCCACACAGAAACAAAGGACTTGGACACGACTGCAACTTAAAAGTTGGACTCTTATCAGAAGTAAGGGGTCTATTGTTCGGGAAGATCTGGTATTAAAACTCCTTCCCCACCTTACCATAAATGTTTAGAAACTCATCATAAATGTCTAGAACCTTGTCATAAATATTTAGAACCTGACCATAAATGCTTGAAGCCCACCAATCAAAACCTGTCCTGCCAGTGTTCCCACATGCCAGCCTGTTCTCCCTAACCTCTTAAGTTTTGCCCCAAATCCTGAATCATGGAGACAGATCTGAGGGCACACGCCCCCTGTCTCCCTGTAGATCAATCTCACAGAATAAAGCTAATTTCTTTTCCCAAAAGCTGATGCCATAAATAATTATCTTGTTTATGTGCATCCGGCGGGAGAACCCCATTTTTGTGTGGTAACACCATCACCTCCCTCCAGGACACCCCTGATTCCTGCTTTCTCTTTTGGAACACTTTCCTACATCCCCTTTGGGACTGACCCAAAGGCAGATTAGTGCCTTGACACGGGTTGTAGTGCAGGGTCTGCCCAGGGTGTCTTCCCTCTCCTCACAAGTGGGGGACTCTCCACATTCCTTGTAGAGCTGGTCTCAGAGTTTGACTAAGTTGTTGGTGGTGCCTCATTCTAACACCCAGGTGCTGACAACCTGACACCCTACATTACAGCAAGAGGCATCAGATATGGTTCCAAAACATAAAGGAGTCAGACAGATTTTGGAGTTTTTTGAGGCATTTATTCAAGTTTGGGAGCAATACAGTGACCAGCAGCCTTTGTACATCTCCTCAGACCACCAGGTTCTAAGATGTTCCTGCAGGGGAGGAAAAACTTCCTTCTACTGTCTTAGGTTCTGTGGCTGGCCTGAGAATTAAACTGACATAAGACAGATGAACAGGAGAAAAGTGTACAAATTTATTCATTTATAAATTTATTTAATGTTTTTATGTGCATACAGGAGTCTTCAGAAGGAAAATGAAGACTTGAAGAAGCCATTAGGCCCAAGAGCTTAGGTACATTTTTACACAAATAACAATAAATTGTGGGGAGGAAACAAGACAAAGGGGCTTTGGCTAGGGATAGTGAATTGTGAGACAGTGACTAGGAAATACATGGGGGAAACTAATGGAAGATGAGGGTTATTTTAGTAGGTCTCTTTGCACAGATCCATTTCGATGTGGATTTCCAGGCTCTCATCGTAAGAATGTTTTCCTCTTCCTGGTGTAGGAAGGGTGCCTTTCTTGGGGGAAATTTTATGGCCTGCTTTCAGGTGGAAAGCAGGAAGGCACAGAGCCCTTCCTGCATCTGCTGTTTCTCAAGTGCCTTCAGCTCAAAATAGTATGAAAAGTAGCATAATTTGGAGTGGCGTGTCCTGAACTCCTATACTCCCTTCACTGCCCCAAGGGGGGATAACAGCCCTGAGCTGATCCCCACAGTCCTGCCTCCTGGGGACATGCCAACTGTGAGACCTTCTTCTCCCTTTGCGCTGGCTGCAACACAGAGCTCCTCTTCTCTCCCAAGAGGCCTCTTCAGGCTGCTTGAGCCTGAGAAGGAAACAGTGGGGGATGTTGTTAGCATCGTCTTTGAGAAGAGTGTGGATATTTATGTGATATCCAGCCAGAGGCCAACCCTGAACTCTAACTTCCCTGTAACCATGGAAGCCAAAGGTAACAGGTTAAAGCCTTTCAGGACAGGGCACTCAGGGCCGCACTGAAGGGGAAATGAGGTTGAGGTGTGAGCAGAGTCCCTGAGGAGGCCAGTTACCAAGGCTGCAGGGTCTTTAGTCCTCAGGACCTGTCTCAGAGCACTAGGGTGGGGCTGGGAAGACTGAACAAGGGTCCCGAAGGTGCAGCTGGAGGCTGGGGAGGGACCTCTTGGGGGAACACTGGTCTCTAGCATGGGTCAGTAATCTCTCCCTTCTTCTACACCAATGGTCTTCATTTGTCTGGAAAAGAACCAAGTGGGGCAAGAGGTGTCGGAGTGGGGAGCACTGAGTCTAGATCCTCCACCTGTGCTCACTTTACTAGGAGAGAGGTGGTAGTCAGGTCTCAGACCTCCACAGAGCACAAGGATCTGCCCATGGGAAGGCAATGTTCTCCTTTCCTGAGCTGTTTCAGGTGGGGTTGGTGGTGAGCAGTGCCAAGTCAGGCCCTGGCTTCTGACATTGTTAAGGTGTTATCATTACTTTTACAGGCTGAACATGTGTCCGTTGTTATGGGGCTCTTTACTTGATCCGAACCAATGTCTATCTCTAGAATTCAGGCAAGGATAGATATTTCTGGCAACCAGTGGGACAGCATCCCCTTTCGTGTGGACTGTGGTCCTTTGGGATGAGACCTTACCCTAGAGAAGAGGTGGCCAGGCCAACAGGTTTGCTGAGTGGAGGCATCAAGGGGCAAAGTAGTTTTAGGTCCCTCCTTGCCTGTGTCTCCATCACCAACTCTCACGGGCTCAGTCTGGATGCTAAGGCATGGGAGAGGGGATGGCTGGGAAGGTCAGAACTGCTAAAGTCCTTTCCCTAAAGTTCCATAAGGTCATGGGGCCGAAGCAGCCCTGCTCTGGACCCCTCTGACAGAGAACGGCATGGGAGGAGAGAGGTTTTGTCCCCCTCTGCATGGCCGGGGGGCAGCTTTGCATGTGGGGGACAGTCTCTGGCTCCACAGTGTTGCCTGGGGGACCGATTAGTACCCAGCAGAAGTGTCAGTGTCAGGCAGACACAGTCCCTAGCAGAAAAGGAATAAATCCACGGCTGTCGTATAGCAACTGACCAGCTTCATCCATGAGCACATGTGGGTCACCTCCTGGGACTCCTAGAAACACTTGGGGAGATTTAGCAGGTGGTGGGGTCCTGCATGTACCAGGGAACTCATGTGCCTACTGTTTTCTTCCTTTCTAGAGCTTGTCAGCAGCCTTGGACTTGTGCGAGAAGGGAAAGAAACCAGGTTTTCTGTTTAAGGAAACAAAACCTCATGTTTGTCCGCAGACAGATCCTTCTAAGCAGTTGCTCTCTAAAGGGCCGGGCCTCCGGGTGCTCGCCCCACGTGTGCCCAGGGCTGGGAGGCTGCCTGGAAGAGCTGCTGGTGGCTGTGGCTTGGGCCGTTGGGGTCTTGGGGCCTGGAGGCTGTGTGATCTGACCCTGTGCTACGCAGATAGCCTGGCCCAGGCTCACAGCAGCCAGCTGCCGCCAGCACAGGCAATTCCTCAAGGTGAAAGCACTCTCCAGCGGGTCATCTGGCCGCATCTGAGTGGTTTTCTGTTCGCGGAATCATTTATTTCTGGTGTCAGGGAGGCCCAGGGCAGCTTTTCCCACTGGCTGTAAATGCTCCGAGCATCATCGATTCCTCTGCTCCCATCGCTGGAAATCTGCTGGACCAGCAAGTCTGTATCTGGGATTACTAGTGGGTGTGGGGGGAGGGCAAGGGCCAGTGTGGCTCTGGTTCCTTCCCTCAGCAGAGGCGGGTGACAGGATGCTAAAGTCCCCTGGGTCCCCTGGGAAGCAGGCTCTTGGCTTGGACACTGTGTTGGAGTTTCCTGGTCTGCAGCTGGGGGAGTGTGGCTAGGTTGTGATGACAAGGATCCCAGGCTTACAATGACTCCTGACACTTCTCTTGGAGCCTACCCTGTACCTGGGCCACTGGGTAGGCCCCTGAGCTTGGCTGAGGACTCCCTCAGACTGCATCTTCCTCCTTCCGAAGATGCCCCAGATCTCCATTTCCCTTCTTCCTGTCACAGGCTGTGGCTTACCCAGGTAGGGGCTGCTTTTAAACCCCGGTCTGTAGGGAGGGGCACCGTTCAGGCCCAGGGTAGAGCAAAATGGGCCAGAGTCAGTGTGATGCACACACGCATTGTGATTATGAGACTTGAGTGACCTCTTGTGAACTTGTCTGCCTACGAGTGTCTGCGTGTGTGTCTGTGTGGCTTCAGCATGTGTGCCTCCATAATGCGTCTGTGTTTGCACATGATCCCACATGATGATAAGAGTGCCCAGGGGCCTCTATGTAGGTAGGTGTGTTTATGTGTGCGTTTACCTGATGTGACTTTGTGCAGGCATTTGTGTGTCTACATATGCACGTGTGCCGGCTTCTGTGTGTGTGCTGGTATGTTTGTATCTGTGTGTGTGTATATGTCTGGCATTTGCGCCTCTGTGTGTGTGCATGTTCACGGCATGTGTGTGCCCCTGTCTGGGTGGGATGTGTGGGACTTCTGTCTGTGTGTGCGTGAGGATGCCTGTGAGTATCTCTTCAGTCCTCCCTCACTCTTCTTAGTCCTTTCCTCCCTGTCACCCAAGGATTTATGGAAAATCCCAGAGAGGAGGTGGTGGCTGGGGAGGAGGACCTCAGATATGGGTCTCTTTGCCCTCAGAGTTGCTCTGGAGCCAGAGGGGCAACATTTCCCAGGCTCTAAGAGCCTCTCCTGGGAGGAAAGCATTAATCTGCTTGTCAGAAGGAAAATGGCTATTTGTCCATGTCTGGAAGGACTCAGAGGCAGAGCTGGCTCTGAGTCATTGCCATCTCCCTGGCCCAGCTTAGAGCAGGGGCGGGGAAAGTGACTGACTGATGAGCTTAGAGAATGCGTAGGCTATGTACCCTGGAGGCTGACACAGGTGGGCAGCCTGGTGGGGGGTGGGCTGCATCCTGGAGGAGGTCAGAGAGTCTGGAGAAGTAGGGGCTGAGGGGCCTGGTCAAGGTTGTTTTGGGATTGCCTGAATTGGCGGCTGGGGATACTGAGTGAGCATTGGGGGTCGGGGTAGGGTAGCATTGACTTTTGATGGACCAAGAAGAACATGGCAAGCTCAGGACCTAGAGATACTCCAAGGCCTGGCCTTGCTTCATGGGGCCCTGCTGACAGGAGGCCTCGGGTGGGGAGAGGGTTCTGTTAGGGGGTTTCCCGGGAAAGGGACAGGCTCTTCTCTCTTTCCTCATTCTATTTCTTCTCCTCAGTGCCTGTGGCAAATCCTGGCAAGTCTTCCAGCCAGGGTCAGTGTCCGCTGAGTGACTGCCTGAGAGAACTGATGAACAACTAGAGGTCAGACCCCCAGGTCTGAGGCATGGCTCGACCACTGACCACTGACCAGAGGCTCCTCTCTGAGCCTCCCTTCCCACTTGTGCAGTGGCTAGGGCCCTTCATGGTCTGGCTGTCTGTGGTCTTGTGGGTGATAAGGCCCTTCTAGCAGCCAGAGGCCATATGTGGTGGGGCACCCCCATGTATGCTCTCGACCACCCTCCCCTTTCTGTCTTTTGCCAGCAGTCTGGGTCTCTGGCACCAAGGGTGAGGCTGCTGTCCTTCTGGGCCTCAGAGGAGAGCCTATTCTTATCATGGTAGCCCAGGCATCATGGCCCCAAGCGGTGAGTGAGGAGGAACCCATGGCTACTCAGATTATCCTTCTGGGCTTGGCCCTACATCTGGGGGTGAGTGGGAAGAGGAGGGAGCCAAAGCCAGAGCTCACAGTGAGGGGAGGGGGATGCGGCCAGGGCTGGGGCTGGGTGATTTCTCCTCCTGGGGCAAGTGACTCCATAGTCATTCTCCTACTCAGTGAGGAGACCACGTTGCATGTGTTCATTTACTCATTTGTTGGGCATTGACTGAGTACTTACTCTGAGCTAGAGTAAGTGGGCCTCTCTTTTGGACTAGAAGGACCCAGACCACTTCCAATCCTTTAGGTTCCTGGTATATTAAGAGAGGTCCCTGAGTTTATGCCCTTCTGTAGTCCTCTTCCACATTGAATCTGGGTTGGCCTTGTGACTTGTTTCAGCAAAGAGAATGCTGTGAAAGGGATGTTGTGTAAATTCTGAGCCTGGTCATTAAGGGGCCTTCATGCTGCCCTGAGACTCCCTGTAAAGAAGGCTGTAATAACTTCCTTGAAGATAAGAAGCCCTATGGAAAGACAGTGAGGCCAGGGCCACCCTCAGCCATGTCAGTCATCCCTGCTGAGTGCTAAGGATGTGAATGAGGACATCTTGGTTCCTTCATCCCCAACTGAGGTATCAGCTGGCTGCACATGCTAGAGTGAGTCGGCTAAAACCATCTGCTGCAGAGACAAATGGTCCAACTGAGCACAGCTAAGACTGTGGAGTTTAGGCCACTAAGTTTTGGGGTAGTTCTTTTTCATGTGTCAGCGACTAAGTGAAACAGAAATTTGTCCATAGGTGTAGAAGTGCTGCTGTAACAAAAATTTAGGCGCTGGCCTGATGGTGGAGTGGTTAAGTTCTCATGCTCTGCTTCGGTGGCCCAGGGTCCACCAGTTCAGATCCTGTGCGTAGACCTACAAACCACTTGTCAAGCGATGCTCTGGCAGCATCCACATAGCAGAATTAGAAGGACTTACAACTAGGATATACAACTATGTGCTGGGGCTTTGGAGAGGGAAAAAAAAGAGGAAGATTGGCAACAGATGTTAGCTCAGGGCCAATCTTCCTCAACAAAAAAGCATACCTTAAAACAAAAAGGGAAAAAAAGCTATAAAAAACAATTTAAAACATGTGGATAGGTTTTGGGGCTGAGTGGCAGCTGGAGGCTGGAAGGGGTGTGAGGAAACTGCTATTGAAGGCTGGAGAAAAGGCAACTTGTGTTATAGTGTAGTGGAACAATTAGTGTTGTCTTGCAGAATAGAAAGTGTACCAAATTAACCTGTAGATCTGGCTAAGGAGATTTCCAAGAATATTTTAAGTGCCCACTGGCTTCTTTTAGCAGCACATGATAAGATATTGTAAGAGAAAGAGGAACTCTAGAAGGAACTACTCAGTTTGCAAGAAGAATTTAGAGGCAACATAGAGGTTCTAGGACAGTCTTTCCAGCAAAAGATTCTCAATATAAGAAATTGTCTCAGGTCAAAGAATGAATCAAGATTGTGACTGTAAGATTCTTTGTTTAGATCTCAGAAAGGTTTAAGGTAGTGTTTATAGATCCACTCAGCTAGACAAAAGAGCTTCTAATACAACCCTGACACACACTCAAAGTAGAAAGAGGCATAGCTTGGAAAGTATTATGAGTCTGGCTTTTGAAGCATGTAGTGACTCTCAGCCAGATTCATGGGAAACCTACTTAATTTTAAAGAGAATCGTTCTGGCAAAAACACTACTAGCTTGGATTAAAAGGAGCAGAAACAGAAAAATGAAAAGGTTTCTGGGCTTTCAACTTTTCACAGGCAGGCAGCAGGTGGAGAGAGCTACCCAGCTGTAAATATGATCCATTAATTACTGAAAAGGAAAGATACAGATACTGGAGCCCCGAGCCCACAGTGTGGAGCCAAAAACCAAGGAGAACGAGGACTAGGGAACCACTCCAAGAAAGCAGAAAATAGGCCCTAATCAAGGAATCCTCTTTGCCCTAGAGGGCGGGGGGCGGAATTGCTGACATGTGTCCAGCTAGATTTCAAAGTTGCTATGGAACACTGACCACTATGTGCCTCCCATTTACCTCCTTTTAAATTGGAAGTGTCTCTTGAGGGATAGCCTATCCCTATCTCACCATTTTCTGTTAAGTGTTTTTAGGTCAAATAACTTGTCTTTCTAATTCATAGGTCTCTGGTTCAACAGGAGCACTATCCAAGGAACTGTGCCCAAGGAGCCCCATCTACATCTGAATCTGATCTAGATGATGAGATCTTGGACTTGGAACCTGATGCTGTAATGGGTTGAAAATTTGGGAGTCTTGTGAAAAAGTGAGTGTATTTGCATGAGGGAGGGATGTGAATCATTGGGGCCGGAGGGCAGACTGTGGTAGATCATTATAGTAATGGACCTCAATGGATCCTGCCTTCTCATAGTCACAGATCTTTACAAGTGATGTTGCCTCTTCTTTTATCAAGAGGTCGAGTCAGTTCTCTATGCCCTTGAATCTGGGCTGGCTGAATGATTTGTTTTCTTCAATAGAATGTGGCACAAGTGATCTTGTATGAGTTCCAGAACTAGGCTTTTGGAGACCTTGCAGCTTCTAATCTGCTTCTCTTGGAATGATGCCACAAGATCACCATGTAAGGAAGCCAGTCTAGTCTACTGGCAGATGAGACGCCACATGGAAGAGAACCTAAGTGCCCCAGCTGACATCCAGCACTAGACATGTGAGGCTATTGAGGACCTTCCAGCTCAGCTGAGCCTCCAGCTGAATGCACTCAAATGAGTGAGCCCAGGAAAAGCCAGGAGAGGAATTTCCCAGCCAATCAATAGAATCACTAGAAACAATAAATCATTGTTGCTTTAAGCCATTACATTGTGGGGTAATTTGTTACACAGCAATAGATAACAGATACATTTACTGTTCATGAATCTAAGGAAAAAGCTACATTCATGTTGTTTATTATTGATATAATGCATTAATAAGTTTAACTTTTTTTGTAAGGACAATTTGAAAACATTTGGGTAGATATAAATTTCAGTCTACCACACTCAGGTGTATAAGAAATACACACATTCTTCATTTCATTTAAAACAATCTAATAATGATGTTGTGTCTTCATCCCACAAGGGTAATGGAAAATTCCAGTTCAGTAATTATTGAGCCTCCCCCTCCCACTCAGGATCTCACCAACATATAGAGATTGATGTGGTCCCTGAAAAACAGATGGGGCCTCCGAATGCCAGTGTGTCATGATTGCTGCTGATTCCTAAGCCCCTCAGCCTCTGCCTCTGTGGTCCCTGATGTTCCTCTGTTTCTGTTACATGTGAAGAACAAGAATTGCTGCTTAGGGACCCTGATATGTTGGGTGCCACTTTCTTTAGGTGAACCATGGGCAGCCCCACTGCCTTCTGAGCCACCCTCAAAGTCATTCTTCTCTTTTCTTGAAGGATAACATAGGTTCACAGCTGAGTATCTCTATTGGCTGGTTTTCTGCCTGTAGAATCCCAGAAGTTGGTAGCTTTCCTTCGTTTTATCCCATCTCTGTTCCTGTTAGTCCAAACTGATAGTGTTTTCGGTGGTATAATGTCCTCAAAATCCTTGTGGGTCTTCTGTGTATGTCAAGAGGATCCATGTCATGAAACACAAGAGTCCTCTATAGAAAACCCCATTTCTATTCCTGACTTCTGCTAAGATGGTAAGTTGGATCCTTGAGTACCACACTTAATCTCTTGAGCAGAAGGTTATCCAGCCGCAGTTCTCTCCAGACCATGCCTTAGCATCTTTTATGATATGCATAGGCTAAGAAGTTTCCAAATCACCAAGTCTGGTTCCTTTTTGCTTAATTGTTCCTTCTCAATTTATCTCTTTCTTTTCACATTTTACTATACTATTAGCAAGGAGAACCCAGGCTTCATTGTCCACATTTTTTTTGGACATCTCCTCAGCTAAATATCCAAGTTCGTCACTTACAAATCCTACTTTCACCTAACATTAGAACACAACTCAGCCCAGTTCTCTGCCACTTTATAACAGGGATCACCTTTCCTCCAGTTTCCAGTAACATATTCATTTTGAGCTGAGATTTCACCAGAGATGTCTTTAGTATTTATGTTTCTATCAGTTTTCTGTTCATGGAAATACATGTTTTCTCTAAGATGATAGAAGCTTTCTCTATTATCCTCTTGACTTTCTTCTGAGCTCTCACCAGAATCTCCTTCAATGTCCATATTTCTATTAACAATCTCTTTAAGGCATTCTAGGCTTTTTCTATCATTTTTTTCACCTCAAAATTCTTCCAACCTCTACCCGTTATCCAATTCCAAAGCTTTCCCACATTTTAGGTATTTGTTACAGCAGCACCACTTTCCCAAAATCTATACTGGTTTCCTAGGACTATTGTAACAAATTACCACAAACTGATGGCTTAAAACAGCAGAAATTCATTCTCTCCCAGTCCAGGAGGCCAGATGTCCAAAATCAAGGCGTCAGCTGGTGACTTCTGGAGGTTCCGAGCAAGAATTTGTTCCATGCCACTCTCTTAGCTTCTGTCATTCCTTGGCTTGTAGCTCTATCACTCCAATTTCTGCCTCCATCTTCACAAGGTTGTCTTCCCCGTGTGTGTCCTCTGTATGGCCTTCTTATAAGGACACCAGTCATTGAATTTAGGGCCTACCCTAATCCACTATGACCTCATTTTCACTAATTAAATCTGCAAAGAGCCTATTTCCACATAAGTTCTCATTGTGAAGTTCCAGGTAGACACGACTTTTGGGAGGACACTATTGAACCCAGTACAGACGTTAATTAATTTCTTAATTCCTACAGCCCTCTGAAGGATAAAGATTGACCACCTTCACAAATGCATAAGCAGAGGCAGAGAGGAATGAGATTATATCAAAAGGGACTAGAGAAAACACCTGGTCTCATGTTCCACTCAAGGCTATGTCATACTCCCCAGTGTTCGTTGTAGCCTTCCATCTCTTCCTGGGTTCTTTCAGCACAGTGTTCCCTGGTCAATCCAACTGAAAATTCAACCCCTCATGCACTTTGACATTTTAAATCCTATATTCTTGCTTTATTTTCTCCCTGGCATTTATCACCATTTAACAAACTTTATATTTTCCTTATTTATCTTGTTTACTGCTTGTCTTCCCCATTAGAATAACCTCTGTGAAAGCAAGGAATTTCATTCATTTCTATATCCCTGGTGCCCAGAATAGCATATGGCACGTTGTAGATGCTCAATAAAAATTTGTCCAATAACTGACACTCATGCATCATGAGTGAAGGGATTCCTGGAAAGTGGGCAACTAGCTGCTGTGGACAGAGAGCCCCCTCCTTCACTGGGCAAATTTGCCTTTTTAAGTCACTTAGTGAATGATTAGAAGGGATAGTGTCAGGTTTCCAGAGTCCTCACTTAGAGCCCCATGGGTCTCTTTGACAATTTTAGACTCTTGGCAGACAACTGGAATGGCTGATTAGCTGGGAGTAAGGAATAAAATAAGAATTGGGATGCTTTGGGGCTGCCTCTGACCCACTGGGTCATCTTGAGGAGTTTGTTCCATGTCTCCCTGGGTCCCTGGCTCCCTGACCTCGGCCTCCTTTGCTTGATTGTCAGGAAATGAGTTTCTTTCTCTCCTAGACCCTATTTTCTCTGTCTGAGATGTGAGAATTAAGGACAAAAAGTCTTAAAATCACTTTGAACTCCATGGAGGAGGGTGCCAACCTAGCTGAGGACATTATTAGTGAAAACACAATTCCTTTGAAAACGGAAATTGCTGTATCACACAATCTTTCAACCACAGGGTGGAATTAATGAGGAATTTGCCCAAGATTCACAACTTCAAAATGATCTTCCAGGTGGCCAAAGGAAATTCACATTTACACTTCAATCAGAAATTCCTTTGTAGAACGTAAGAGGGGAGGGTTTAATTTTCTAGAATCACAAATGGCTACCCCCTTTCAGAGGAGAAGAGAGTCTGTGATAAAGACTGCCCTGGTATCTGTGAACTCTGCAGCTAATTAGAAAAGTGAATCTAATTTCACGGATTTCAGCTCCTATTAATTTATTCAGAGCTTGTTGGTAATGAAGCTGTGTGTTTGTTGCTTAAGAAGAAAACATCAGAGAGGAAAAGAATGAGTATGAGACTGCGCTGTTTATTCCCGTAACTTCATTCTGTTAATTGAGGAAATAACATATGATTTAATGTATATTACAATGTCATCAATGCAGCACTTGCTTTAGCTACTAAAAGAGCCCTGTGTGGTTAGCCCATAATGGGGAGTCTATGTTAATAAGACTAAAACGCAAACTTACTGGGGTTACTGAACTATAGGTCATAAGATCATCTTCAGTGTTGATCAATATGGGTGTAATTGTTTCCAGACACACTGTCCGATCATGGTCACCCCATCCCTTTGTCAATACCCACATTTCCTTGGAATGAATGGCAAATTCTCCTTGGGAGCTAAATTTGCAACTATGGTTGATGTGGAGGAAATCTAACGTTTATATCTCCTGAAACAAGTGGCTAACGTAGGCCACGCACTGGAAAGTCACACTTCTGTTCTGAGCTGGACCCGACTGCCTACTCTTGTCAGATCTGGATTGTATCTGGAATTTAATTTTTCTCATCTCTGAGGCCAAAGCCTCCATTTTGCTTTGGTTAGTGCCAAGTTTGTTCAGATACTGCTGATACTAGCCTGTTTCAGCATTTTACATTTATTTAAACAGTTGCTTACCTCTACTAAGCTCTACTGCTAAACTCTGAGTAGTTAATACTCTGAGTAGTATCTGAGCACATAGGTGAGCTTTGTCCTGTAATGACCACAGAAGATGTGTGAGGGAAGGCTCAGTGCAGGCTTTAATGCCTGAAGTTTCCCCTCAGGCTGGCTAACAAGATACATATGTGGGAAGAGGCAGTGCAGAATATGCTGCTGCTTTTTAAAGCCCTTAAAACAATTGTAAATACGTAATTATTTATAACAATTCTTTGTTTAAGACTGTCTTCCATAGATTCTAAAATCCCTATCTGTCTTCTTTAAAGTCTAGCTTGCTTGGAATATGGGAGATGCTTAATAAATATTTGTTGAATACCATAGGAAAGAGTTAAGCAGTAGAAATTAGAAAGGATAAGGGTCGGTAGCAAACCCTCTTGCCACTTCCCGTTCATTTGTTTATTCCCTCTTTCTTCTTCCTTAGCTCTGGCAGACACTGTAAGCTGTTTCATTCACCAACAATTCCAACCCCCTTCTAACTTACCTTCCTGTGCTACAGAGTCTGGAAATCTAGAAACAACATTTCCCAGACCACCTTGCCGTAGAGTTCTGCAGGTGCTCTAGATGCTGCCAGGGAAGACCGGGTATGAAAGTGGAAAGAGCAGTGGGTGTGGGAGTGTGTGGAGAGGGGGGCTGCGCAAAGAGCCACTGAATCTTCTGATGCAGCAGTTTATATTTTCTGAAAAGTGGCCATAATTTATTGGTTCTCATGTGCTCTTCCAGAACTTGCCACCACCTCATCAGGAGTTAGATTCCATTTCCCCTCTCCTTGAAGGTGGGTAGGACTTTGTGACTGCTTTGATGACTAGAATGCGTTAGAACTGACACTCCATGACTTCTGAAGCTAGGTCATGAAAAAGGTCGTGAAAAGAGATTCCACTCCCATCCGGTTCTCTCTCTCTGAGTGCTTGCCCTTGGAACCCAGCCTCGTGATGTGAGGAAGCCCAGACCACATGGAAAGGCCATAAGAGACGTGAGGGGAAGTCTGTAAGGGGACTGCCACAGATGGGAAAATAGGACCTAAGTTCTGATTCCTGGTTGAACCAGAGCAGTCCTCCAGATCTGGGGCTAGCTTGCACACTCGTTTGGGCCCCACTTTGCTCTGGGAATGAGAAGACCCCTGCCTTTGCCCATCCCTTTGCTATGACCCAGGGGGGTTATCCTCACTCAGGGAGTGTATTCAGGGCTTCATGATTCCAGCAAGAGGGATGGAGAGAATCCGTGTGTCTGGGGACAGCTGGACCACAGCCTCTCCATCCTGGCTGCACACCTGTTTGAAACTATAGTTAGAACAGTAAATCTTGGGGCAAGGAAAAGAGAGAAGCCCAAGGAGAAAAGAAAACAAAGGAAAGATGCAGTCCAGAAATTGGGGTGTTACTCTCATGCAGCAAAGCCACAGCATCCTCTGGAATGGTCCTTAAGAAGAAGGAATGGCCTGTGGGTGCTTGTGGGACCAAACTGGAATTAGGAAAACTACGGTTGACATGGTTTAGGGAGCTGTGAACTCTGCTTGTGCTGGTACAAAGGCTTGTTCTGAGAAGGCCTAAGAATCCCATCTACAATCCAGGCTCTGAACCTCTGGATGGAGGCACCCAAAGCAGGATATAAGGCTTTGTGCTCTCCATTTCCCTTGAGTTTCTGCTAGGGAAAAAACTCAAGGATTACAAAGAAAGGGAAGAAATAAAACAAGTTGGATTTATCATGTTGCTAGCAATATAAATGAATCAATTATTAATTATTTAAAGCAATATGAACATACCTAATAGATTTTTATACTGTAAAATAATTTCCTAAAAACATAAAATAACTCAATAATTTTCTTTTACATATTAAAGTAGCTGATATTCACCAGCAGTCTAGCACACATGACCTGTTCCCCACAGGCAATCAGGATGGGAGCGATTCATATTTGAATACCAGACTTACAGGGTCTTGAAGTCTATTATAGGAAAATTATAGGTTAAAAATTATTGATGCAAATCTGGATCACTATAGACTGTGAAATTAACCTAATAACCCACAAAAAGCTAAATGAATAATGTTAAAGCTAAACTAAAAGAGACTTTTATAATAAAAATAACAAGGTGATCAGTAATGAAAAACCGCAGCCAGTTCAAGATAACACTGATGAAATACTGACCACATGTCCTTCCCCAAAATTGTGAAATTCTAGCCCTCTGCAAGCACACATCCAGGGTAGGAGCTTGACAATATTGCTAAGTGTTGTGTGGCAGCCAGATTTCTTAACAAAGGACACAATCAGAGTTCTGGGTCATTTTAGTTTATCAACAGCACATTTTAGTGACCTTTCACAACTCACTCATTAGGTTACTAGTAACTAACCCTTGGTTGTCCCAAAGTGGGAGAGTCTATAGAAGGTGAGTCACTTGACTGTGGGAATTGAAGAAAGATGGGGCTGACCTGGCGGCGTAGTGATTAAGTTCACATGCTCTGCTTCAGGGGTCCTGCTTCACAGGTACGGATCCTGGGCGAAGACCTACCCACTGCTCATCAAGACATTCTGTGGAGGCTTCTCAAACATAAAATGGAGGAAGATTGGCACAGACGTTAGCTCAGGGCCAATCTTCCTTACACACACACACACACAAAAGTATTGAAGAAAGAACTTGCACTTTGGGGTCCCTGTGACCCATTGGGGGAGCCCCTGTGTCCTTGCAGGGAGCCTCAGGCCACCTGTGGAAATTGCTTTGACAAATAGGTCTCGCCTACTGGAGGCCTTTTCTCCTGTAGGTATCTCTCCTCAGTATTATACAATTTTTTCTCTCTACTAGATTATTGCGTTAGCTCACATACAGGCTGTAATGACTCCCACCTTAAAACTTACCTCCTTGACTTCGTATCCCCTCCAGCTGCTACCACAACTCTCTCCTTGCTGCAGAAACAAAGCTCGTCCAAAGAGTTGTCTATATTCAGTGTCCCCAATTCTTCTGTCATCTGTGTTGAACTATTTATTCTTTTTTTTCCCCATATATATTTTATTTTTTTTCTGTGTACATAGTAATACATTTTGAATTCTGTGTGGAGTACATCATGTTCACTACCCAAAGACTAGTTATAATCCATCACCACACACATGTGCCTAATCACCCCTTTTGCCCTCCCCTCTCCCCACTTTCCTTCTGGTAACCACCAATCCAATCTCTGTTGCTATGTGTTTGTCGTTGTTTTTATCTTCTACTTATGAGTGAGATTATATGGTATTTGACTTTTTCCCTCTGACTTATTTCACTTAGCGTAATACCCTCAAGGTCCATCCATGTTGTCACAAATGGCCGGATTTCATCATTTCTTATGGCTGAGTAGTATTCCATCGTGTATGCATACCACATCTTCTTTATCCATTCGTCCCTTGATGGGCACCTAGGTTGCTTCCAAGTCTTGGCTATTGTGAATAATGCTGTGATGAACATAGGGCTGCATGTATCTTTATGCATTTCTGTTTTCAAGTTCTTGGGATAAATACCCAGCAGTGGAATAGCTGGATCATATGGTAGTTCTATTCTTAATTTTCTGAGGAAGCTCCATACTGCTTTCCATAGTGGCTGCACCAGTTTGCACTCCCACCAGCAGTGGATGACGGTTCCCTTCTCTCCACATCCTCTCCAACACTTGTTGTTTCCTGTCTTGTTAATTATAGCCATTCTGACCCGAGTGAGGTGATACCTCATTGTAGTTTTGATTTGCACTTCCCTGATAGTTAATGATGTTGAACATCTTTTCATATGCCTGTGGCCATCTGTATATCTTCTTTGGAGAAATCTCTGTTCAGATCTTTTGCCCATTTTTAAATTGGGTTGTTGGTTTTTTTGTTGTTGAGATGTGTGAGTTCTTTGTATATTTTGGATATTAGCTCCTTATCTGATAGATGGTTTGCAAATATCTTCTCCCAACTGTTACATTGTCTTTTCATTTTGTTGATGGTTTCCTTTGCTGTGCAGAAGCTTTTTAGTTTGATGTAGTCCCATTTGTTTATTTTTTCTTTTGTTTCCCTTGCCCAGTCAGACATGGTACTTGAAAATATGCTGCTAAGGCCAATGTCAAAAAGTGTACTGCCTATGTTTTCTTTAGAAGTTTCAAGGTTTCAGGGCTTACATTCAAGTCTTTAATTCATTTTGAGTTGATTTTTGTGCATGGTGTAAGATAATGGTCTACTTTCGTTCTTTTGCTTGTGGCTGACCAGTTTTCCCAACACCATTTATTAAAGAGACTCTCCTTTCTCCATTGTATGCTCTTGGCTCCCTTGTCGAAAATTAGCTGTCCATATATGTGTGGTTTTATTTCTGGGCTCTCAATTCTGTTCCATTGATCTGTGTGTCTATTTTTGTGCCAGTACCATGCTGTTTTGGTTACTATAGCTTGGTGGTATATTTTGAAATCATCGAGTGTGATACCTCCAGCTTTGTTCTTTTTCCTCAGGATTCCTTTGGCTATTCGGGGTCTTTGTTGTTCCTATAAATTTTAGGATTCTTTGTTCTATTTCTGTGAAAAATCTTGTTGGAACTTAGATAGAGATTGCATTGAATCTATAGATTGCTTCAGGAAGTATGGACATTTTAACTCTGCTAATTCTTCCAATCCAAGAACATGGAATATCTTTCCATTTCTTTGTGTCTTCAGTTTCTTTCAACAACGTTTTTATAGTTTTCGGTGTACAGATCTTTCACCTCTTTGGTTAAGTTTATTCCTAGGTATTTTATTCTTCTTGTTGCAATTATAAATGGGATTGTATTCTTAATTTCTCTTTCTGCTGCTTCATTGTTAGTATATAGAAACACACGTGATTTTCGCATGTTGATTTTGTATCCTGCAACTTGACTGAATTCATTTATTATTTCTAAAAGTTCTTTAGTGGATTCTTTAGGGTTTTCTATGTAGAAAATTATGTCATCTGCAAAGAGTGACAGTTTCACTTCTTCTTTTCCAATTTGGATCCCTTTTATTTCTTTTTCTTGCCTGATTGCTCTGGCTAGGACTTCCAATACTATGTTAAATAAAAGTGGTGACAGTGGGCATCCTTGTCTGGTTCTTGTTCTTAGAGGGATAGCTTTCAGTTTTTCTCCATTGAGAACGATATTAGCTGTGGGTTTGTCATATATGGCCTTTATTATGTTGAGGTAGTTTCCTTCTATACCTATTTTATTTAGAGTTTTTGTCATAAATCGATGCTGTATCTTGTCAAATGCTTTCCCTGTATCTATTGAGATGATCATGTGATTTTTATTCTTCATTTTGTTAATGTGGTGTATCACATTAATTGATTTGTAGATGTTGAACCGTCCCTGCATCCCTGGAATGAAACCCACTTGATGATGATGTATGATCTTTTCAATGTATTGTTGTATTTGATTTGCTAGTATTTTGTTGAGGATTTTTGCATCGATGTTCATCAGTGATGTTGGCCTGTAATTTTCTTTTTTTGTGTTGTCCTTGTCTGGTTTTAATATCAGGATAATGTTGGCTTTGTAGAATGAATTAGGAAGCCTCCCCTCCTCTTCAATTTTTTTTTTTGTTTGTGTGTTGAACTATTCTAAAAGGCTTTTGAGCTTCTCATCCCACTGAAACAGCTTTTGACAAAGTTGCCATTGACTTCCACAATGGATGCCCCTGTCATTCTTGTTCGTATCATCAAGAGGGTAACCAGCTCATCCCTACGTGCCTGGAACCTTCTTAGGTTTTAAAATGGAAATTCCCACATTCCAGGAACCACCTCAGTCCTGAGCAAATCCAGACAATAAATCACCCTAGACTGGTGATTTCCATGTTGTGAATCCATTGATGAAGTCCTCTTCTTATTTGACTTTACAGCAACCTTTTTAAAAAGCAGCTTCATCCAGATATAAACAAAATAAACCACATATTTAAAGTGTATAAATTAGTAAGTTCAACATGGGTATACACCCATGAAACCATCTCAGCAATCAAGATGATGGACATATCCATCACTCCAAAAGTTTCTTCATGCCCATTTGCAATCCCTCTCTCCTACCGCTCATACCTGTTCCCACACCCAATCTACAGATGTATTAATTATCTATTGCTGTGTGACAAATGACCCCAAAACGTATCAGGTTAAAACAACAAACATTTATTTTGTCTCATTTTCTGTGAGTTGGGAAGCTGGGTACAACTTACCTGAGTGCCTCTGCCTCAAGGTCTCTCCCACTGTTGTAACCAATGTGTCAGCCAGGGCTATGGTCTCACCTTACATCTCGACCAGGGGAGGATCTGCATCCAAGCTCACATGGTTGTTGGGATTCAGTTTCTCAGAAGCTGTTGATCAGAGGACATCAGTTTCTCATTAGCTGTTGGTTGGAGACCTCTCTCCGTTCCTTGCCATGTGAGTCTCTCCTTAGGGCAGCTCACAACCTGGCAGCTGACGTCGGGAGAGAGAGAGAGAAAGAAGGAGAGAGAGAGAGAGAGAGCCAGAGAGAGCAGGCAAGATGGAAGTCCCATCCCTTTATAACCTAATCTCAAAAATGAAATCTTATTGTTTTTGCCATATTCTGTTTATTACAAGTGAGTCACTAGGTCCCGCTCACTCTCAAGGGAAAGGAATTACACAAGGGTGTGAATACCAGGAGGTGACAATCATAGCCATTTTAGTGGTTGCTTATCATACCAGGCAATCATTGATTTGCTTTCTGTCACTATAGATTAGTTTGCATTTTCTAGAATTTTATATAAATGGAATTATATGGTATGTCCATTTTAAAATCTGTCTTTCACTCAGCATAATTATTTAGAGGTTCGTTTATGTTGCATCTGTCAACAATTAATTCTTTTTATTACTGAGTAGTATTTCATTGTATAGATATACCACAATTTGTTTATCCATTCACCTGTTGATTGACATTTGAGTTACTTACAGTTTTTGGCTATTACAAATAAATCTGCAGTGAGCATTCATCTATTAGTCTTTGTATGGATATATACTTTCATTCTCTTGGGTAAATATTTAGAAGTGGAGGCTAGAACATAGGGTAGGCATATATTTACCTTTTTAAAAATCTGACAAATTGTTTTCCAGAGTAGTTGCACTATTTCACATTCCCACTGGCAGTGTATGAGAGTTCTAACTTCTCCACATCCTTGCCAAGACTTGATATGGTCAGTCTTTTTTATTTTAGCCATTTCAATAGCTGTGTAGTGACATGTTGTTGTGGTTTTGATTTGCATTTCTCTAATGGATAATGATGTTGAATATCTTTATCTGCTTATTTGCTATCCATATATGTTCTTTGGTGAAATGTCTTTTCAAATCTTTTGCCCATTTTTAATTAGGTTGCTTGTTTTTTTATTATTTCATTTCGAGAGTTCTTTATATATTCTGGATACACATCCTTTAGCAGGTATATGATTTACAGGTATTTTCTTTCCATCTATAGTTTGCCTTTTATTCTCCTAGTGTTTTTAAAAGGGCAGAAATTTTTAATTTTGATAAAGTCAAATTATCAATTTTTATTTTACAGAAATACTTTTGATGTCATATGTAAGAAATCTTTGCCCTCTTGCCCTTAACACCACCTTCTTAAAAACCTCCATGCCATGAAAGCCAATGGAGGAAGATGCAAATGCACAGCCAGAGTGCAAAAGAAGAAAGATGGGGCAGAGGTCCAAGTAAACTGCTAGCTTGTGAAGCTGTGAAAGACACAGGAGCAGAGACAAGGAGGGCCAGAGGCCAGGGACCCTGGTGCAAGTTGTCGGGCTGCATGCCTAGCGTCTAGAACTTGCCTCAGTGGATCTGGAACATCCTGTGCCATCTGATCACCGTGACCATCTTTGAGAGACCCACTTTGCTCATAACAAAACAGTCCCTTTTGGTCCTTTGCCCTGTGACATTCTGGACTAGTTCTGTTCTCAATTGTGGCTGAATGTAATAAATGTATAATAAACCATCTCTTCTGTTGTCTTAGCTGAAAAAGAAGAAAAAAGAAATCTTTGCATAACCTAAGGGCACAAAGATTTTCTCCTATATTTTCTTCTAAAAGTTTTATAGTTTTAGTGTTTACATTTAAATCTATGATTCATTTTGAATTATATTTTTGTAAATAGTGCAAGGTATGAATCCAGTTTCATTTTCTTGCATGTGGAGAACCAGTTGTTCCTGTGTCATTTGTTGAAAAGAATATCTTTTCTACATTGAATTACCTTTGTCCCAGTGCTGAAAATCAATTGTCCATCCATGTGCAGATCTATTTCTAGATTCTATTTTCTGTTTCATTGATTTGTTTATCTGTCTTTACAGCAACACTTATCTTGATAACTGTCGTTTTATAGTGAGTTAAAATCAGACAGTGTTAGTCCTCCCTCTTTTTTCTTCTTTTACAACTTTGGCTTTTATAGGTCTTTTGTATTTCAATATGAATTTTAGAATCAGCTTTTCAATTTCTACCAAAAAAAAAAAAAAAAAAGCCTGCTGGTATTTTGATTGGGATTGCATTGGATCTCTACATCAATTTGGGGAGAAATAACATCTTATTGAGTCTTCCAACACATGAGCAGAGTATATCGCTCCATTTATTTAGGTCTTCTTTAATTTTTTTCAGCAATGTTTTACAGTTTTCAATGTTCAGGTCTTTCACATCTTTTGTCAGATTTATCCCTAAGTATTTCATATTTGTTTATGCTACTGTAAATGGTATTTTTAAAAATTTCAACTTTTGATTGTTCATGACTGATATTGAGAAACATAACTGATTTTTGTATATTGATCTTGTATCTTGCAACTATGCAAACTTACTAATTCTGGTAGCCTTTTTGTAAATTTCATTAGGTTTTCTACATAGGAGATCATGTCATTTGCAAGTAAAGACTGGACACCTTTTCTTTTCCTTGCCTAATTGCACTGGCTTGGACCTCCAATATAATATTGAATAGAAGTAATTAAGAGCAGGCATCCTTGCCTTGTTCCTGTTCTTAGGGGGAAGGTATTCTGTCTATCAACATTAAATGATATTAGCTATACATTTTCTTTATCAAGCTGAAGAACTCTCTTCTATTCCTAATTTGCTGAGAGATTTATTTTTTAATCATAAAAGGATATTAGATTTTGACAAATACGTTTTCTGCATCTATTGAGATGATCATATGGCTTTTCTTTTTTGTTAATTGTGACTCATATAACTTTAAAAAAACAGGACAATATGAGTAAGGAATTTATAGGCCAATATCACATGGATAACAAAGTAGAAATTCTAAAAAAAAAAACAGTAGCAAATAGAATCCCACAATAGACAAAAAAGATAATTCATCATGATCAAATTACATTTGTCTTAGGAATGCAAGATCGACTTGAGATAGAAACCCTTTTAATGGGGGCAGAAAGAGATTAATTTTTGTTTTACTTGTTTCATTTTTGTTTTAATTTTTAGAGATTGACTTTTAAATGAAAGTTTATCTTATAATTATGGAAAATATTTACACAATTCCAAAGCCAAATCCACAAAACAAGGTACACTCAAAGAAGTCCAGCATCTATCCTTGTTCCCTCCGTTATTTTTCCTCCCTCCCTCTTTAGGTAATGATTTTTTCAAAAAAGTTATAATTTATCTTTCCATTAAAATATAATTGTTTCCCACCCTTTTTAAGATAAATGGTAGCATACATACTTTTACCATCTTACTTTATTTACTTGAAATAAATCTTAGAATCCTCTCTTTAGAACTCCTTCTCATTCTTTTTTACAGCTGCATGTAATTCCATTACATAGATTTACTATAGTTTACTCAACAATGTCCTATTGTTGGGTGGGTGGGGGGCTTTTGCACTTACAAATAGCTCTGTAATGAATAGCCTTGCACATGTGTCTTTTTGCCATTTTATCTTTGGGATATGTTCCTAGAAGTGGGATTGCTGGGTCAAAGAGTGAATGCAGAGATAATTTTGCCAAATTCCTTTCCATAGGGATTGCATAATTTTTCATTCCCACCACCAAAGTAAGAAAGTGTCCATTTCCCAGAGCTTCACTAAGAGTATGTTGCCAAAATTTTGAATTTTTGCCAGCCTAGTAGGTGACAATGGAATCTCAGCTTGCATTTCTCTTGTAATAAGCAAGGTTGAGCATCTTTTCATATGTAAGAGCCATTTGCATTTTTCCTGTTAGTGGTCTCTTCATATCTCTTGCTTATTTTTCTATATAGTTACGGTCTTCTCTATTTTAGAATCTTAATTTAAATATTAGGGATATTAAGTCTTTGTAATACAAGTTGAAAATATTTTTCCTCAGTGTATAGGTTCCGACTTTTTTCCTAACACAACAAGAAGTCCAGAGGTAGGTGGTTGTCAACATTGGTTCAGTGGCCCAACAACGTAAAGGCCAGCCTTTCAGAGATTCTCTAGGCATTGCCCTCACATCACATTATGACTGTGTTAAAGGCAGGTAGGACCGGGAAGCAATGGCTCCAGAGACATCTACCCCTTTTATCAGGAAGGCAAAAGCTTTCTCAGAAGCCCCCAACAGATTTGTGTTCACATTTAATTGGCCAGAACTAGGTTGTGTAGTTTACCTCCAGCTCAGAGAAAACTGTGAAAGAAAATATCTTACTTTTCCAGCCACTAGAGTGGAGATGGGCAAGGGAGGAGACTGGAATGCATGTTGAGTTATCCCACCATCTACCACAGACAGGAATTAGCAAGTTTAGCTCAAAGAGAAGACTCACCCTTTCTCCCATTCTGTGACATGTCTGCAAATCCAGCACTAGATATGTGAATGAGGCTATCTAGGACCTTCCAGTCCAGCAAAGCCTCCAGTATCTGGACTCCCAAACCCAAAAGAGAATTCAGTCTCATGTCCAGGGGAGGGATGGTGTGGAAACCAGGTCATAGTGGACCAAGAAAGTGAGGAAACAGGGTAAGGGAGAATAGACGGTTTTTCAGAGAAGATTGGCTGTGAAGGATGGAGAAAGTATCAGGATAGCTTGAGAAGACCTGGGTCCAAGGATGACCAGAGGCAATGTGCATTCAAAGATGGAAGAGTCTTGAAGGGAGACTTTAATGTGACAGGGAAAAGGGGTTATTGATAAAGGAAGGTTCTGGAGGGGATAGGATGGCATTAAGGCAATGACAGGTGTATAGGTATATTAGGGTCAGGAGGAAAGATAGGACTTCCTCTGAGATTGAGAGCAACAGAATGCAAGGCATCTGGAGTAATTTACATGAATTATGTGCGGATCTTATCCTTAAGAAAGTCACAGTCTAATGGGGAGATGGGACATGGTATCTTCAGGAATACTTGGCTTCAAGATACAGAAACCCACTCAGAAATTTAAGTTAAAGGCCAGCTTGAAATACTAGAAAATATGTAGGTCTCTCCCCCTGGTTCCTGGCACATAGCCCCTAAAACTCTTGTAATTTCCTTAATGATAATGCACTGAGAGCATCTTTTGTTCTAATAATTGGGTTTTGACCCCAATTCCTGACACAGAGCTCCTAAATCTATTAGAATTTCCTGGGTGATAACAGAGTCTTTTGTTCTAATGAAGGGACTCTGGGTGAGCTCCTGGATGTCTCCTGGATGGGGGCTGGTCACCAGAAAGACAAAGCCATAATTAGAAGCTTAGAACTTTCATCCCCACCCCCCATTCTTCAAGAAGAGGAGGTGGGCTAGAGATTGAGTTAATGATCTATCATGCCTACTTGATGAAGCCTTCATAAAAATCCTCAAAGTAAGCTTCTAGGTTGGTGAAAACGTCCATGTACTGGGAAGGTGATGCACCTCAACTCCATGAAGACAGAAGCTCCTGTGCTTGGGATCCTTCCAGAACTTGCCTTATGTATCTCTTCATCTGGCTGTTCATCTGTATCCTTTATTATACCCTTTATGGTATAATAAATTGGCAAATGTAAGTAAGTTTTTCCCTGAGTTCTGTGAGCTGTTCTAGCAAATGATCCAACCGAAGGAAGGGGTCATGAGAACCTCTGATTTATAGCTGTTTGGTCAGAAGCACAGGTGACAACCTAGACTTGTGACTGGCATTTGAGGTGGCGGAGGGCAGTCTTGTGGGACTGAGCCTTTAACCTGTGAGGTATGAGCTAACTCTTGTTAGAGTCAGAACTAAATTGAATTATAGGACACCCAGCTATTGTTGCAGAGTTGCTTGGTTTGGAAAACCCCCATATGTCTGGCATCATAAGTGTTGTGAGTGTGTAGTACCGTGAAAGTAGTAGAGGAGAAACACAGGAGTGTTTTTCTTATACATCCAGTTTATTAGAAAGATACAAAGGAACATCAAATGAACCCAACTATGAGGGTTTTTTTTTAAAAAAATAGCTTTATTGAGATATATTTCAAAGACCATAAAATTCACCTATTTGAAGTTCAGTGGTTTGAGTATATTTAGAGAGTTGTGCAACCATCACCATGATCTAATTTTAGAACATTCTCAATACCCCAAAAAGAAATCTTGGATGAATTAGCAGTCACACCCCATTCCCACAGCCTCCCTGCCCTCTGACTGCCCCTAGGCAATCACTAATCTACCCTCTGTCTCTAGGTCTATTCTGGACATTTCACGTGAATGAAGTCATATAATATGTGATATTTTATGTTTGGCTTCTTTCACTTAGCATAATGTGTGCAAGGTTTATCCATGTCATAGCATGTATCAGTACTTCACTCTTTTTTATCGCAGAATAATATTCCATTGTATGGATATGCCATGTTTAATTTATCCATTCATCAGTTGATGGACATGTGTTGTTTCTACTTTTTGCCTGATGTGAATAATGCTGCTATGAACATTTGTGTACATGTTTTGTGTGGATATACGTTCCACTTCTCTTGAGTATATACCTAGGAATGAAATTGTTGAATCATTCGGTAACTCTAGGTTTAACATTTTGAGGAACTGCCAAAATGTTTTCTAAAGTGGCAGCATTATTTTACATCCCCAAGAATGTATAGGGGTTTGAATTTCTCCACATCTTCATTGACCTTTGTTATTGTCTGTCTTTTTGACACCTACTAGCCATCTTAGTGGGTGTGAGGTGATATCTCGTTGTGGTTTTGATTTGTGTTTTTCTAATGATTAATGATGCTGAGTATCTTTTCCTGTGCTTATTGGCACATGAATTGTGTCACCCCAAAATTAATCTATAGACACTCTAACCCCCAATGTGATGGTATTTGGAGATGATTTGGGAGATAAGATCATGAAGGTGGGATCCTCATGGTGGGATTAGTGTCCTTATAAGAAGACACACCAGAGAACTTACTCTCTCTCACTCTCTCTCTGCCACGTGAGGACATAGGAAGAAATCCATTGTTTGCAAGCCAGGAAGAAGGCTCTCACCAGGAACTGAATCAGCCAGACTCTTGATCATAGACTCCAGCCTTCCCCAGCCTCCAGAACTGTGAGAAATAAATATCTGCTGTTTAAGCCACCCAGTCTATGATATTTTGTTGCAGTAGTCCGAGCAGACTAATACACTATCTAAGAACCCATTGTCTAACCCAAGGTCAAAAAATTTACTCCTATGTTTTCTTCTAAGAGTTCTATAGTTTTGGCTCTTACATGTAGGATGACCATCCCTTTTGAGAATTTAATTGGCTCTGCATAGATTAGGAATCTCCCCGTCTAATTAGCTGCAGCCAGGGAGGTGAAGTGCCATGGTGCACACAACTACCTTTTCTGGGGCTGTGGGCAGAGCTGGGACCGTAGGAAGAGGACTTTCCCAGAAGCAGCCTCTGAGGCAAGGATTTGAGTGCAAGTGATTTATTAACAGTGTTCCAAGGCGAAATCAGTAACCACGTGGGGGAAGCAGCATCAAAAGGGAAAGACGCGAGTGGAAGGAGGAACTTCAGTTGAAGTCCTAATCTCTGCCTGACCCCTTGGGGAGCTCTGGAGTGTCGATTGCATCTGAGAGTTTGCAGCTACTCAAGAGAGGTGAGCTTTTTAACCTTGCCAGGTTATGGGGTGTAGACTCCTGGACCTGCAACTCTGGTCATGTGGACATGTATGCAGCAGTTCCAGGAGCCCAAGGGCAAGACTCTGAGGAAGGTCACAGCTGCAAACAATTAGTAGCAAAGTACACAGAAGCTGGGGGTGGGCGCTGGGAAAGAGGATCTGGGTGGGGGGCTGAGGGTATGCCCTGAAGGGCATGTGGGTGGACATGCACATGATATGGCATGAGATAGAAAGTAATACATGATATCAGAGAGATGTAGATAAAGTGCAGAGGGTGGTTATGGGAAGCAGACACTCTCTTCTTTGCTCTGTTGCGTGATAAGAAATTTATTGTGGTGACTATCAGAGATGTAGAAGTGCCCTTAACATGCTGCAAGAGTCCCACGAACGTAGATGAAAATCATCCTGTGGAGACAGGACCAGGACTCTTCTTCTGATCACCGAGAGGGCTCTCAGCTCCCCGGTGGCTTCTCACCAGGCACATTGTGTCCTTGTTATCTCCTGGCTCTGAGGCCACCTTCCCACACCATGGAGACTGAACCTGCTGTCTGCTCGGGATGTCTAGCGTAGATCCTGCAGACCCCTGGTGTCTGTCTTTGCCCAGCCCTCAGGTATTCTGAAAGCAATTCTTACCACCTTTTACCTTTCCAAATGGTAACCTTGCCCCGCTCCCATGCCCCAAATAGCAGGGCTCTCTGTTCTATCTCTTTAAGAAGCTCGTTTCTAAATATAATCCTGGTGTATTGTGGGTAGATGTAACGATACAGTTAATGAGTCTCTAATGTGGACAATTATAATGTAGAATACAGCTTGGCTTAGTTCTCTCCCACTCATGTGCACAGACCAATTCCGTAACACACACCCACTCACAATTATACTCTTGTGTCTGAGAAAATACCATACCCAGGCTTCACAGGCAACAGACCAGAGCTGTGCACATGCATGCACACACAGGCACACAAATGCCCACAGGCGCTCACACCCTCTCAGAAATGCTGACTGTAGCGGATTGTGTTTGGAGTGTCTTCCCAGACAACACCCCCTTAGAAAGGACCTGCCATTGTATCTGTCGCAGAGGCGGGTCAAGGTGGCTGTGTTTGCAGCAGGCGGTCCTGCCCTCTCTCCCACCAGCTACGGCTACTTGGACCAGATGGTCACTTGCCCTTGGGTTCCATAAGCACAAGTGCTTTTAGGAATTCTTTGGTGGCAAGAAGCAGAAACCGACTTAGAGTATCTTACAAGTCAGAGGTCTCTACAAGGGCGAGAAAGGCAGAAGGGCCTTATGAGGGACTGGAACTGAAACTGGAAGCCATCTTCTGGTTCTCTTTCTTGCTTTTTCTGTCTGGGGCCGTGAAAGTCTTTCATCTCTTATCTGCTTCTCTTTTCTCTCTGGCTGAAATACTTGCATTCAAATCCCTTGGAGCATTTATTAAAATTCAGAGCCCTGAATCTCTGAGGATAGAGCCAAGGAAACCACATTTTTAACAAATGCCCTAGGTGATCCTTTGTCATGCAAAAGTTTGAGCTCTACTGTGCTGAGGCACTACATAATTCAAACATTGACACATGTCTTTGAGACGTGTCCTCCTGGTCACACTACCAACAACTAACCAATTCACATGTCTGTGTCCCAATCCCAAATTTCTGAGAGTGTGAAGCCAACTGACGTAGCATGGGTCAGATGTCCTCGTCTAATGGGCTATGGCTATCAGAGAGGGGGTGGTCTGGTCCAATCAGAAGGCGCAGATGCTGACAGGGTAGGGAAACTGACCAACTTGTCTGCTACAGTGAGGTGTTCCCAGTTCCTTATAACAAATTCCCTTTCATGTAAGTTGGATTCAGCGGGCTTTTGTAGTCAAATGATTCCTAAGGCACAAGTTCTCAGAAACACTGAGGCACACATTCTCACTCGTACACACACGAATATGCACATATGAACTCACAAGCACACACTCATCATGTGGGGCACTGTGAGAGAGGTTTGTTCTGGTAATGATCTCTTTGCAGCTCAGTAACACTAAAAAAGGTAGGGGACCTTTATTAATTATATATCTTACATTCAGTGAAACATAATATTTAATATAAATAATTGTAGGAGGTGGCTTTGATACTTTTATTCACTTCCCAGAACAAATGGCTTCTCTCCCACCCTGGCCTGCTGAGCTGATCTCTCACAATGAAAGACCAACCTGGTCTGTCCCTTTCACAAGATTTTTGTCCTAGAAAATAATGAAATGCTTCCCTGACTGAGTATAAAGCAGGAGTTGCAGCCACTTCACTAGCTTTGAAAAGGAAATGCCAGGGAAAAAGATCCATTTTATCTTCTCTAAACAACAGGTTGGGGACATGCTTCTTGGAACAGGATGCTTCTGAGTCACAGAGAAGCTAACTGGAGGAGGCAGGTGTCCGTGCAGATGGCCCCACAAGTGTGTTACCAGTGGGCACTGCCTCTCAATCTCCCTCCCCCGAGATGGACCATATCTCTTGATCTTGGCCACATCTTCCTTTGTGCTGGGCATTCTTGACCTCTGTGGGCTCTCAGCAGTCAAAAGAGAAACCATCTTCTCCTGCTGACCCTGTCTATAGCAAGGTCTCCAGAGGTGAAAATTTGGTGCCCTGGTGACAATCCCAGACAACTCCAGAACACCATAATACTACAATAATACTACAATACTCCCTACAAAACTAGAACTCTGACAAAACAGCCTAGGAATTCCTGTTTTGACAAAAGCTTCCAGAGTTCAGGTGGCTAGAGGGCTCATGCCAACATGTGATTGTAGGAAGGAATCTTAGGATCCTTCCTTAGCTGGGAGCTTCCAAAGCAACACATCTGGCTGAGTCTGGGCCAGCTGGCTGAGCACATTCCTGGAATTGCCTCTCTTCCCTTCCTGAAAGACAAGAGACTTGGCACTGAATGTAGGTCAGGTTTCTGTCCAAGATTCTTTTCTCTTTTTTCTAAGACAAAGTCTGGGAAGTTGCTGGGCTGGGAGTGGTTTGGGACCGAGAGGAGGGAATCCAACATTGTTGAGTGTCTCCGATGTGTCAGAGACGGTGGCTGGTGTGTGAACGTCATTGCATTTGATCCGCACCAGTCTTGTGACTTGAGGAGGCTTAGCCCCACTTTATAGATAAGGAAACTGGGACTCTGAGCGGTCACTTGCTAAGGTCACCCAGTTAGTAAGAGGCAGATCAGGATTTTAAGCTACACTCTCTGGTTCCAGAGGGCCTCCCTTTTCCACTGCACCTGCTATAAGAGAAAGGCAAGCTGGGATCCCATCATTGGAGCTTGTTTCCCCAACTTCTAAGGGCTCGCAGCAGTAGAGGAGGGGCCTAGGGGCTCTTCAGCTTCCACCAGCGAGTTTCCAGGCCCAGGCCACCTCGTTCTCTCCTTGGCTATTCTCTCTCTCCTGTGTCTCCATCTCTCCCTTTTCCAATCAACTATCGTCCAATCAATCTGATATTAAAACAAATTAACAACAACAACAAAAAGTGAAACCTCCTTGACCTGCCTTTGCTTCCAGCCACGACTTTATCTCTATGGGCTGATGAACTCCCCTTCTCAGCCTAACTTCTCAAAAAATGTATCCTCATACCACATACCCTTCCTCACCATCCTCTTCATCCCATTCCAACCTGGCCTCCTCTCTCACTGCTCCGCTAAAATTAGTGGCCACTAATTAGCTCCGTGTTGCTAAATTCATCAGACTCTTTCCATTCTCATATTATTTGACTTTGCAGCAGCTTTGACCTTTTGACCTCTCAGTGGCTCTTACTACATTCTTTTTCTTTTTTCCATGACAATATATTCTCTGGATTTTCCTCCAATCTCTTGGCTACTGCTTCTCCATCTCCTTTTCAGGCTCCTTTTCCTCCATCCAACTTTCAAATATCAGGTCTTTCAGGGCCTGGCCTCAGCCTCTTCCCTTTTCCCTCCACACTCACTCTCCAATCTCACTGACTTCCATGGTTTAAATACCTCCGACGATAATGATGCCCACATTTATACCATCGGCCTAGATGATCCTCTTGAGCTCCAGATGCTTGGATCCAATTGTCTACGTGAGGGCTTGGCAAATTTTTCTGTAACAGACCAGATAGTAAGTGTTTTAGGCTTTGAGGGATAAATGGTGTCTGTTCCAGCTACTCAACTCTGCCAACACAGTGCCAGCTCAACCAGAGACAATATGACAACAAATGGGCATGGCTATGTTCCAACAAAACTTTGCTCATAGATACAGAAATTAGAATTTTATATTGTCCTCATGTGCATTCTCCTTTTGATTTTTTTGACCATTTAAAAATTAGAATTTTATATAATTTTCACATGTCAAGAAATGTTATTCTCCTTTTTCATTTTCTCCAACCATTTAAAAATGTAAAAACCAGATGGCAAGCCAAATGTGGTCTGTGGGCTGTAGTTGGTTGCTCTCTGATGCCTGTCTCAGTTCCCCTGGATGTCTTGTAGATATCTCACACCAGCATGTCCACAATGTAACTCTGGATTCCACCTCCAGATCTCAGTGTCCCCAGCTCAATAAAGGACACTTGTGTAAGAAATCTGCGAACATCTCTGATGGATCCTTTTTTCTCACTCCTCTCCACTCCCAATGTCCAGTCATCAAGTCCTGTTGATTCTCCCTCTTAAATACATGTAGTAAAGCAATACTGTGAAATGCCACCACCATGGTTTGTATTCTGGGAATTTGCCATTTGCTCACTCTCTCACCTCCTTCAAGTCTCTTCTCAAATATCACCTTCTCCCTGAGGTCTAGCTTGATGCCCTTTCTCCATTGCTGATCCCTTGACCCTGTTTTTTTTTTCTTCCCCTTCGCACTTGTCACTTGCGAATGTACTGTAAAATTTACTACATATTATTGTTACTGTTTCTTGCCTGTCTCTTCTGGTTAGAATGTCATCTCTCCAAAGCAGGGAGTTTTGTCTGTTTGGTCACTGCTGTGTCTCAAGCACCTAGAAGAGTGCACATAGAAGGGGCTCAGCTAACGTGTTGAATCAACAAATGATGCTGAGGCTTAGATTTCTTTGTGGGGAGGGCAAGATTAGCCGAGACAAAAGAAGTCATTGCTATTCATAAATGGGATTCTTTAAAGCAGCGGTTCTTGACCCTAGCTGCACACTAGAATCATCTGGGAGCTTGAAGATCGTGCTGCTCAGGCTAAGCCCCAGACCAATTAAATCAGAAGTTCCCAGAATGGGAGCTTTTCAGGTCCCTACAAAGTGCAGCCAAGGTTAAGATTCACTGCTTTCAAGTGACGGAAATTATAGTGGTCATAAAAGCAAGATTTTCATTTGTGAAAGCGGGCTTTGTGGTAGAGAAAAAAGCATTTGTGGGCTCTGAACCTCCTGAGCTCACAGGACTGGGTGTTTGAGCAGAGAAGAAAGTAGAGTGTGGCACAGAAGGAGGTAAAGTTCAGCTGGGTGGCAAGAGATGAGAATCAGTGAGAATATGGTGGGGCTGGGACCTCAATCCCACGTTGTAGCTCAGGCCATGGATGGGTTTGGGGATGTGAAGGTGGAGGAGCCTTTTGTCTCATTTTTTCTAGAATCCTGTCAATGTAAATAGTGGAACATTCAGGTGGGGTGAACATGAATTAGCCTCTCATTCCACCTCACCCAGAGACTCTTCCATTTCCAGTGGTCTGTGGGGATACGAAAACGTTCCTGGGCCCTGTAGAGGGGCCAAGCAGATGGCTGCCAATGGGGAGCTAGCATGGCTGCCAGGGGACCACTGTGTGGTGGGGCAAGGGGACCCTGGAGCAGAGGCAGTTGGAAGGACAGCCCCAGGCCAGTGCAGGATAGAGACGGGGTCAATCCCAGAGGACTGCCAGGGCTGGCCATAGAAAAAATGTGTGGTAGGTCAGAAGGAAGTAACCATTGTACCCTTAATCTGCTGAGAAAATGCACTGCAAGGCATACCAACGATGGACACAGTTGCAGCGGAGAGAGGAGTGGGGGAACATAATTCTGAAAGCTCATAGAGCACTGCTTAGATTCTGTGAAATATAGTGGGACCCTGGCTGACACCTAGACAAGTCACCTCTGCAGGGCTCAGCAAGGACCAGAGGACAACATGTAGACCAGGAGCCCCTTCCCTGACCCCATGATGTCTTTCAAACCATGCTAGCTCTCATTTGTGTTTTTCCTTCATGTCACTTTCACAATTGTCATTACATGGTGATGTGAATAATCGTTCAGTGATTATTTGCTATTTAAACTGCAGCGTTTATGAAGACAGGAACCACATCTGTGTCTCCAGAGCCTAATATGGTGCCTGCCACATGGAGTGGAAATTTATTGAATGAATGAAGACATGAATGAATGGGAGTCTCACCCTTAGTCCTGGGCTGAGGGGTTGGAGCAGGATTCCAGACACAGGGTCTGCTTGTATAGCCCACCAAGGTCCTGCTGGAAAGAGGGAAGTCCTCCTCCCCAACACCCTGAGAATAGGGACCACACACGCTTTTGCTCAGTTTTGCTGGTTTGCATAGGTCTGGGCTCGTCTCTGCATGACCGGGTGGTGCATGGGATTTGTCAGCCTCAGACACAGGTGTGTGGGGCTGGGCCACATGTCACACTTCATCCTGCCTCACCCCCAGCCTCCTTCACATTTGGCTCCCTTGACACCCAGAGGGGCCTTGTCCTGGCCAGGGGCTCTCCCAGCTCCCTTCCACGCCGTGTTCTTTCCTTCCCACTGGCTGCAGGGCCTCCCCCCACCTTCCACCAACAGGGTCCCCTGCCTTCCTGTCTCTGGACCCATAAAAAGTCACTTTGGCCTTAATCAATAGGCCATCTCGTTAACAAGAGAGACGCTGGTTTGCAGCATGGAGCCTCCCAGGCTGGAGCGGGGGCAGAGCCAGCCCCGCAGACGACTGTGCTTTTCTGGATGATGCATTAGGCTGCATCAGCAGATTTTTGCTTTTTATGAGGACATATACGACTCCCCAAAGAAACCTTACAGAGAGGGTATCGGGAGGGTGGAGCGCGGGGAGAAGAGTGAAGGAACTTAATTCTGAAAGTTCAGAGAGTGCTGCTCAGATTCTGTCCTCTCTGCCGCCTCCCTGCCCCTTCCCTGGCATCTTTACGTGCGCTAGTAGTGCTGTTTACCTAAGGCATCCACTCCCACGGTGTAAACACACAGGTTCACCTGGGTATAGAACCCACTCACACGTGCGCACATGCCCTCGGCTTACACTCCCGCCATGGTGTACGGACGATGCTGTTCCTTCGGTCTGCTGGACACCCCCTGCCGTTCCTACCTCTTCTCATCACCCAGCTAACGCCTGGTCTTCCCTCACACACTAGCTCACCTTTCAACCACTCCTTCCTCACGGAGCCCCCTGGCCTGGTCCCCTGGTGAAATGCTCTTATAGTACCATGTGTCTTTTTTTCTCATTTTCTATAGTGGAATTTGACATTCATTTGTGTGTTTCTTTAATTAACATATGCATCTCACCTACCAGACTGAAATCTTCAAGTGATAGTGACCGTTTTCTTCTGTCCTCCACACTTAGCACACTGACTGGTACTTAGCAGGTCCTCATTAAATAATCATTGAATGAATAATGGATGCAGTAGGCAGCTTCCGAAACAGCCCCCAATGACGCCCACCTCTGGGTAGTCATGCCCTTGTGTCATCCCCTCCCCTGCGGGGGCTGGACCTAGTGACTCACCTCTAATGAATAGAATATGGCAGAGTGACGGATGTCACTTCTGAGATTAGGTTATAAAAGACTGTATCTCCCATCCTCTTCTCTCTGTCTCTTCTTGACTTGCTTGCTCTGATAAAGCCAGCTGCCATGTTGTCAGCTGCCCTATGGAGAGGCCCATGAGGCAGGGAACTGAGAGTGGCCCCCAGGTGACAGCCAGTGAGGAACGAAGACCCTCAGTCCACCAACTGGTGAGGAACTGACTCCTGCCAACAGCCATGTGAGTTGGGCCTTGAGAAGGCTGCAGACGAGACTGACACCTTGATTACAGCTTCGTGAGAGGCTCAGAGCTGGAGGACTCAGCTAAGCTGTGCCCTGATTCCTGACCCAGACAAGCAGGGAGATAATAAATATTGTTCATTTAAGCCACTAAGTTTGGGGGGATCATTGTTATGCAGCAATAGATAACTCATAACAAATGGGTGACTGAGAAACACTCAACGATCAACAACCCATCACAACTGAAGTGTGCCCTCCTCAGAGCCTCCCCTCCACGTAACTCAGCCCCCCCTTCACCACAAACAAACAACGTGTTCACACACACACTCACACATGTACACATACCTGGGCCCTGAAAGGAGCTCTCCCTTTCTCTACTTTTGCTCCCTTCCACCGCCATTCAGGTGGACATCCACCCAATTGTTCCACTGTGCTCAGCCAAAGCACCAGGCCCACTTGGAAGCCACCCTTTGGCTCTGCCGCAGAGCCCCTCATCCTTACAGACCTGCTGCCCAGCTCTGTGTCACTGCTGAGGCCAGAGTGACCAATTGCCCAGCAGCCTTGTGAGAGGGGCTCCGTGTGGAGGCCCGGCTGGCTCAGCAACAAGGAATGGGCAGTTGCAGGGGAAGCTGTCCCTTGAGCGCCCCCTGCCACCACCTCTGCCCCTAAAAGGCCTGCCTGTGCTCCTGCAGCAGCTCACCCCTCTCCAACTGTCAGCTGCAGGCCTGGCCTGGCCAGCACGGGGGTGATAAAAGGGGATTGTTCTCAGCCCGGAGCCCCCGCCGGGCAGCAGTGGGCAGGGACAGCACACGGGCCCCCCCAGGCTGGCAGCTGACTGGGCAGCAAGAACTTGTCATCCCTGCAAACAGGAAATCCCCTTTCTCCTCACTGGCTGTGTCCCAGCCTCCCTGAGGCTCTGGAAGGAAGCCTCTCGTGGCCCAGGACTTGTATGACACTTCTCCGGTAGTTTTCTATAAGGAGGATCACCGTCTGAAACTGCCAATGGAAGAAGCTCACATCCTGGTGCTGAGAGGGGCTGCTTTTCAGAGCACTCTATTCCGGGAAGATTTGCTGGCAATAGAAAGTGTGTTCTTTCTTGGTTGACAAGAAGAGGTCCAGAAAGAGGTCCGCATTTCCTGCTCCTCTCTCCTTACCATCCTACCATTGACTCAGAGGTGCCTGCCCTGCTCTGGCTCTAAAGAAGTTATTCAGAGCCCAGTGCTGGTCTCCCCAGGAAGGGTGGTCCATTTGCTTTCTCAGATGTTAGTCTCCTTGGCTCTACTTTCTTTGAGCAAAATGTGGGGAAAATTGGAGCTCTTCTCTCAGAGAAAATAAGCAACACAGGCAGGTTGAAGGAATGAATCATCTAGATGGACTGTCCGCATGGACCCTCAGAGGCTTCTGGGGCTGCTCTGCTCAGCTTAGTCTTCAGGCTATTGGCAAGCCTAGCTGGCATTCCTCGGGTTATGCTTCTTGTACGCAGTTCCCAGGGCAGCAGGCTCCACTGTTGATCTTGCCTGTCACCTCTGTGGAGCCTGCTGCTTCAGTCCCCAGAGAACACGTGGCAGGCTCTTGTCTGAGAGGCTTTTCCTGGCACCAGCAGTCATAGGCACTGACTAGAGAGAGGAGTCAGGTGGGGCTGGAGTCTTGGTTGAAAAGCACAGTTGAGATGGCTTTAAATTATTGATGGTGAATCCTTGCATTGGCCTCAGTTCACATGTCCCCAGAGGCCTGTACCCTGCACAGTGTGTATCCCTATGTCTGTGTGTGCTTGTGTGTAATGGTGATAAAAGCAGGAACTCCTACCTGGCAAGTCCTCATGGGTGAAGGAACTGAAAATTGTCCCTAATGTGAATCTCTCTCTCTCTCCCCATCCATCCATCCACCCATCCATCCATGCATCCATCTATCATCTATCATCTACCTACTTATCTATAATCATCTGTCTATCATCAATAGCCAAGTAGCCATATCAAGGAACTCATAATCTAGTTAAGGAGACCAAAATCACAAATGGGTGGCCGTGGGGCAGGTAGTGGTCTCTAGTTGGTATCAGACAGGGGCTGTGTGAGTGATCTGTGCCCAAACACAAGCCATGTACACCATTCTCCAGCCTCCCAAGGACTTCCAGGTCCTGGTCTCTTTCGGGGTCTGCTTTAAGACTCTTTCTCAGTCTCCTCCTACCTTCCTTTCCCTTCCCTCCTTAGCCAGCTTTCCAAGAGCCTCTACTCCATTATCCTACAGTCCTGTAAAATCCCAACGCCATTTAGGCTCAACAATTTGCCTTCTTCATGCCTATATTGACACTGCTGAGCAGTGCTCCAAACCCTTGCACAGCCGCATGCCCTGGGGCCATTATAAATGCATGGTCTCCAGTCAACTGGTCCCTCCACGTGTCTAGTAAACTCTTCATGTTTCTTTAGAGCCTTCTGCTTCCTGTTCTCCACACAGGCCGTTCCAATCCTTCTCCTCAAACCTACAACCCCTCCATTCCCTTGCCTGTTACCTTCTCAACCCCCACCACCATCAGCAGTAACTGTACTGCTATTTCACAGATAGCATTCCCCTGACTTCCTGCCATCAAATGTCAAACCTGTCTGAACTTGCACCTACATTTCCCTGCTACCACCTGTTACTATGGAGACCTATGCTCTAGATCGTAGCCCCTCTTACCTTACCAGGGACCACACTTTTCCTTCCTCGCTTACAGGTGCAATCTTCCCATCAACATTTAAATATGCTCAAGTCTTCCTTATCTGAAAAAAAAAACCTTGATTGACATCACCTATGTCTCTCCAGTTGTCGTCTCATCTCTTTTCTCCCTTTCACAACCTAATTCCTTGAGTGTTTTCTGCACTCACTGTGTCCACTTTCTTCCTTGCTTACTCCTCAACACTTGGTCATCAAACTTCTGCTCTCTCTTGTCCACTGAGACTGCTTTCATCAAGATCACCAGGAATGTTCTACTGCTAAACCCAATGGACATTTTCCATTGCTTTTTTGTCTGATCTCTCAGCAGGACTTGGCACTGTTGACCACTCCCTTCTTATGAGTCTCACTTCCTTTGTTGTACATGAACTTACTCTCCTTGTTTTCTCCCCATCTCTCTGGCCACTACTTTTCAGTCTCTTGTAGTGCTTTCTCTGGCTGTTGCTCAAATGTGCCTGCTCTGTGAGACTCTACCCAAGTCCCTCTGCTCTTGTCAGGCTATAGTCTTTAGCATCTAATCATGATGACATTTATATAGTGAAGACTTTTGGTTGCAAATGATAAAAGCTCAATTCACACTAGCTCAAGAAAAAATGCAGAGAAATTTTTTGGCTAGCATAATAGGCTGGTATAGAGGTGGCATTAACCTCGGGCATTTCTGGACCTAGGGACTCCCTCCCATTTTCTTCTCTGACTCTGTTTCTCTGTCTTTGTTGGCCTCATTCTCTTCTATTGCATACAATCTTCCTCCTGCAGTAGGGGTGGGGCAGAGGAGTGGTTGTAGATTGCTCAAGGTTTTATCACCTTAGATAACCACTCTGGAGGAAAGAAGAAACTTCTCTTTTCTAAGATTATTTAACTCCCAGGAAAGAGCTCTGGTTAATCCAACTGGAGTCACAGGCCTACTCAATGGAATAACCCTGAGTTTGCTGTGGTAGACGTGGTCTGTAATTGCCAGTCTCCCAGGACCACATGGAATTGTGGAAGGACAGATTTCCACAAGAAAAATGAGGTACTGTTACCAGAAGAAGACAGAGGAATACAGAATGAACAAAATAGATATCCACTATAATTTATTTTTCCAGTCCAGACCTTTCCTGTATTCTTCAGATGTAACCACCTGATCAATATCTCCACTTGTCCCAAAGTCAACAAGTCTTTCTATGCATGCATATCCTAGGAAACAGACCCTGAGTCAAAATGCATATGATAAGGCTTTTTGGGAGGTGCAATCCCAGGGTAGCAAAGAGTGAGATAAAAAAGGTAAATGAGGCAGGGAAGGAAGGTAGCAAATTCAACGTGGTGTGTCACCAAGTGTTGTGGGTATAACTGTGTCCCTCAAAAAGACCTAAACCCTAGTATCTGTGAATGAGACTTTATTTGGAAATAGGGTCTTTGCAGATGTAATTAGTTAAGAGGAAGTTTTACTGGATTAGGGGGGCCTTAAATCCAATATGCTTGGGGTCCTTATAAGAAGAGGAAAGGACACACAGATACTGAGAGAAGAAGGCCATGTGAAGACAGAGGCAGAGATTGGAACGATGCTGCCACGAGCCAAGGAAAACTTGGGGCCCCCAGATGCTGGAAGAGATAGGGAAGGGTTCTCTGCTAGAGGCTTCAGAGGTGGCACAGCCCTTGATTTCAGACTTCTGGCCTTGATTTCAGAACTATGAGAAAAGAATTTTCCGTTGTTTTAAGCCACCCAGTTTATGGTACTTTGTAATGGCAGCCCTACACCAAACTAGCCATAGCTTCATTGAAAAATGCAGCCAGTTGCTTGGGCACCTGGAATGTTCTCTAGACAGGACTTAAAGAACCATGCCTTGAAACACTCCTTTAGGGTGAGAGACATAGAGAGAAAGATTTATCTGGTGGCTTCTTTCTTTCTCATGGATCAGGTCTGCTTCCTGAATATTAACTCTCATGCATTTCTAGGTTGTGTGAACTGACCTTTCTAGGCATCCACTGGAGAAGCCAGATTGCAAGCCTCTGGTTTGGTGCTTCTATTGAGCCTGAAAGTGATCAGAGAAGCCATAGCCTCCAATGGGTCCAGCCAGAGGGCTGGAGCTTGGAAAAACTATTGTTGCAGACAGAGTGGGATGAGGTGGAGAAGCTGCCATGCATCATGGTATACAAACAACTAGAGATGGAGCTTCACCTGGGAACCTGCTGGACAAGCTGCAGGGCTTGGGGTGGAACAGAATCAACCATTTGTGGCAACTGGCTGTGGAACATGTGGAGAAGGTGCTGGTGACATAGTTACCCAAGTCCACCACCTGTCTACTATATAAGGAGCCAGGGCCGTTGCTGTGGGTACACTAGAAGCAGTTCAAATAGCTAAAGAGAATCGCTCTAAGACCAACATGATGTGGGATGAGGTGAGTAGGCACTCGTGATTGCAGACGGGGATCCCCATTGAACAAGTGACCAAAACCTGGGGAGCAGGTGGGGGTGAGCAAATCTTGGAGTATATGAATAACAGGGTCTGGTATAATGTCCAAACTATATTCATCATTACCTCCCTCCAAACCCAAACCTGCTATTTCTACTCTTCCTGACTGAATGAGTGGTAGCACCATGGGCCCAGTAATCTGAGCCAGAAACTTCCGAGTTGTCCTTGACTTTTCTCTTTTCTCCCATGTTCAATCCATTGCCAAGTACAGTCAGTTCTATGTCCAAAATCTCTCTAGATTTTGACCACCCCTTTCCATCCCCAATACCACAGTACTCTTCCAGGCCCACACTTTCTCTAGCTTGGGTATTGCAAGTCTCCAAATGGGCTCCTGACCTTTTGTCTTGTCTACCTCCAAAAGGTGTCCCTCCCTGCAGGCAGCATGATCTTCCCAAGATACAAATCTAATCAAGTTATACCCTTGCAGACAATTCTTCAAAGGCTCCTCATTGATCTAGGATCAAGGTCCAAACATAAGGCCCTGCTGGCTCTGTCTCCCACTTAATCCTCTTGCCTCTCGTCTTGCTGTTTCCTCTCTTGCAAGCTCAACACAGCCACTCTGAGTGTCTTGTAGCTTCTCTACCATGCTATGCTCTCACTTCATCTCTCTGTTCATTCATCCAGCAAGTGTCTGGTGGGTACTTGCTGTGTCCCAGCACTGTGTAGGCCGTGGGAACACAGCAGGGACGCTCTTACTTTCAGCCTTTGCATATGCTATGCCTCCTGTCTGAAATGCTCTGCCTTGTGGCAGACAGTGGGGACTGGCTACTCAAAACCTTCTTGCTTGCCTTCGTATTATAGAGCTTGGAGAACAAAATGACTGGTCCACAACCTTCTTTGTAGGTAGAAGACATACACAGTTCTGGCCAGTGAGATCGAGGCAGAAGTCCATACAAAGGGTATCCTTTCCTGATTAAAAATCCTCGCTAAGGGTCTTTTGCTTTCCCTCTTCATTCCATCTGAAACATGGATGTAAAGCCTATAGGTGCAGCAGCTGTCCTGCAACTATGAAGAGGCGAGAATGAGGAGAATGGCCTCCATGCAAAGAAGAGTGAGTGGAAACAGGGAAAGAGCTAGGGCCACTGTGCATGGTCATGCAGGTTGTGTGTTGCTCAACTCTAGGGGACCCCGTTATCGTAGACTGTGATCTTGTTAAGCTGCTGCACTGGCCTGGCTCCGGTCTAGTCTCCGAAGGGAGGGGAGTGGAGGAAAGGACAAGAATCTTTGTCTCACTTAGTTCAGATGGAGAAAGGAATCCAGGCTGAATGAAAGTATGAAGAGGGGGTAGAATTCATTGGTTAATATTTCAAACCTTTACTCTGCAACAAGTATACGTAAGAGAGGTCTGTGCCAAGCAATGTAAATACTCCTAATGGCAAAGCAACAACTCTGCTCAAGTTGGAGCAGGAAATGAGGAAAAGTCAGAGAAATCTCCCCAGAGAGGATGATGGTTGGACTGGACTTTGAAGACTTAATTTATTTTGACAAGATGGAAGAGCATTCTAGACAAAGGTCTGGCTAAGCAAAGTCAGAGAGGCATAAGTGTGCAATGGCACATTGGAGGAAGTGATCAAGTGGCAAGAGGACAGCTGGTAGGGAGGTTGGGGACAGAGCAAGAATATTCTTGAATGTGCAGCTATCAGAGAGCTGAGAAACGGTGAAGTCCTATCTTCTTGCAGACGTCCCTACCTGGTCCCAGGTGTCTGTGCAGCCCCTTCACCAGTGCTGGCCACTCTGGGGGAGTCAGGGGAGCCTGAGTCAGGTCCCGGAGTGTGTGCGCTCCAGGTGGTGGGATTGCCTGTGGCTCAGGAGCTCATGGGCTCCTGAGAGCTTGGCCAAGGCTCCTGGTATCTCCTGGGAAGCCCTTCTCCCGCAGGCCCTTAGGCACATATTGAAGGAGACAAAGGTGCTGTTAGCAGATCCAGCTGCAGCAACTCCTGGCCTCCAGCCCACGGCTGGGGAGAAGCAGCTTCCCTGGGTGCTCGGCAGCTGCCCACTGTGGGCTCATAGTGTTGCTCCTGCGCTGTCTCGGCACTTAGCACTCCTTGTGCCTTCCCAGTAAACTGAGCTCCATCCTGCATTTAGACTCAGTCCCAGTCCCAGTGTAGGGATTCCTTCCCCTGCCCACTCCACCCCACCCCTGGAAACAAGTGATTGGGAGCTTTTCACATCTCTAGGGGTGGATAAGGACACACCTTCTCCCCTCAGAGTAGGTGGGAAGAATGCTGAGGCTGGGGAAGGATTCTGGGGTGTACCCCTGCCCAAGCCTCCCTGCTTTCAACAGTGGATGGCAGATTTCAGTCCCCTGTCCCAGGGAGGGCTGCTTCCAGAGTGCTGAGAGAGAACCCTGTGGGCATGGGGTCAGCGCAGCCTTCAGTGATGTGCTCAAGCCAGTCAGAAGAGGAGAAAGACCACCTGACCACCCACGGAATCAGGGAATGTTTTCCTGAACCCCTTTCACCCTGTATGGGATAGAAGGGAAAATGGCTTTTTTTCATTCTACTCTCACCTTCCCCCAACCCCCATCTTCTAGGATTTAGGGAGCCAACCCCTTCATGGGTATAGATCTTCACCCACCTTACTCCCGTCAGCTACAAGCCCATAAGGCCCAGGCCGGCCCCTGCTCAGTTCCAGCACCCACTGACTTCCTGTTCTCTGATAGGGCTTGGAGGGAGATGTCTTAATTTTCTATTGCTGCTATAACAAATTGCCACAAATTTGGCAGCTTAAAAAGACAGCTGCTTATTATCTCACAGTCTGTGAGGCAGAAGCCCAATACCTGTCTTACTGCGTCAAAATCAAGGTGTCTGCAGGGTGCATTCCTCTCTGGAGGCTCCAGGGGAAATTCCATTTCTTTGCTCATTCAGGTTGATGGCAGAATTTAGTTCCTTGCAGTTGTAGGACTGAGATCCCTGTTTCTTTGTTGGCTGTCATCGGAGTGCCATTCTCAGCTTCTAGAGGCTACCAGCATTCCTCCACTTGCGTCCCCCTTCCTCCATCTTTAACCAGCAATGCTGGGGTGAGTCCGCTCATTTAAATCCACCTTAAATTTCTCCTGCCTTTTCTTCCATTGCATCTCTTTGACTTCAGTCTGGAAAGGATCTCAGCTTTTAATAGCTCCTGTGATTAGATTGGGGCCACCTGGATAATCCAGAATAATCTTCCCATCTCAAGATCTGTAACCTTAATCACATGTGCAAAGACACTTTTGTCATGTAATGTAACATATTCACAGGTTCTGGGGATCAGAGTGTAGACGTCTTTAGGGGTCACTATTTGGCCTACCACTGGTGTGACCTACAAGCTTTGTCTCCATACCTGCTTTCCCATTCCCCCTCACAAACTTTGGTCCCTTAAACTTAGTGGGGAGGAGAAGCACATGGCTCCAGAGAAAAGCCCAGGTCTCTTTTGGCTTACAGGTTAAGATCGCCCTTATCTGAAATTGTCTGCTTGACTTCTGCAAATGTAGGCTGGTCTGCGAGCCAGAATTCCACTTATGATGTGACCTCATTTTGGAAGTAGGACAGAGTGAGGAGGAACTGGGGCCCTACTGCCATCCTTGATTTCTTCTTCCTTGCCCTGCTCTGGACCTTATCCTTGATCCAAAGGCTTCTCCATTTACCAGCAACATGGAAACAAATGTTGATATTCCGTAGACTCCTCTGCCTGGCCTGTAGCTCAAGCAGACGATAGACTCCTCCCTTGCCAGGGGGCCGAGGCCAGACAACCAGGCTCTAAGAAAGCATTTACATTTGTTTATTAAAGTTTTTCATATGTTAAAAATATAATTTGGGGATCTGTTTGTAAATATGAAATCTTCCATCAGTGACTGGCCAAGAATCAGAGGACCCTGTGGGGACCGCTCCATGGGCTGTTTCTCTCCACCCCCTCCCCCTTGTGTCTGCTCTGCACCCAGGTCCCATTGACTTCCTGCTCTCTGGAAGAGTCTATTAGTCTCCCTGGCCAGACGGCAAATCTATAGGATGCAGAGCAATGTGTGGATACTATTAAGGACCAAATCCCTAACCATAGACAGCTTCTGCCCCCAGGAGAACTAGTGTTTGTCCCACAGGCCTGACTACTACTTCTACCCCAGCCACTTGGAGGGCTGGGGCAGCTCTGGCTGCTAGGTTGGCTTCCTCTCCTGGCTCTTGGGCTGGCAGCAGTGATGACTGCTCAGATTCTCAGTGGCGAGAACACACTTTGTGATCAAGAGGAGAGGTATCAAGGTGGGACCTTAATGGTATGGGGCTAGGAAAATAAGAACCCCAATTGTACCAGTCACCTAAACATCTTCTCCACCACCAAGGGAGACCTGGTGATTAAAAAGTACTCATGAGTCCTCTCAGGGTTGCTTATTTCAGGAGCCTAAACTTCACCTCCCTTCTCTACTCCTTTTATACTTTAGACCTTTCCAGCATCTACCACGCCGTCATCTCATTTGTCCTAGTTCTCACCCTCTTTCTAGCTTCACTATAATAGCATCACTAACATTTCACTATAAAAAATCACTAGATATATTTTGCCATAGTAAAAAGTCACTATATTAGTGATCCTCAAACTTTGGTGTACTTGGGAGGTGCTTACTAGAAACCTGGTGGTGGCCACTCCCTGGAAGTTCTGATCTGGGTCTAAGGTGGGGTCTGAACTTCTCTATCTTTATCAGGCTGTATATTTAACAACTCCCCAGGTAGCTGACGCAGCTCACTGTCTGTGACCTGGATGATCAATCAGTGCGGCAGCCTGACCTCCTTCTCCTGGGGTGGGTATTTTTAAGATCTTGGCTAATTTTGTTTCAGTCTCTTTCCCTCACAAGTTAGAAGAACCTTTGACTTGGACAAAATCCAATCTAGAACTTGGTACACATCTTAGTGTACAAGTAATTTTCAATAAATACTTACTACCTGAGTTATTATTGCTTGAAACTAGACTTTCAACTTTGAATCGAGTTGCTATTGGATACAAATTCAGTTTGAAGGGCTGGGTCTAGTTTTTGTTTTTGCATACATGGCAAAAGCAAAAGTACTCTGGTGGGAGTTCAGTGGATGACGGTCAATTTTCATTCATTCATTCAATGCTGATTAAGCAGGGACGTAAACATGAATAATGACCAAACACCTTAACAAGTCCTGTGTGCTGTGTGCTCTGGTCCTTACCTGTGTCTCCCAGCCTCATTTCACAACCTCAGGAAGTCCTAGCCCTGCACCATCCACACGTGACTTCTCCCACACCCTTGAACTTGCTAACTTACTCTCACCACTGGGTCTTTGCCCAGGTTATTCCGTTTGCCTGTAATACTCTTCCCTCCTCTTTCTAGTTAATTCCTACTATATTCTTCAGCCTTCAGCTCAAAGGGCACCACATCCTCCAGGAAATTTCTCTGGTCTTCCAGACCTGAGTTAGGTTGGGTTCCCATATTATAAGATGTCTTAGTTTTGTGTGCTTCTCCTTAGCTGCTCTTATGTGCCAAATGCATAGCAGGCTCTGGGTAAATATTTGTTGAATGAATGGATGCATGTGAGCCTGAGGATCTTTCACTCCTTAGCTTATTCACAGCCTAGTAGGAGAAACAGACCTGTAAAGTGATAATTGTAAAAGGTGCTATAACAGAGGAACATACAAGATTCTTTGGGGAAAGAGAAGCACAAAGAGGGTTTGATCAGTATCACTTGTGGAACTGCGCCAGGGAAGATCTTATAAAGAAGGAGATTCTTGAGAGGGATTTTAAGGGACAAATAGAGTTTCCTAGGCATATGTGAGGGCATTCCTGGCTGGAAAAGATTGTATGCATTGGCAAAGGGGGAGAAACTAGTAATGTTGTGGGGTGGCCTTGAATAATTCGCTGCACTTAGAGGAATGGGGTTTGGGCTCAGTGGCAGGACTCCACCCAATGCCATTTGGGGGCCACAGTCTACTCTGTAGTGGATTGAATTGTGTGCTCTTCAAAAGATGTGCAAGTCCTAACTCATAGTACCTTAAATGTGACCTTATTCGGCAAAAGGGTCTTCGCAGATGCAACTGAGTTAAGGATGTAGAGATGAGATCTTCCTGGATTAACTGGGTGGGCCCTAAATCCAATGACAAGTGTCCCAATAATAAGAAGAGAAGACATGTACAGAGGAGGAGAAACACAGGGGAGAAGGCCATGTGAAGAAGGAAGCAGAGATTAGAGTTATGCAGCCACAAGCAGAGGAATGCCAAGGGTTACCGACAGCCATCAGAAGCTAGAAGAGAGGCATGGAACAAATTCTCTCTCAGAGCTTCCAGAAGGAACCAGCCCTCCTGACACTTTGATTTTGGTCTTCTGGTCCCCAGAACTGTGAGAAAATAAATTTCCATTGTTTTAAGCCACTCAGTGATAAATTGTTATGACAGCCACATGTTATTAATCCACACCCTCAGGTGCCCAGCCCTCATCCAGCATGGGTCTACCACGGGCAACACGTGTTATTGGAATCCAGAGAGGGGCTCTAATGAGTGTTTGATTCCAGGTCCAGCTTTTAGTTACTTAATCCAGAGGAAAACACGGCCATAATAGACGTGTGCTCGTAAGCAGGCAACCAATTGGCTGCCCAAAGGAGGCAACCTTTTCAGGATTAAGAAAGGGCAGTCTTTCTGGCTGGGAAGGATTTTTCTAAAATCCCTTTGTCAGGAGCTCCTTATTCTGACAAACTGGGTGAGATCCTGGGAGTTTGGCATCATTCCTTTCATGAATTTGGAGGCCAGCAAATCCGTTTATAAAGCGAAGCATTTACCTGAGTGGCTTCCAAGATCTTTTCAGCAGGGAGAGAGCGCAGGCTGTCACTGGTGAGGACAAGAATTATGTGAAGAATTGAAGCAACATGTCTTCTGCTCACCAACCTTCTCACCCAAAGCAAAGTTGGGGAAGCTCCCATGATGAACTTTTTTTTTTTCACTTCTTGGAAACATAAGATTTGTTTAATCCTTGTAATTAACCAGACATGTGGATTTGCGTGTGTGTGCATGAGGGGTAGGCAGAATAATGGCTCCCCAAAGATGTCTATGTCCTAATCACTGAAACCTGTGAATGTGTTAGGTGCTATGGAGGGAGAGAGTTAAGGTTGCAGATGGAATTAAAGTTGCTAATCAATTGACCTTAAAATAGGGAGCGTATGCTGGATTATCCAGGTGAGCAAAATGTGCTCACAAGGGTCCTTGTGAAAGAAAAAGGGAGGCGGAAGAATCAGAATCAGAGTGATGCCCTGTGAGACAGATGTTTCAACTGGCCAAATGCTGGCTTTGAAGATGGATGGGGCATGAGCCAAGGAATGTGGGTGGCCTCTGGAAGCTGGAAAAGGCAAGAAAGTGTATTCGCTCATAGAGCCTGCAGAAAGGAAAGCAGCCCTGCCAGCACCTTGCTTTTAGCCCAGTGAGAGCCATTTCAGACTGCTGGCCTCGGGTTATAAGAGAAATTTGTGTTGCGTTGGTCACTACATTTGTGGTAATTTGTTACAGCAGCCATGGGAAACTCACATAGTGGAGTAGGGGGCCATTGGGAAGGAGGAGGTTGGCAGGAATTCCCTTCCATTTTTCCAATGTGGCTACCCTAAGGGGAATTGTTGATGAAATACAGGCCTGAGCTATGGGCAGAATGAGAAGGTGATACAGTGATAACAATCCTCTGACCCATGATTCCACTGTCAAGAAAACTGACAGGACCCCCCTCCCCAGCTTCCCTGGAGTGTGACTGTCTCAGACTTTTTTTTTAAAAGATTGGAAACAGATGTTAGTGCCGGTGCCAATCTTTTTTTTTTCCTTATCCTCCCCAAAGGCCCCCAGTACATAGTTGTATTTTTAGTTGTGGGTCTCTCTGGTTGTGCTGTGTGGGATGCCGCCTCAGCATGGCCTGAGGAGCGGTGCCATGTCCGTGCCCAGGATCCGAACTGGTGAAACCCTGGGCCGGTGAAGTGGAGTGTATGAACTTAACCACTCTGCCTCGGGCAGGCCCCTGTCTCAGTCTTTTTGATCGCAGCAGAAGCCCGTGGGTCCCAGGCTGGGGATGGCTGTGTCCTGATTCGTGGCTGTGAAGTATAAACATACGTGGGATTCTCCTCTCACAACCCGGAGAACCCTTTTGGGTAGAAGGCGTGGCTTTTCCAAGCCACACTGACGGAACGAAACCTTCAGCCCTCTATGGTGTCCGATTCCTCTGGCAAAGGACCTTGAGGCCTGTGTCTGCTTCTCTCTCTTCTGGTTCTTTCAAGGCCCTCCCAGGCCTAAGGAGACATCTGCAGCACCTGTCATGACTGGCCTACATCTCTTGCCCCCTGGAAGGATTTGGAGAAGTGACTGAACCTGCAGATATTCCAGGCATGCCCTCATGTGTCACTTTTCCCAACAGCTTTCTTCTTCGTCTTCTCAAATGTCTCTTGGAGCATTGGCTCCCAGCCTCCTTGCTTGGAATTCGTGGGACCAATTTCGCCAGAATCGAAATTTTTCAGGGATGGCTTTGGCTGCCTGGCCTCAGAGCATCAGAGCAGAAACAGGAGGGGAAGGGCCTGTGGGGCTGGGTAGTTCTGCATGGCTAGCCGAGTCAGGAGGGCTGGAACCACTGTGATTGGACTTTGGCTAGCACCGCCCCAATGCTGAAGGAAACCCAGGGCTCTCTGAGGTCTGTTCTAGAGGCTCCCCAGTGACTTAATTAACTGTGTGGGTTCTGGCTTCAAATTACTATTCTACCACTCACCACCTCTGTGGGCTTGAACAAGTTGCTTAGCTTTTCTGAGCTTCAGTTTCCCTGTGTGTATAAAGATAAGATAGTAACCAGACAATATATATTAGCTATAATAGAAATAATAATAATTATTATTTGGATCCTTCATCTTCAAGAATCATGAATCCCAAAGTACTCTCCAGTGATGTTCTCCAAACATCTCAGGTCCTCCTTTCCTAGTTTTCCTTATCTGTTGGTCTGTCTCTCTCTCTAACAGTTTTATTGAAGTATAACGGACTTCATATTAAAGTGTACAATATGCTGTATTTTGACATTTTCACACTCAGGAAACCATTGCTACAATTGAGATGATGAAAATATCCACGGCGCCCAAAAGTTCCTCCGGGCAATTGCTGCACCCTACTCCTCCCTGCTGCATCCCCTGCCCCCAGTCTGCAGACAACCACTGCTTTGTTTTCTGTCACCATATTTTGTATTTTGTAGAATTTTATACAAATCTCATATAAATAGAATTTTATATGAACAGCCTGTATTCTTTTTTTGTCTGGCTTATTTCACTCAGCATAGTTATTTTGAGATTCATCCATGTTGTTGCATGTATCGATGCCTCATTCCTTTTTATCGCTGAGAACTATTCTACCGCATGCATATGTCCTAATTTGTCTACCCGTTCACCTGTTGATGGACACTTGGGTTGTTTCCAGTTTTGGGCTACATCAAATAAAGTTTCTATGAACAACGTTCATGCACAAGTCTTCGTATGAACATATGCTTTCATTTATTTTGGTTAAACATATAGGAGTGGAATGGAGGGGTCATATAGTAGGTATAAGTTCAACATTTTAAGAAACTGCCAGAGTGTTTTCCAAAGTGGTTGCATGATTTACATTCCTAGTAGCAGTGTATGAGACTTCCAATTGCTCTACTTCATCATTAACGCTTGGTATGATCAGTCTGTTTAATTTCAGACATTCCAATGGAATGTAGTGGTTTTCATTTGAATTTCCCAGATGACTAATGATTAATGATGTTGAGCATGTTTTCTTGTGCCAACTTCTTTGGTGAAGTGTCTCTTCAAATCTTTTGCCTATTTGAAAAATTGGGTCGTATGTTTTCTTATTACTAAGTTTTGAGAATTCTCTGTATATCGTAGATATAAATCCTTATCCGATATGTTTCTTTGAAAATATTGTGTCCAAGTCTGTGGATTATTTTTCTTTCTCTTAACAAGGCCTATCAAAGAACAAAAGTTCTTAGTTTTAATGGTGTCCAATTTATCAATTTTGTCTTTTAATGGATTGTGCTTTTGGGGTTTATCAAAGAAGTCTTTGCCTAAACCAAGTTCACAAAGGTTTTCTCCTGGGTTTTATTCTAGAAGTTTTATAGTTTGAAGTTTACATTTAGGTTTATGATCCCTTTTGAGTTCATTCTTATAGACAGTGTGAGGTAAGGATTGAAGTGGGTTTTCTTTTAGCTTGTGCATATTCAGTAGTTTGAGCACCATTTGTTAAGAAGGTTGTCACTTCTACACTGAATTGCCTTTGCATCTATCTTGAAAATCAATTGATCATATATGTTAAGGGTCTATTTCTGGACTCTGTTTTTCTCTTTTGATCTATCTGTCTATGTTTACACCAACACCACACCTTCTTGATTACTGTTGTTTTAGAACTCTTAAGTCTGGCAGTATAAGTTCTTCAGTTTTGTTCTTTTTCAAAGTTATTTTAGCTGTTCTGGGCCCTTTGACATACATGAATTTTAAAATGAGCACACCAATTTCTACAAAAATTTCTTCTGGGATGTTTACTGAGAATTATGTTGAATCTATAGATCCATTTGGGGAGAATTGATGTATTAACAATTTTAAGTTATCCAAGCTATGAGCACAGTTATTTATTTATTTAGGTTATCTTTAATTTCTTTCATTAGAGTTTTGTAATTTTCAATGTACACAGCTTGTATATCTTTTATCAGATTTATTTCTAAGTAATTTATATTTTGTGATGCTATTGGAAATGGTATAGGTCTTTACATTTCAATTTTTGATTCTTCATTGCTATGATAAAGAAATTGATTGAAGGCATAGAAATTGGAAAGGAAGGTCACTATTTGCAGATGACATGATATCATATATAGAAAACCCTAAAGACTTGACCAAAATACTGTTAGAACTAATAAATGAATTCAGTAAAGTTTCTGGATACAAAATCAACATACAAAAATCTGTTGCATTTCTATACACTAAAAATGAACTATCAGAAAGAGAAACTAAGAAAACAATCTCATTTAGAATTGCATCGAAAAGAGTAAAATACCTAGGAATAAATTTAACCAAGGAAGTGAAAGACCTGTACACTGAAAACTACAAGACATTGATGAAAGAAATTGAAGAAAATAAATAAATGAAAAGATATTCCATGCTCAAGGATTGAAAGTATTAATATTGTCAAAATATCCATCTTACTCAAAGCAATGTGCAGATTCAATGCAATCCCTATAAAAATTCCAATGGTATTTTTCGGAGAAATAGAAGCAACAATCTTAAAATTTGCATGGAACAAAAGATCCCAAATAGTGAAAGAAATCTTGAGAAAGAAGAATAAATAAAGCTGGAAGTGTCATGTGTCCTGATTTCAAACTATACTACAAATCTCTAGTAGTCAAAACACGATGGTATTGGCATAAAAACAGAAATAAACCCATGAATATATGGTCAATTAATTTATGACAAAGGAGCCAAGAATATACAAGGGGGAAAGGACAGTCTCTTCAATAAATGATTTTGGGAAAACTGGACAGCCATATGCAAAAGAGTGAAACTGGACCACTTATCTTATACCATACACAAATTTAACTCAAAATGGATTAAAGACTTGAACACAAGACCTGAAGTCATAAAACTCCTAGAAGAAAATGTAAGTGGTGAGCTCTTTGACACTGGTCTTGGCAGTAATTTTTTGGATTTGACACCAAAAGCAAAAGCAACGAAAGCAATAATAAAGAAGTGGGACTACACCAAACTAAAAAGCTTCTGTACAGCAAGAGAAACCAACAACAGAGTGAAAAGGCAACTTACCTTATCTTTTCCTTTTCAATCTGTATGCCTTATTTCACTGGCTAGAATCTCCAGTACAAAGTTGAATATAAGTGATGAGAGCTGACATCTTAGCTTTTTCTGATTTTTGGAAGAAAGCATTCAGTCTTTCACCATTAAGTATGATATGCCTGAAGGTTTTTGTTGGTATCCTCTATTGGGTTGAGAAACTTCTCTTCTCCTCTTAGTTTTCTGTTCCTAGGTTTTTACCAGGAATGGATGTTGGGTTTTGCCAAATATTTTTTCTGCATGTACAGAAGTGACCATATTTTCATTCAATGATTTTTTAATGTTCAAGCAGTATTACATTGTTGGAATAAACCCCACTGCATTGTGATGTATTTTACTTTTTATATATTGCTAATTCCAATTCACTATAATTTTGTTTTTTGTCAATGTTTATTAGGGGTTGGTTATTCTCTTTTCTTTTAATATCTTTGTCTAGTTTTCGCATCAGTGTAATAATGTCTTCCTCATAGAATGAGTTGGAAAGCATTTCCTCTTCTTCAGTATTCTGGAAGACTTTGTGTAGAATTGGTATTATTTCTAAGTTTGATAGAATTCACCAGTAAAGTTATCTAGGCCTGGAATTTGTTTTGTATGTGTAGGAATGTTTTTAACTCCAAATTAAATTTCTTTAGTAGTTATTGGGCTGCCCAGATGAATGGTTCCTTATTCTTTTGCTATCTTTAGAATCTGTAGTGATGTCTCACTCTCATTCTTGATAATGGCAACTTGTGTATTTCACTTTTCCTGATCAGTCTGGCTAGGGGATTATCAATTTTATGATCTTTTCAATAAATATTGAGCTTTTTGTTTCACTGATTTTTCCCTATTGCTTTTTCTATTATTCATTTTACTGACGTCTGCTTTCCTTGGGTTCATCTTGCTGTTCTTTTTCTTGTTTCTTAAGGTGGAAGCTCAGGTCATTGACTTAGCCTTCTTTTAGAATACAGGCATTCAGTGTTACGAATTTTTCTCTAAATATTGCTTTGATTGCATACTACAAATTTTGATATGTTGTATTCCTATTTTATTTCAGTTCAAAATACTTTCTGGGGGCCAGCCCTGTGGCATAGTGCTTAAGTTCACATGCTCTGCTCCGGCAGCCTCAGGTTTGCCGGTTCAGATCCCAGGCGCAGACCTGCGCACTGCTTATCAACCCATGCTGCGGTGGCATCCTATAAACAAAATAGAGGAAGATTGGCACAGATGTTAGCTTAGGGCTAATCCTCCTCAGCAAAAAGAGGAAGATTGGCAACAGATGTTAGCTCAGGGCCAATCTTCCTCAAAAAAAAAATAACCTTTCTAATTCCCTTTGATTTCTTCTTTGGCCTGTGGGGTATTTAGAAAGGTGTTATTTAGTTTCCAAATATTTGGATATTTTTCCAGAGATATTTCTGTTATTGATTTCTAATTTAATTCCATTATGATCAGAGAACATACTTTATATGAATGGGCTCCTCTTAAAATGATTGAAACTTGTTTTATGGGCCAGAATATGGTCTATCTTGGTAAGTATTCGGTGTGCACTTGAGAAAAATGTACCTGCAGCTGTTGTTGTGTGGAATGTTCTATGAATATCGATTAAGTTTTTTGACAGTGCTTTCCAGGTCTTCTATGTTCTACAGATTATTTTTCTATTCAGTCTATGAATTATTGAGACACAGGTGTTGAAATCTCCAACTATAATTGTGAATTTGTCTTTTTATCATTGTAGTTCTATCAGTTTTTGCTACATCTATTTTGAAGTTCTGTTAAATGTTTAGAATTATTATGTCTCAATTAATTGGCCCCTTTATCGATGTGGAATGATATTATTATCCTTGGGTATGTTTTTTTCTCTGAAATCTGCTGTGTCTGGTATTAATATAGTACCCCAGGTTTTTTTTGATTAGTGTCAGGCTGTGCAGTAGGTTGAATAGTGTCTCCCCGAATTCATACCCACCTCAAACCTTAGAATGTGACCTTATTTGGAAATAGGGTTTTTGTAGATGTGATTAAGGTGAAAATTAAGACGTGATCATACTGGATTAGGGTGGGCCCTAAATTCAGTGAGAGTTTCCTCAGAAGAGACAGAAAAAGACACACAGAGCCGCAGGGCGGCCATGTGAAGATGGAGGCAGATATTGGAGTGATGCTGCCACAAGCCAAGGAACACCTGGAGCCACCAGAAGCTGGAAGAGGCAGGAGAGAACTCGTCATTGGAGACTTCAGAGGGGCCATGGCCCTGCCAACACCTTGATTTCAACTTCTAGCCTCCAGAATTGTAAGAGAAGAAATTTATGTTGTTTTTGGTGGCCTTAGGAATCAAATGCAGCACAGTATATCTTTACTATCTGTTTCTTCTAAATTTATTTGTGTCTTTATATTTAAAGTGGGTTTCTTGTTCGCAGACTATCATTGGAGTTTGCTTTATTTATCTGATCTGACAATCTCTGCCTTTCTGGGGGAGTTTAGGCCATATACATTAATGTTGGTTTTTTTTTTTAATGTGTTTGCGTTTAAATCTAACATTTTGCTGTTTGTTTTCTGTATTCTTTTCCTGCCTTCTTTTGAATTAATTGTATGTTTTTTATTATTTCATTTTATGTCTTTTGTAGAGTTACTGACTATACTGTTTTCAGCAATCAATTGCAAAGTATCTTGGTGTATTTTTCTTCATGTTTCTTTCACTTGGAATTCATTGAGCTTTTTGGATATGTGAGTATATAGTTTTCATCAATTTTGGAAATTTTCCAGCCATTATTTCTGCAGCATTTTTTTTCCGCCCTCTCCTTCTTTGAGGATGTCAATTCCTTGTGTATTCAGCTTCTTGAAGTTGTCCCACAGCTCACTGATGCTGTTTATTTTTTTCAGTCTTTTTTCTCTCAGTATTTTATTTTGGATAGTTTCCATTGCTGTGTCCCCAAGTTCACTGTTCTTTTCTCTGTGGTGTCTAATCTTATCCAGTTTATTTTTCATCTCAGACATTGTAGTTTTTTATCTCTAGGCATACAATTTGTCTTTTTAAAATATATTCCATGTCCCCACTAAACATGCTTGATCTTTCTTTTAGCTTCTTGAACATACGGAATGCAGTTATAGTAACTGTTTTAATATCCCTGTCTATTAATTCTATCATCTCTGTCCTTTCCGGCTCGGTTTCAATTGGTTGATTTTCTCCTCATTATGTGTTTTGTTCTCCTACTACTTCCCATTCCTAATTTTGTATTAGATGTCAGACATTGTGAATTTTACCTTGTAGGGTGCTGGATATATTTTTTTCTTCCCATAAAATTCTTTAGCTTTCTTCTGAGATGCAGTTAAATTACTTGGAAACAGTTTAATTTTTTTCAGGTCTTACTTTTAAGTCTTGTTAGACTGAACCAGAGCGGAATTTATTCTGGGGCTAATTCTGCCTCACAAACTAGGCAAAACTCGTCCTGGTACTTCACCCAATGCCCCATGAATTCTGAGGTATTCCAATCTGGCTGTTGAAAGCAAGAACCATTTCCAGCCTGTGTGAGCCCCAGGAATTTTCCCCTCTAATCTTTTCTCTTTCCTTGATCTTGGGTTGTTTCTTCACATGTTAGTACTGATCAGGACTCAGCTAAAGATTCAGAGGACTGTCTGCAGATCTCCAGAACTCTCTGTACAGCCTTCTGTTTCTAAGTTGCTGGCCTGTGAATTCTAACTGCCTTGGCATCCCACCTCCATCTCTTCAACTCAGGAGACTGCTGGGCTCTGCCTGGGTTCCCCTTGCCTGCAATGTGGCCTAGAGTCTCTCTAGGCACTGAGGCAGGGCAATCATAGGACTTATCTCATTTTTTGTCCCCATCTCACAAGGATTGCTGACCTCTTGCTGATATCCAATGTCTTAAACACTGCTGTTTCATATATTTTGTCTGGGTTTTTCTTAGCTGTTTTAGGCCACAAGGTAGCTGGCAGCAGAAGTCATACCCTTGCCTCACTCTTCATCTCCATTCCCTGGTGTGATCCCTCAAACCCGGCTGTTGCTAAGAAACGTCATCTGTGTAGAAGTTTCCTTTAGATCAACAGGAGGCAATGTGGGCAGCGATTAGGTACATGCCCTTGGAGTCAAACATACTGTGGTTCAGATCTTGGCTCTGCCAGTTCCTTCTGTAACGTTGACCAAATTATTTCACCAACTTGAGCCTCAGTTTCCTTATTTGAAAAAGAGGAAAATGATACCTAGCTATAGGTCAATTGTGAGGATTAAATATGGTAACGCATAGAAAATCACTAGCCTGAGGTAATGCACTCAGTAATATAATTCAATGGCTGCATGACCAAAGGAGCACAAGCATGATTCGTTTTTCAGATTGCCTCACATTTCTTCATTGTCTGCTGCAGCTCTGTTCCTGGGGACAATCCTGCCATTACTCTTGAGGTCCCAGAAAGGGAGGTATGACCAGCTCTAAATTTCTTGCACTAACAGAGGGGAGCAGTCATGTGGAGAACTTCCAACAGCACATACTAGAAACATCACGGACATTTGGCTGTATGAAGCATTATAATGATCTTTTCTTTGCGGCAGATTGACTTTACTAATTAGGTTGGGTTTGAGCCAATGTTAAATACAGTTTGCATGTACAGAATGCAAACCAATTGGCAGAAACGGGGTTGGGGGCCGACTTGGAAAGATTTTAGGTATCAGGACAAGCCAGCTATGATTAAAGCTTTGCTGCAGATAATCCTTTCTCTCTCCCCTGGCCTTCGTTTTTATGAGCTCTTTAAATATTAAAGATATTAACCCTTTATCATAGTTGCTGGAAATATACCTTCTCATTTTTTATTCAATTCTGTTTTTAAATTCAAATCCGTTTTACACAGACTTTTAAAATTTTCGTGCGAACTATGGATCTTTCCTTTTGTAATTTCTTCTACTGCTTTTAGGCCTAGAAAAACCCCATCCAGAGAGTGAATAAACATTCATCTTTATTTTCTTCCAGTTTTTAACATTTTATTTCTTATTCTAGCTAGAATTTATTTTGATTTTGATATGTGGTGTAAGGTGCTAAGGCGTTGTATTTGAGATAATTAACGCTAGTGCTACAACTGTCAAACCCTGAAATCTCAATTCCTTAACATAAAAAGCCTTAATTCTTACTGATGTCAAGCCCAGTGATGCTCAGGGTGGCACTCCTGAGTGGTGGACCTCCACCTGGTGACTCAGGGGCCCAGGCTGCTTCTTCCTGCAATCCTCCATCTCAAAGTCGTTTGCTTTTGGTTGAGGGATGCCATAGGATATTTGGTAAGCAGTAACTGCTTCTTCTTGAAGACCTAATTCAATTTTTCAAATAATTAACCAATTACATGGTGCCATTTACTGATTATACATGAAGTTGTTATGTGTGTACTATGGTCTGGACTGCTTGTTTTGTCCTATTAGGCACAGTATTGGATTTTTTTTCAAACTACCTTTACAATATGTTTTAGCATCCTCCAAGGTGAGCTCCTCCCTTGTTATTGTTCTTTTTCAAAGTTTTCTTGGCTATTATATGATAGATCTTATTACATGTTACATACAATCTATTAGCTCTATAAGCACTTCAGGGACCATAACCACCCCCAGGTCTTCAATCAACAGTTCAGGTGGAGGATGCCTGCTACGGACTGAATGTTTGTGTCTCCCCCAGATTCACATGTTGAATCCCTAATGTGATGGTATTTGGAGGTGGGGCCTTTGGGAGGTAATTAGGTCCTGAAGTTGGAGGCCATGGTGGGATTAGTGTCCTTAAAAGAAGAGACAGAAAGCTAGCCCTCTCTCTCCCCACCGTGTAAGGATACTGGGAGAAGGTGGCTGCCTACAAGTCAATAAGTGGGCCCTCCCCAGGCGCCAGATCTGCCAGTTCCTTGAGCCTGGACTTCCCAGCCTCCAGAACTGTGAGAAATAAATGTTTGTGGTTTAAGCCACCCAGTCTACGGCATTTCTGTTATAGCAGCCCAAATTGACTGGGACTATGTCTATATCCACATCACCATCCCTTACCCCTTTCCCAAACTCTGGGCGCACATTTCCAGGTGCCTGATATACAGCTAGAAATACATGGAAATTTGGCTAGCACCTCTGGCGGGAGCTACATCTTGCAGCAGCCAATGGTGAATATTTTTTTGAAGTCAGAGGTAGAGATAAGTTTGGAAAAGGAAAAGAGATGATGCTTCAAAATATTCCCCCATCTCCATTCAAAACCTGGAGAACTAACAAATAAGGAGTGATAATTCTGGGGTCTATTTACTCAGGAGGGCCTACTCCATCTTGGGAAACCTTAAGAAAGTCATTTCAGCCCCCCATGAGTCTACACTCTCTCCCTTGGCTGGGGTTGAGGGGGCAGGAGGAGAGAGACTGCAGCAAAGGTCCTGTGGTACCAGCTCAGATGAATAGTTCAGAGGTTGGCACCAGCTGTCAGCAAGAGGGCCTTCCAGAAGACTTGGGTGTTCCTGCACAATCTGCAATGAAGGACAGATGTCACTAAAACACTAATTGTAGTAATTGTTTTGAGGATCTGGTATGGGCTGGGAATTTTTGAACAATTAACTCCTCTAACCTTCACAACAACCTGACAAGCTAACCAGTGTTACTCAGGTATACAAATGAGGAAACTCAGGTTCAGAAGGGTCAAATAACGTACCCAAGGCCACAAAGCTAATGAGGAGTAGAGCCAGGATTTACACCTAGGTCAGTTGACTCCAAAGTCTGTGCTCCATTTTTCAAAATTGTAGGGAGACCCAGAATGTTCTAAAGCTTGTGAATAGAGTTAGGAATTGTCTTGAAAATTCGTTGTATTTGTGAGGGAGGGGTGATGGCCCATTTTAAAGGTGTGGCGGATGGCGAACTTAATTTAATTTAATTCTTCATGCTGAAGAAGAATGACGTGTGTGGTCATTGGGAACGAATTGGCTAGAATAACTAAAACTGAGTTTCTGGGCATTAAACAACTGCTTATATTTGCTCTTTGCTTTGAGAGATAGACCAGCTATTAAGGAAGAGGGCCTGGTAATATACAACACAGAGGAACTGGTTAAGAAATCTCAATGAGCCTTGAGCTGGACTTGGGCTAAGAGAGAGCTGGAGTGTGGACCAGAGTAGAGAACAGCTAGCCTTCTAGATGACTAAAGGCCAAATAAGTAGCAAAAATGTTTTATTTGTGTCAAAAGAAAACATCAGCGTTCTGTGGAGACCCCTCTTTCATGACATTCAACTTCTGAGTATTAAGCCTTTAAATACAGAAAAGCAATCGTCCTAATTGGCCCTCAATGGTCATGTAACTGGATTACCACACTCTTTTAGCCCAAAGACTCTCATTTCACGATGGGTTATTCTGAACAGTTTGGATTAGGAAGCAGAAAGAATCCTTATTCATGGAGCATATTGCAAGAGAAATGCTTGGGAGATAGAGTGGAATGGGTTTAGCCTGGCCATAATGTCTCTGGTGACTTTTGCCACATAGTTAAGGAGAGTCTCAGACAAAGGGAAACCGTAGCATGTTTGGGATTTGCTGAGCTCAAGACTATTTCCACAGGGTTTAGGACACAAGAAATAATTATGCATTTTGCTTAGTGTGCCTGTTCCTTTAATGATTACATCCATGTGTATTTTAGGAGAACTTCAGTCTTCTGTTTCTTATTCATTTACACTTTACACTTCAAAAGATTGTTTTGTAAGAGCTGCTCAATGCACAAGAAGTCTCATGAGTTTTTCTTCTAAATGAGCCAGCAACTTTCCAAGAATCAGGAAGCTGCAAGTTGCCAAGAATAAATAAATGAAGTCCAGAAGGTTCAAGTTTGGTTTAAAACTCTGTAAGGTTTTAAGTAGGTTCTATATCTGGCTTAACTCCATGTCCTCATCTAAGACATAAACCACAGGAGGGAATACTATTCCTGGCATGCAACTTTTTTCCAAGCATTGAATTTAATGATCATTTCCAATAATGATTAATTAGAAAATCTTAGCAAAATAGTCATAATGCAATGACGTAAGGTGGAATAGGGGTATGGCAGAACAGCTCTTACCTGAACGTCAGGCAGCCTCAGGCTTGGTTCTGCTACAAAATTTGCTGGACAAAGTAAATCTTGTCTATCCGTGCCTCAGTTTCCTCATCTATTAAATGAAGAAACAAGATTCTGTGATGAAAATTCAAAATGACCTCTTGTCTAATCCGGGGAAGCAAGTAGTCTGGTGTTTCAGTATTGGTGATCAAGATTGGAATTAGTTGATTGTGTTCATGTCCAACTACGAAAGTTTAAAAAAAAAGTGAAAGTAGGCTAGTGACAGACCTGTCAAAAGAAGTATGTGTGAGTAGAGAAAAAGTAAGGGAGGATGTCTCAGTCAGTTAGGGTTGCTATAACAAGATGCCACTGACTGAATGGCTTAAACAACAAACAGTTATTTCTCACAGTTCTGGAGGCTGGAAGTCCAAGATCCAGGTGCCAGCACGGTTGGGTGATGGTGAGGGTCTGCTTCCTGGCTTGCAGACAGCTGTTTTCTCGCTGTATCCTCACCTTGCGGAGAGCTCTGGTCTCTTCACTCCCTTATAAATGCACTAATGCCATCATGGGGCTCTACCCCCATAGCCTCATCCAAACCCAATTACCTCCCAAAGGGTCCATCTCCAAACAACACCACACTGGGGATTAGGTCCTTAACATATGAATTTGCGGGGTGGGGTCACAAACATTCAGTTCATAGCCGAGGGTGTAACAGATGTTGTTGGTGTCTCACTCAGATCCCCTGTACCAGGCTGGTGCATCCATACCCTGGGTGCTGTGGTTGTTGGCTGCGAATAGCTCACACCTATACTCTTGCCTGGAGGCATGCCCTTGGCTGATGGAACAGGAGGTGGGGGAGGTTACAAGTCCCACCCTTTAGGAGGCATCTTGGCCAATGGCTGACTGATGGGGGAGTCTAACAGCCCAGCCCCTTGCATCTGGGCACTTGATTCCCCATGGCTCCCCAGGGATCAGGTTTTGGCTAGATTTCCCCTGTCATCCTGGCTGAGCTTCTTCCCTTGCGCTCTCCTGTTTCTCACACTCTATGGGTTTCTCTTGAAGGCACTCCCTCAATATATCACTCGCCCAAGAATCCCCATCTCAGGCTCTGCTTCTGGGGACCTGACCTAAATGGAGGGGAAGAAGAAAAATGAGCTGTGTGAGTGACCCATTAGTGTTAGAAGGACCATGCCAGGCTCGCATGTTCTAGGCCTAGCACAAACTAGGTCATGATGGAGAAATCAGGGGTGCAGGGCACAAGAGAGCTCTGGAAAACAGAGCTCTGTGATCTGGGTAGGAGTTTTATTCAATCAGCCAGCCAGCCAGCAGCCAGCTACAGAGAATTATGACTGTGATGGCTCTGGACCGGCAAGCAGCTTCGATCGGGTCAATTCAGTTCACGCTGTAACTTGACCAAGCTGGGCCTTGCATATGCTGAGGCCTCAGCAGCAGGCTGAGACAGGGAGGGGATGGGCATTGTAGCAGGGGCTGGGCAGGATCTGTTCTGCCCAGGAGATGTATGAATACAGGACTAGGGGATTTGGGACGGAGGAAAGATCACATTCATTGTGAAGATCAGAGAAGACTTTCTGAAGGAGATGGCATTTATTCTGGACCCTGATGGATGTGTCTGATTTTAAATCATGGAGACAAGTGGTCAGGGAGAGCTTTCTAGATGGAAAAGAGAGTCTTATCTAGATAAACATGCTCTGTTTTATGGTTTTTTCCCCATGAAACTATAGCAAAGTAAACTTTCAACCCTGGGCATGATTCACAGGTTTGAGACTCCATATGGGGACTTGAAACTAAGATCCCGGGGGATTTAGAGCCCCAGGATCTGTTTCCTCCTGGTGGAAGCTCTACATCCCTTGTGAGTGCTCTCAAATACTTTCAAGGATGGACTCCCTTTTCTATAGTCCCATGCGATGGCATATATGACAGTAGGGGACTCATTCAGGGAGGGCTATGGGCGTCAGCCTCCATGGGGACACCAGGGCAATGCTAAGTAAAGGGGAGAGATTGTGAAAGCTCCCCAAAGATAAGGACTCAGGCTGAGCAAGGGCAGAAGAGAATACAATGTGCCTGAAAGTCAGAGAATTCTCAGGGGAGACAAGAAAGCTAAGACGAGACGGCAGCTGGCGGTAGGCATCAGCAGATGGTCTGCCTCACTGCCGGAGATGGAACAGCAATCGTAGACAAAGACGCCATCCTGGAGAGGGGAGGACAGCCACACTGGCCCTTCTGCAGGAGTCCTTGGCCAAGCTGGGAAGAGAAGCCACTCGCCTTCTGCCAGGAAGTGGGATAAAGGAGGGAGAGCGGCGGTCTCTGGCTTTCATCTCTAGGAGAGTCAGGACACAGGAACTGATGGATGGATAGAGAGTGTTAAGAATTGTAATTGCCTAACTTCAAGGTCAGGAAAGGTGCCTGTTGCGCTAGAAACCCTCAGTGTGTCTCACAGAAGAGGTGGGAGTGGAAACGAATAACCAGGGGCCAGTCGGAGCCACCAAGGAGAGGAGACTGGAGGAAGACTCAGGCAAACAGGCTGATGTTACAAAATTTTCATGTAGCAAATCCTTTTCTTTGTGATTTCTCTTAGTGTGACACCCCCTTCAAGAGGTTTGATTTCACGTTCTCTTATTTTTCTACAATTTGAAAAATTAACTCTTTAAAATCCCTGGAATTGATTTGGTGCGTAGAGTGAGGTCATTTAAAAAATAATCTCTCTCATTGACAAAAAGAGAAAATTGATGTTTTATCACCATAGCAGTAATTAGAAAAATATGGAAGTGTTGACAGAAGAAAAAAATATCGTGTTCTCAGCACCGAGAAATCATCATGCTTGGTACATTCCCTCTCACTCTTTCGTCATCACAGTTTTACATGATTGTGATCGTATCACACATGCAAAGTTACATAGGCTGATTTTTTAAATTGCATCTATTTTGATAATAAATGTAATATACTCATTAGAGAAAGTTTGGAAAATACATAAACTTATGAAGCAGAAAATGAAATTCAGCTTTATATATTTTTTATAGTAATAATATAATTTTTGTAACTATACTTTTATGTTTTTTAAATCACAGAGACTATACAATGTATGTTGAACTTCAAGCATTGTGAACGTATATTGACAGGCTCTAGACGGGAGATGATACAAGGGGGCATGGAAACATATCTACAGATCTCTAATCTCGATCTTATCAGGATCTGTGGAACCTGTGGCTTATTAGTATTTCCCAACTAACATATTCAATTCTCAGTTTGCTCAACGTCATTTTTTTCAACTGCATTAGTAATATTTTATTTCTCTAAGGTGGATACGTAGTATTTATATTTTTTTTAGTTAAAAATTTGGGAGGAGCATCAAAATGTGTTTAGTTTCTTTTTAACTTTTTATCTCGCAATGATTTCAAATTTCTAAAAATAGAATAAGGAGCGTCCATATGCCCAGATTTGCTCATTGTTAACATTTTAAACCCATTTGTTTTATCATGTTCTATCTCTCTTTGTGCATAATTTTTTTCTGAACCTTTTGATGGTAAGCTATATACATCATGGTTCTTTACTCCTAAATACTTTGGTACTTCCTAAGAATAGACTCTTATATAACTACAGTCCAGTTTTCAACTTCATACATTTACAATTTACACTGATACAACAATTTTGTCTAATCTACTGTCCGTGTTCTAATTTTGTCAGTTATCTAATAATGTCCTTTATGTCATTTTCCCTCCAGCAGAGACCCCAGCCTAGGGTTGGGTGTAGCAATTAGTAGTCATCTCTCTTTAGCCTCTTTTAATCTAGAACATTTCCACAGCCTTTCTTTGATTTTTATGACATTGACATTTTTTGAGAACATAGTCCCTCCCACCTGTCATTTTAACTAGAATGTTCCTCATTTATGCAAATGTTTACTTTGATTAAATTGTGGATATGCCTTCATGACCAGAATGCTATATTGGAGATGTGTCTTTCCAGGGCCTCACATTTGGAAGTGCATACTGCTCACCTGTCCCTCTTTGCTACTGTTAATTTTAGTCTCTATCAAGGTGTTGCCCTATTTCTCCCATAACAGAATTAGTTCCTTTTTTTCTCCCTCTCCCGTGCAACTAATAAGCAGCCTATAGATGGACACTTTAAGACCATATAAATATCCTGCTTCTCATCAAAATTTCCCTTAGAGTTAGTATCTACTGATGATCCTTTCCTGATCCAATCTTTATAATGATAATCACAAAATGATGTTTTTCTAACTCAGGAACTCCCTCCACATTCACCAGTTGGCCCTTTGCATTCTTCAAGAGACCTTTCTTCCCCCCGTTTGTATGTTTGTTTACTATTTGTTATTAATCGATTTTCAGTATAGGCTCACAAATTCGTATTTTTCCCGTTGTTACAACAAATAACTGCGATTAAGCATTTTGAATTAATGGATTATAATTCATTACTACAATTAAGTATTTTGGTGTTCAGATTGTCCCAGATGTGGCCAGGGGGGCCCCTTCAATCTGGCTTCTGTGTCCTTGTGACATGCCCCAGCATTCTTTAAGCACGTCCTTGTTTTCTGGCACAACAAGCTATTCTCGGCTCATCTCGTCCCCACCCTGTCCTAGCCCTGGAATCAGCCATTTCTCCAAGGAGCTAGGTGCTGTGTGCTTAGTTTGAAGTGTTCCGCAAGGCTTATTAGAGAATTTGCAAACTCATCATCACTTCCCTTAATTTCCTACTTCCCAGAGGCAACTACTTTCAACTCTTTAACTGATTCTATTTACCCCTGAATTACTAAATAGCATGTTCTGCTACTTCTAGATTTTTCACAGGCATACATATTTCCCATCTCCTTGTGCTCTCAGTTCACTTATATCATAAATTTGGTTACATCAATATTCAATGTTTCCATTATTATGATGATGTAAATACTATTCATAGCTGAACTAAGAGTGTCCTACAACTAAGATCACTTTTTCTTTTCTGCATAAGGTTTTATTTGCCCTGGAATTGACTGTCCTAATTTTTCCATTTGCTTAGCTTTTTGTATATTATTTTTGTTAATTCGACCCCAAATCCTCTGTCAGTTCTCTAAATCTGCTCATAATATCTCCAGATGCATCAGATGTACATCCAATTTCATTTTCTGGAAATTTCTGCCCCTGTAGCCTTCTGACCTGCTCCAGTTTGTGCTGGTGATGATACAAATGTGATCTTGGTTTCCCCTCACTATGGTCTTGGGGAGTTCCTTCATCTCTCTCTTGGATCTCCTAATCCCTGATTCCCACCTTTTTCTACATTTAGTCTTTTGTTTTTATAAATCACAACCTCTAGGACTAGTTTCCTAAAACAAACATGGGAAATACATGTTTTGAGACCTTGCACTTATGAGAATATCCTTATTATACCCTCCCCATTAACTGACATTTGACTTGATTTAGAATTCCGGGTCAGATAGAATTTTCCCTCAGAGTTTGAAGGAGTTATTCCATCTTCTAGCTTCTAATGTTGCAATCAAGAAGCCTAAAGCAATTCTGATTCTTAATTCTTTGTATAAAAACTTTTTCCCCCTTTCTGGAAACATCTCCTTTTTGTTTTTAGTTTCTGAAAGTTCATCCTGATGTGTCTTCATGTGAATTCATTTTCATCCACCAGGCACTCAATGGGCTTTTTTGATCTGGCAACACCTATCCTCCAGTTCTGGAAAATTTTCTTGAATTTTTTCTTTGATGATTTCCTCCTCTCTGTTTTCTTTCTACTCTCTTTATGGAACTCCTAGAATTCACATCTTGGACTTCCTAAATTGAGGCTTAATTTTCTTTTCTATTTTCCATCTCTTTAGGGTTTTTTTTCCCCTCCCACTTTCTGGAAGATTTTCTTAGAATCTTCCAACATTTCTATTTAGTTAAAAAATTTTGCTATTGCCCTTCTAATTTACAAAGGCTTTCTTTTTGTTCTCTGAATATTCTTTTACTATAGCAACCTTTCTCGTTTTGTAGTTGTCAGTTTTTAAAGAAAAATATCTCTGAGGACATTAATGGTAAGTTTTCACTTTTTAATCTGTTTTTGTCCGTACACAGTCTGTTTTCTTCAGCTTATCTCTTCTGCTTGTTTCCCTTGGCCGCTGTCTCCCATATTAAACGCTTTTCTCAAATGTTCAGTGATCCTTGGCTATCTGCTGAGTTTTTTAAAAAACAAAGTTTACTGTGATATATTTTAAAATCTCATTCCATTGGTATAATTTACATACAATAAATACACCAGTTTTAACATGTATTTGCAGTCATTTACCTGTATATACCCATGTAACCATCACCACAATGAAGATCTAGAACCTTTCCATCACTCCTGGGACCCCTGTACAGTCACCCTTCCCCCGACCCCAGCCCCAGGCAACCACTGATCTGCTTTATGCCACGATAGATTAGTTTTGCTTGCTCTAGAATTCCATATAAATGGCGTCATGTGTGATGTTTTTGGGATTTATCAATGATGCATGAATCTGTAGCTTAGTTTCCTTTTTATTGCTGAATAGTTTTCCTTACATGAATACACCACAATGTGTTTATCCATTCTCTTAGTGATGGGCATTTAGTGTGTTTCCAGTTTGGAGCTATTAAGCATAAAGCTGTTGTGAGCGTGTGGACAAATGTTTTCGTTTCTCTTGGGTAAATATGAAGCTGTAGAATTGCTTGGTTTTATGGTGATGGTATTCTTAACTTTATAAAAAACTGTCAGACTATTTTCCAAAGTGGTTGCCATCAGCAATGTATGAGAGTTCTGGTTGCTCTGCATCTTCACCAACACTGGCTATTAACAGTCTTTAATTTTAGTCATTCTAGTGGGTGCAGAGTGCTACCTCATGATGGTTTTGATTTGCATTTCCTTGGTAATTAATGATGTTGTCTTCATGTGTTGTCTGCTCAAAGAGTAGGGCACGAAAAAGATGATTGGACATTCAGGCCAGGGAGAAAGTCTTGTCAAATGAGGCTCCACTGTACAGTGATTCTCCTGGGCCATTTTACAGAACATCCTGTTACCAGTTTCTATGTTTTTTTTCTCTTAGACTGGTTAGATTCCCCATAGAAGTTTCTCCCAGTTGCTTGCCAGAAGCATGTATGGTTTCTAGGATTCTGAAATCCAGGTCTAAGAAAAGAGCTGGATGTTTCACCTTCCAGTATGTAACCCCTGCCTTCATTCGTGCCTGCTGTTTCTTAGTCCAGAGAACCTGTTTTGCATTCTCCAGAGACTAAACCTGTAGTTTTCTGCAGAGTGAGGGAGGGGCTGTTCCCTAGCTGAACTGAGTGGATGATGGCATCGGGGGTCTAACTTCTTCCTTAGCTGATTTGTACTCACTTTCCTCTTTTCAGATCAACCTTTACTCCTACTTTCAGAGGCACCTGGGGCTGCCAATTTCTGAATCTTTTGGGCATTGCACATTGTAATTGATTAGCTCCTCAGCTACTCAAGTTCCTTGATTATAAAAATGATTACTATGTCACCTTATGCAGCTCTACTTTTGTAAAGGGAAAGATAAAAACGCATGTTTAGTGATTTTCCCAGCATAGGAGACCAAGAGCATAAGGATGTGACCCCTGTTAGTAAGTGCTGGGCCACAAGAGAACTGCGATTGTTCAGGTCATCAAATGGGGCAAGCTGTAGAGAAATGGCAAAATGAGAGTTCAGACACAGCCTCAGCTTGAAGAAAACCTACCAAGGAAGCACTTTGGTCTAACTTTGCCCTTGAGCTAGGGAATGTCCCTGAACACTTGCAGTTCAACTGACTTCAGGATCCAAACTAAGTCAAAGAAGAACTGATAATCATTTAATGTCATTACTTCCACATTGTTGGTTTTTTAATCTATTGGACTTAAAAAAAATTTTTAAGCAGTTTTAGGTTTATGGAAAAATTGAGCAGAAAGTACAGGGAGTTCTCCTCAACTCCTAACCCCAATTTCTCCAATTATTGGCATCTTGCATGAGTGTGGTACATTTGTTACAACTGATGAACCAATACTGATACATTATTATTAACTGAAGTCCATAGTTTACAGTGGGGTTTGCTCTTTGTATGGTACATTCTATACGTTTAGACAAATGTATAATGCTGTGTGTCCACTCTTACAATATCATATGGAATAGTTTCACCACCCTAAACATCCTCTGTGCTCTGCCTATTCATCTCCTTCCCCAAACTCTGGCAAGCACTGATCTTTCTACTGTCTCCATAGTTTTGTTTTTTCCAGAAAGTCATATAGTTGGAATTATACAGTATGTAGCCTTTTCACATCAGCTTCTTTCACTAAGCAATATGCATTTAAGGTTCCTCCATGTCTTTTTGTGGCTTGATAGCTCATTTCTTTTTACCACTGAATAATATTCCATTTGCCTGGATGTACCACAGTTTACTTATTCATTCACCTACTGAAGGACATCTTTGTTGTTTCCGAGTTTTGGTGATTATGTATAAATCTGCTTTAAACATCCACGTGCCGGTTTTTCTTGGGCATTAGTTTTCAACTCATTTGGGTAAATGCCAAGTGCAACTGATAGATCATATGGTAAGAGGGTGTTTGGTTTTGCAGGAAACCACCAACTGTCTTCCAAAGTGGCTGTACCATTTGGCATTCCTAACAGCAATGAATGAGGGTTTCTGCTGCTCCACATCCTTGCCAGAATTTGGTGTTGTCTTCTTGGAGAATTGATCCCTTTATCCTTATGCAATACCCCTCTTTTTCCCTGATAACTTTCCTTTCTCTGAAGTCAGCTTTGTCTGAAATTAAGATAGGTACTCCTACTCTCTTTTGATTAGTGTTAGCATGGTATATTTTCCTCCATCCATTTACTATTAATCTATGTGTCTTTATATTTAAAGTGAGTTTCTTATGGATAACATATAGCTGGGTCCACTCTGATAATCTGTCTTTTAATTGATGCATTTAGACCACTGGGGTTCAATATGATTATTGATATAGTTGGATTAATATCTATCATATTGTTCCTATTTTTGTCTTCCACCCTTTTTCTGCCTTTTGTGGTCTCAACTGAGCATTTTGTATGATTCCATTTTCTCTTCTTTCTTAGCATATTAGTTATACTTCCTTTTTCAGTGGTTTCCCTAGAGTTTGCAATATACATTTATAAGTCCATTTTCAATAACATTATACCACTTCAAAGGTAGGATGAGTACATTATAATAACAAAATAATCCTAATTCCTCCCTCTCATCCCTTGTATCATTGCCGTCATTCATTTCACTTATATATAAGCATACGTAAGCGTATATAGAGATATATATTCAAATACATTTTTGCTATTACTATTTCAAACCTGTGGGGCAGGTGGGTACGGGGGCAGCAGAAACACTTTACATATAGAGGAGAAAAGATAAGAATTACATCTGTCTTCTCCCCAGAAACCATGCAAGTAAGGAGAAAGTGGAGGGAAATATTTAAAATGTCAAGAGAAAAACATCTCCAACCTAGAACTCTGTACCCTATAAAATTATCCTTCAAAAATGAAGGAGAAATAAAGACTTTCTCAGACAAAAGGGAATTTGTTGCCAATAGACCTGCGTTGCAAGAAATGTTAAAAGAGGTTCTTGAGAGTACGAAAATAATATAGGTCAGGAATTCAGATCTTACATAAAGAAAGAGCGTTGAAGGAGAAATAAATGAAGGTAAAATGAAAACTATTATTTTTTCCTCATCTTAGTGGATCAAACAAATAACAATAGTATCCCGTTGAGTGTTCTCTGAGCTTCCTGGATCTGTGGTTTAGTGTTTGATATTAATTTGAAGAAATTCTCAGTCATTATTGTTCATATATTTCTTCTGTCCTTTTCTCTCTTTCTTCACCTTCTGGTATTCCCATTACATGTATGTTGCACTTTTTGCAGTTGTCCCACAGTCCCTGGATATTGTGTTCTGGTTTTTTAAAATCTTTGTTCTCTTTGCTTTTCAGTTTTGGAAGTTTCTATTGATATATTCTCAAGCTCAGAGATTCTTTCCTCAGTTGTGTCTACCAATAAGCCCATCAAAGGCATTCTTTATTTCTGTTACAGTGTTTTTGATCTCTAGCATTTTTGTTGTTGTTGCTCTTTCTTAGGATTTCCATCTCTCTGCTTATATTGCCCATCTATTCTTGTATGCTGTCTGCTTTACCTATCAGAGCCCTTAGCATGTTAATCATAGTCATTTAGCGTTCCCGTTCCCAGATTGATAATTCCAACATCCCTGCCATGTCTGGTTCGGACACTTGCTCTGTCTGTTGAAATTGTATTTTTTGCCTTTTATTATGCCTTATAATTTTTTTCCTGGTAGCCAGACATGATGTACTGGGGAGAAGGCACTTCTATACTAGGCGTTTGGTAATGTATTGGTGAGCTGTAGGGAGGGGAAGCATTCTGCAGTCCTATGATTAGGTCTCAGTCTTTTAGAGAGCCTATGCCTCTGGACTGTACGCTTCACAAGTGTTTCTCAGTTTTTACCCCCCCGAGGTGAGAGAAGATGGCTAGAGTGGGCTAGATTTATTTCCTTACTGCCAGGTGGAAGGCTAGAGCTGACTAGAGTTGGGTGCTTCCCTTTTCCTTGGTCGGTTAGGCTCTGATAATACTCCAGTTTTATAGAAAGCATGTGTTTTTGCATCCTGTTAAGGATGACAAATTATTTTCTAATTTTTTTCTGATTCCTCTAGTAAATAATATTCTGCTGATTTTATGTTTTAATAGGTTCTACATAGGCCCCTATTCTACAACCCATTTGATTTCAGTCAGCAGGTGGACGTTCACGGCTCACCCCTCGTCTAGCTGAATCTCATAAGATGCAGCCCCTGGATCTTCTATAATGGAGTGCATGAAAACTCCAATTCCCAAAAGGCATTGTTACCAAGACTCCTCCTATCTCCAACTCTGCCTGCAGTGTTCTGTGGGAGTAATATCTTGCAAGATGAAAAGTGCCATCATCAGCATCCTTCCTCCCCTACCTCCTGCTCTGAAGTTTTCTGGAAATTGGAATGGCAAAAGGAATGGAAACCATCAATGGCTGGCTATCATGCCCACTGAACACGTTTCTCCTTTGTTTACTATATTTAAATATAAGAGGATATTTTTAAAATATCTTTCATGATACGCTTTATTTGTTTATTTAAAAAGTACTTACTGATCACTTCCTATGTGTAAGATCCTGTTCTAGGCAATGAAAATACACCAGCAAGCAAGACAGACGTGGCCCTGCCCTCAGAGAGGTCACATCTTGGGGTGGGTGACTATTAAACAACTGACTACATAATTAATCATTGTAATTACAGTTGTGATTGGAGTTTCAGAGAACACGTTCAGCCCAAGGGGCAAGGGACAGGGGCAACGGTGTTGATGGTGGTGCCAGGATAGCCTTCCTGGAAGAACTGGTATTTGAATTGAGCTCTGAAAGATCAGAATGAAAAATCTAGAAGAGAAGGAGAGTATAGATATTCTAGGCATAGAGAAGAGCACATACCAAGGTCCTGGAATAAGAGGGAGCCTGGTGGGTTTGAGAGCACTATAGAAAGTGGATGTGGCTGGAGTATGGAGGGGAGAAACAAGAAGACGTGAAGTCATGTTCATTGTTGCTTGGGCAGAGTAGGGGTGCTATAAGCATTTTTGCTTCATGGATGAAAGAAAAAAGTTGTAGTTGGTCTATAGGGAAGTGTCTCATGGAGGGTGCGGGGGCTGCCCTCAGCTCTTTCTTGTCCTCACACGTTTACCAGTGACTAGAGTGAGAATGCAGAAGCCATGCTCAATTGGCCAGGAGACACGGAAATGTGTCAAAGTGAGAGAATGGCTAAACAAGGGACATGCAATGTGTGACTGAGGCCAAAAGGAAAGAGAGACCACATCGATGTGAAGAGGCCTGGGAAGCTTTCGAGGCAGGTCTTAAGGAGTTGGGGGAGAAGGTACCCCAGCAAGAAGCAAGGCAGCAAGCAAGGTCTCAGAGAACTGAACAAGGTGCAGAAAAGCTCCACAAAGAGGGGCGTGGGTGTGGAGGTCCCACTGGGCTGCAGGACCAGGCTGGGCGGCGTAGGGTGGCTAGCTAACGGAGTAGACAAGGCAGCATCTCAGCTGGTGGAATATGTCCCCAGACTAAATGTGCCCCTTTCTTGGAGCCCATCAGGATGAAGCGTGGGTCAGTCTTCTCCATCCAGAATCCTGAGGTCCACTGCTTTTCATATTCAAGCATTGGGTAAAAGGCACCTGCTTATGGCTTTGGTTTCTGGGAGGTGAAGAAAAATGGTCAAAGCTGGGAAAGCCCTAAATCTTCAAATGCAGACTTCACCTCCCACTGCTTCCCAGTGAACTTGACCCCCATCTCATCACTCAGATTTCACCAGATCTGAGACCTAGTAAAAACTCTTCTCTCAAAGTCCTACAGAATCAGAAGAAGGGAAAAGAGAAGCCCTTACAACCGTGACTGCAAGCCACTAGTTTTGATAAACATTGTGTCTGTGGAGCCAGGGTCATTCATTCAACAAACATTTCCTGTGCCTCGTCTGTGTCGTGCACACCGGCTAGCATCAGGCAGTTCAGCTATCTCTTTTAATGCTGAGAAATGCCCTAAACAGCACCATTTGGGACAAGAGATATCCCAGAGAGCAGTCTCTGAGGAAGTGGCTTGGCTTCTCTGAGCACCCAGAAGTCTTTGGCATTTACTCTTAGTGGAAGAGGACGGCCGGGAGGGGGAAGTGAGCCTTCCTCAGGAACCAAGAAGCCACGAGGCCACAGCTCCCACGAACAGCAGAATTGCACAAGCTCAAATGAATTAGGAGTGTAAATTGAGTAGTTCGAGTTGGCTTGCACAGTACAATAAAGATCTGCAAACACTCAGCTCCGTATTGAACCCGAGGCAGGGTGATTAATTCATTATTCACTCCCAGCCTGGAAGGGAAAGCTTGTGTACCCGGGGGCCAGCATGGATGAGCATGGTCATAAATCACGCCGTTTACAAACCCAGCAATGAGAAAATCAGCTGGCTGGAGGGGGATGCTCTGCAGGCAGCAAAAGCGGCCAGAGAACCAGCCTGTCAAGTCTGGTCAGTCTGCTCTCTGGAGACACACCAGTTGGCCAGTCATTCAGCCTTCCAGCCAAGGCAGTGAGGCTCTCGGCCACCCGGCTTGGCGCTTCCTGGCCAGACCACAAGGAAACAAACTCCACTCCACACAGGAGAAGTGCTTCGGTGACCTGAGGTGGCCTCTCCCAAAAGTGAACACAATCCTAGGAATAGCATTAGGATCTGTCCAGAAGGCCTCCATGGTCCAGCTGGGATAAACCACTACACACCCCCTGTCCTGGGCTGTTCTGGGTTCTAGGACCTTCTGGCCCAACCAGACAGCCAGGCTTGTGTCTGCTCAGCGTCCTCCATCCAGGGGCCCTGGATCTCATCCGCTGCTAACCCTGAGTCACAGCCTTTGCCCTCCAATCTCTGCTACCTTCAGGACAGAGCCCTTTGGGGGACCAGAATTTTGTTTAGAGTTGAAAGTTACCACCCAGCACAGGACATCCCTGTCAGGTGGCTTTTCAGCCCCAATTGGCATATGACGTAGCACTTCAAATATTTGACAATTCTTTGTCTTCCAGGTAAAACACCTTCAGTTTCCTCAACTATTCCTCCTATTTCAAGATTTCCAAACCCCTCCGTGTCCTGACATTTTGTTATTGACTATTTCCCACTTTATATTTCTTCTTCAATCTTCAATGAAATGGGATGCGGCCCCTCCTGCGTGCTCTTATCCTGGAGTAACAATAACATGAAGACTCGCTATGGACCGTGCCTTATACATAGGACCTCATTTAACTCCCGCAATGACCTGGTGAAGGAGTTAACTCCAGTTTACTGGTGAGGAAACTGAGGCCCAAAGAGGTAAAACGGCTTGTCAGGATTCAACCCTCGGTTGGTTGGTCTGACTCCAGACAATGGGCTTCTCGCCTTTTTGATATGCGGGCTGCCTCCCGCACGCAGTCCTGAGTAGGTTTGTCAGCTCAAGTGCTGGAGAAACCAGTTTCAGGGCCTGCCAAACCGGGGGCTTTCTTCCTCAGAGCCAAGCTGTGCTTTGAGAGAATGGCCAGAGCCCTTTAATCTCTCCCAAATGCGCCATCAAAAAAATAAAATAAAATAATAAACGTGTTATCCACAGTGCTTTCCACTCTGCGTGAGCTGAGCAACTCTTCTGGAAAAGGGAGAGGAAGTCCTTATTTCTCCACTCTTCTCTCCAGCGCAGATATTACACCCAGGATGCAATCTGTTTACACCTTACTTTTGCCTGTTTTTGGACACAAAGGAGCACAATTCTCCCTAATCCATTCATGGAGCAAAAGAGCAAGCAAACAGGATTCCTTAACAAAAGGGTCTCTCACTACTGGATTAGTAGATAATGTGCATTCTCCTTAGGGCGTCCAGACAGATGTCTTACAAAAAAGAGAACCGTGACTCAGCCTCCCTCACTCAAGAACAATGGGCGTAATCTATTAATACCCTCCCTTCCCCTAAGAAGGAAAAAATGTTACATGGCCAGAACTGGGGGTCGGGGTTCAGCTGGGGATTTTACCAAGCGTTGCCCATAGCAACGCTATGCATGTATTAACAGAGCTTCAAGTGAATATTTACAGAGGAATATTCTGATTTTACTTCCATGTGAGCTGTATTTGATGGTTAAGCAGAGAGGACTGGGGATTGGGCTGCTGCTGATACAAGGTTCTCTCGTCCTGGGAGAAATTGGGGACCTGAATGGGCAGCCCGGTGAGGCCTACAGAGCCTGCTGCCTGACCACACCAAGCCAGGCAGCAAATCAAGCCACCTGGAGAGACGGAGCAAGGGGTTCAACCACTACATTACTCTGGCAACTTCAAGGAAGTTAGAGTTACTCAAAGCCTGCCCAGTGGGCTGGGGTGGCTCCAAGTGAACAGGACAGTGGAAGCAGGACACCATCTGGTACCTGCCAACCATCCAAAGGGATCAGCATGGGATGTGGGTGGGGGTGAGCTGTTTATTTTGGACAAGGACATGGAGATTGAGGAAAATCTGGAGAAAATTGCTTGTGGTTCAATCCCAGATACAAATATCCACAACTCAGAACTCTGCGTGCTAATGCGTGTGTGTTTCAGGTTCACCACCCAGTGTGAATTCACCAATTAGAGGTTATGAAAATTAAGCTGTAATGGAGTTGAATATGCTGAAAAATGTAGCACATTTTTACTATTTAAATGAAGAGAGCTCTCTAAATAGGCACCAACCTGCATATGTGCTGATTTTTCTTCAAAATTCAAATGGTACCAAAAAAAGTATGTAAAAGCCTATCTGTAAACCAGAGGTAAAAATATTCAAACTTGGTATGTTTTTGAGTGGAAACTTATAGGAAATATAAAATTTTTTAAGCAATAATTTAGTGAGGGTGTTAATTTACATATAGTAAAATGCACAAATCTTAAGAGTGGAGCTTAATGAATTTTTGTGCGTGTGTGACTGTCTGCTTACGTGGCCATTTCCCAGATGAAGACATAGAACATCTCCTTACCCTGGAAAATTCCTTTACGCTCCTTCCTAGTCAATCCCTACTCCCAGAGAAGAGCAGTACCAATTCTTCCACCATATTTTAATTTTTGCCTGTTCTTAAACTTCACATAAATGGAATCATACCTGTGCATTTCCTGGCTTCTTTTGCTCAATGTAATGTTTTCGAGATTAATCCATGCTGTTACATGTATCAGTAGTTAATTCCTTTTTATTGCTGAATAGTAATTCATTATACGAATATAACCGAATTTGTTTATTCATCTGTTTGTGGACATTTGTGTTATTTCCCATGTTTGGTTTTTAAGAATAAAACTGGAATGAAATTTTTCGTTCATCTTTATTACACAAGTCTTTTTGTGTAAAAATATACTAGTTTCTCTAGGGTATGTACCTAGGAGAAGAACTTTATTAGAATCTGCCAAGTAATATACTGTAAGTTTCAAAATAACTTATGTGAAATAAAAGTAGAAGTTCCTTTGCTTGCTAATTCATAAAATATTAAAAATAGGTAAAATAGGAGGAATCATCCAACATTCAAAACGTTTTACAGAGATAGAGTGATTTTATCCTTAAGAACCACAAATGTGCTCTTGAGATAATTTTCAACAGTTGAGATTTTAAGCAAATTGACTTTAGGCAAATTGGTCTTAGGAAAATTAGCCCAAAAGCTCAATATAGAATCTTGTCAAGACAAATCTCCCCCATTCTGTCCTGGTGGAATTGAATTTTCAAACAGTGCAGACTTGACATTCATCCCTGTGAGATTTCATACCGATGGGAAGTACACATATATTTATGCACATGGATACATGGGATTAAGATGTTGGAACAAGTAGACACTTGGTGGAAGGAGAGAAAGGAATTACCGGCCCTGTTCTCAGAGCTCTGAGGGGACTGACAGCGGGCCATGAGCTGGCAAGATGCTCTGAGAGTTCAAACCTGGCTGAGTCAGGGCAGGGACCTGAGCCAGGGAAGGTACTGATGGAGCTCAAGGGCTGAAGTGGGTTTTGCCTGGCAATGTTGGGAGCTGTTTGTGGGGAAGAGCTGGGGTGTCATTACAACTAATGGGTAGAATAAAGTAGAGGCAGATTCTGAGGACGGTGGCATAGAAAACCATGCAACCAAGAGGGCCCACAGTCTCAGTGGGCTGTGCGAGGTAGCATTTGTTGGAGAGAGTGAGAAGACTGTGCTTGAATGAGCTGTAAGCAGTCTTTGTCCTGGTTGCAGATATGGCAAACTTCATTGTCAAAATGTGTCAGCAGATATGACTGCAAATTTTTAAAAATTTATAGTCATTCACTTGTGTTCACTATCTCTTCTGCCTTAGTGTCTTCCACACTTTTGATAAAACTGGCTTCTATGTCATCTTCCAGGTTATTAATAAAAATTATTAACCTGGACAGAACCAGAACAAAGCCCACTGGAATGCCACCAGAGACACCTTCCAGGGTGACAGGGATTCATTAATCAGCACTCCCAGAGGACAATTGTTCAACCAACTATAAATCTACCTCTCAGTCCCCACTGACATGTTTCCGCCTTTGCACAAGAGAATCGTGAGGGATTTAGTAAGAGGTCTCACAGAAATAAGACACCGAGTCTATGACATCCTCCTGATCCGCTAATCTAATAACTCATACAAAAAAGAAATGAGATTAGATTTGCCCTTAGGGAGTCTGCACTAGTTCCTGGAAACATCGCTTTCTTTTTAAAGTACTCAGAAACCATCTATTTAATAATCCCATCTAGATTTTTGTTGGCGCTGGTGATACTCGTCAATCAAATTGTAAATTTCATCTATCACCTCATTTTAAAATCAGGACAACATTTTCCATTTCCATCCTTTTGGCTACTCTCTCTGATTTTCTAGGATATCTCAAAGATTTTCCATGTGACTCTTGTGGTCATCTGGGAGGTCATTTGTCTCGACGAGCTGACTTAAACTCATTTAAGCCGGCTAGGCAGTGTTTTGGTATAAGTGAACTTCTGGAGTGGAACCAGAAAGCAGCTTTATTTTGTCTCCATTTGTCCTTTAAAATTAACGCAGTGAGGGATAGCCTTCCACTGTTCGTGGAAGAAAATTCATCAGTCCTGTGATTTTTCTGATCACTGTGATAAATAAAAATTCTATAATCACTTTAAGTCACCAAGTACGGTCTCCATTTAGATATTAGAAATCTACTCCTATATAATGAGTGAAACTGTAAGCTTTATTTTTAAATAAACTTTAGTTAAATCTTCCTCGTAAGCCTGGGCCTGCTACAGGCAGGAGGCTAAGAGCTGGTGAGAGTGTGTGTTGGCTGTCTTCTTTTCTTCCCTTTTCCTCCCAGCCCAGCGTGCACACCTGGGATGCTGACTCCCCTGGGGTGGGTGGCACAGAGAGGAGGCAGGAGGAGGACGGCTCCGCTTTGACTGGTACTTTTGGCTCTTCACTCTCTGGGCCTGGCAAGTGCTTTAAGCTTTCTCATTCTTTAGATTTCTCAGGCAGAAATCAGACCTCAATTTCCTGTGTTCCATCCTCAGCCTCTGCCCCCAAACTGCTCTCGTTTGAACCCTCTCTCTCTCTGTCTCTCTCTGGATGAAGGGGAAGTACCCCACAGCATGCAAACTGTTCTCTCCAAAGATCTCTTCCTCCCAGATCCTCTCCCATCTCCACCCTCCTGACCCTCAGTGCTCTCATTGTGGTTTTAAGGGGTTCAAGAGGAATTCCAGAAGTTCAAAGACACTTACCCAATATTTGAACAGTGGCCTCCTATGGAATGTAACTTTTCTCTTCACGTTCCAGCCAAAAGGGAGGTAGAGTCCAATTTGTATATTTGGTTAAAGTAGTTTTCCACTATCTGCTCTCCTATCTTGACCTTCAATTTCCTCCATTCTGGTTTGATGGCATTTCTTCCTGATAGGGAGACAGATGAAAATAGCAGTTAAGAACATCTGCATTCTCTCTGAAACCTCCCCTCGTTGCATGCCATCTTCCTCAAGCGCAGGGATTTTCCTCCTTTTTGAAATATGTACTTTTAAAAACCACAACCATCAGGCCATTCAATTAACGTATAATGAATCATATAACGGTACATAAATCTAAATACATTCTTTTTATTACTTCATAATGGGAAAATTCAAATAGTAGTGGGGAGGAGGAAAGCAAGGAAAGAAACATTTATTGAAGACTTATTACGTGCTCATCACTTTATATTCATTGTCTTATTAAATAATCACAATAGCCCGCGGGAGGTAAATATTATCATTCCCATTATGTAGGTGAGGAAACTTAGGTATGAAGAAATGAAATAACTTGTCTAAAGTCTGCAGCTAGCTGGGTATGTCCTTTTTCTACTGTATCTCTGAATCCCAAATGACTGTCTCTAGATAAATTGGTGAGCTTGGTAAACTAACAAATAGATTCAATTATGTCTACAAACAAGCAAACAAAAAAGCTATCTTTCTAGTGGGGGATACACAGAAGAAAATAAAAATCACCAGCTATGAACACCTAAAGTGTTGATATATTTCTTTGTAATAATTTACTGAGGAATGTGTGTGCAATAATTTTATAAAGTTAAAATAATACTGTATACACAGTTGTGAATCCAAATTCTTAAACTTACTATACTGTGAACATTTCCCATTGCCAATAAAATTCTTTGAAAATAATTTTTAATGGCCTCATCCTAGGCCAACGTATGGGTACACCATGATTCATTTAGCCTCCTTCTCTTATTATCCAACACTGAGGTCGTCTCTATCTTTTATTATTTTGGGTAGCACCATCATGTACACCACTGTACATAAATCTGTGTTTGAATTTCTGGCAATTATTCAAGGAGGAGTTACTGGATCAAAGGGTATGGCCTTTTTAAAGGCTCTTGATACAAATTGCCATTTGCTTTCTAGAAAGGTTTATAACAGATGGGTTTATCTTAATGGACAATGTCATCGTCAAACTCCATCAGTCTAAAGACCCATTTCCACACTAGGGCCAGCCAAAAGAACCAGAACATTTATGTAGGCCAGCCAGGTCATCCTTTCCTTTGGACAATGTCAGAGACGTAGAACAAAAGTGTTTTTTGGCTACAGTAACCCTAATATCCAAACTAGGAGTCCTTTGGGAGGGAGCGGAAGCAGGGAGTACATTTGCAAATCTGCATATTTGGAGTCAGGGTTCTACTGGAAGGCAGTTTGCTCCTCTGACCCAGCCTGCACTTGTTCACTGCCCTATGACACAGCCCTACTTAGCCGGGCGGGCCGGAAAGCCACAGAGCAGGGCCGCGTTGTTTGCTCTCAGCCATGTTCCGGTCACACCTTCCTACACATAAATCCAGGGCTCCTCCATGGAGTCAGAGCATCTCCCCGAAATCCCCAGCAACAAGCTGACAAACACGTCTTAAGGCGGGTTTGCTTTGCATTTATTACAGGTTGAATTGTCCTAGTTTTGCTTTCAAGTGATGACCTTTATCCAGAGCTCGTTCCAAATCCTGCCCTTTTCCCACCCCAGAACCATACTTTTAAGACAGAAAAGAAACATATAGCAATAAAGATACATTTAAATGACAATATTTTAATAACCTTTTTTTCCCTAAGTCAAAAGCAGCACATGTTTACAGTAGAAAACTGAGAAAAGCCAGGAAAGCAGGAAAGGAAGGCTGCAAAGTGACCCGCGTGGACGGTGGCCCACTCGGCAGATGGGGAGTGTAGAAGTCTCGGCAGACACCTGTGCAGGGTCAGCAGGGGTGATGCGCAGCTCAGCAGATGTCAGTGGACATACAACAAAGACTGAGAACTGGTAAGAACTCTCCCACTTGATGCTATGTAAGCCCAAGGACTTAGTTCCAAACCTAGTGGAGAGGGGAGGGGGAAATTCCTGAAATGATTGAGATGAAAATCATAAGACCAGTAGAATGGCACTTGATACAAAAATTAAGCTCGTTTGTAAGAAAACAAAGAATATCAGAGTCTAGCTTTGTATTCTCTTTCTAGCTCCATTTGCCTCTGGTCTTCAACTTCAGCTGTATCCCACCACCAGCCTCTTTGCTGGTGCCTCGGCCAGGTTCTATATCCCGACAGGGTTTGAGGGACAGAACTACAATCTTTTGGGATCCCCATGGGAGATAACCCTGCAAATCACCAAGGAAACTGAAGATACTGTGATTGCTCACACTGGGCTTAAATGGAGGTTGTTCCCAAGTGAAGACCGGTGAAAGCTACTCTTACAATAAAGTAACTCTGCCAATGGCCCTCCGTCTCCGAGGATTTTCTTCCCTTAATTCTCCTCAATGGAATTGGGGGACTAAATCTCTGAAAGGAGCAAGTGGATATTAAATAAGCCAACGAAACTAAATAAACAGCCCAGCAGGGCCGTGATCCTTGCAGGAATGCCCCAGGAGGAAAGGAGTCTGGCTTCCCTGAGCCATTATGCTCGCCTGGCTCTTTGTCCCACAAGAGCTCTCAGAGCCACCTGGCACAGTGGCCTTTCTCTTGGGGTCCTTCTTTTTGTACTCCTGCATCCTTGGCAACATGTCATGGAGCCCCAGGGTAGGACAACATCCTGTCAAGACGATGCAGCATCAGAGAGAGTCACTGAGGCAGGCTCTGGAATCCCTGGGGAACTCCCAGAACAGAGCACATGTACCAGGATTGTCATTGCAGTGATGCGCATAGTTACAAAGAACTCGAAACATCCAAAGCGTTGATCCATAGGGAACCACTTAAACAGATTAAGGTACATTCATACAAAGGAGCACTGTGCAGTCATTAGAAAATACATAGATGTATGTAAATTAAAAGAGAATATGAATATGTTTACAATATATTTTCAGTGAAAAAAGGTTTAAAATAGTATGTGAGTATGATCTTATTTTTAAATAAAAATATTTATTTGTATATATTACATATAGAAAATCTCTAGTGAGATAGCAATTTCCTTCTATTAAATATTTTTTTACGTTTAAAATGATGATATACATGTGTTGCTTTAACTTAAAAAAATTATAACCTTTGATGTTGGAAATGTTGCTAAAATCTGTTGTGGCAGCCAAGGCAGTGTGCCACTTGGATCCCCCTTCAAGGAAGAACTGGATATTGCCATGAGGAGAGCAGTTAGCTGACAGCCTCTGGCCGCAGTGCCTTAGGGATCCACTGCAGCCTCCATGCCAAGCTCACGCCCTTCCAGGGCAGCCCCTGGCGATGACTGAGCATGGAGGGGATGCTAATTTCCACCCTTTCTGCCCCATGTGAAAGTGCTCTTGGGTACTCTTGGTGCTGGAGCTCCGCATTGGGCTGACAGCTTTCTCAAAGCTGCCCCGTAATCTAAGGCTTTTCCCACCCAGTCCTTCCTTTGCCCCCTCCTTCCACAGGTGTCAGACCTGCATGGCAATCTGAAGTCTTCCCTGCCCCTCTTGCATCCTTTCCCCCTTTGTTCTTTACAGGTATTACTCCAATAATCTCTTGCACTTCTAACTTTATTGATATCTGCTTCCCAGAGGACCTAACACAATACCTCTGTGTTCCTGAACATATTACAAAAAACTTGGACCGGGTTGTTATATTCTTTACATAGAAATACCCTCTCCCCGCCCTCTGCAAGGAATTATTATCCCAGATGGCTCCCAAGTAGCCTCACAAACAAAATGAAATAGCTTTTTCTACCAGGATTTTCCTCTTCTGATTGTTGTTGCCTGAAATTTGCTCCCTTTAAGCCCACTTCTCAACAACCCTGGTGCTGATTCAGAAAGGCCAACGGTGGCCAGGTCAATGTCACTCCTAGAATGAGAAAAGCCAGCTAACGAAAATGAAGCTCTGACAACCATGGATCCTTGCATGCCTCAAAGCAGGACACGAAGCCCCTGTAGGAAAGTGTGGCCAACGCCATCGCTGCTGAGACTTTGCAGCCAGGGTGTGCTCTGAATTTGGCCACCTTCAAGCCTGATCAGCTCTTCCCAGATCGGGTAGCCCCGCTCTTCCCGGCACACAGTGCTCAGGTTCCCTCTGGCACAAAGCATCCCAGTCTCCTGCTGAGCCCACAGCAGATGCATCTCGGGAGGCCACACAGAGTTGGTAGAAGGTGGCCCCCCCAGTCATCCTCAGCACTCTGGCCTTAAATAACCTAAGGATCACAGAGTCAGCACAACATGAGAAACTGAGACAGAGCAAAAATGGGAGGGCAATCACGCACATTTGAGGGAGGCCAGCAAGGGTTAAGAGAGTCGAGTCAGAACACAGTTGAATCTGCCAGCAAGCGTGACTGTGAGATGAAGAGTACCTATACCATCCACATTCCCAAGAAGGCGCTGTCCCGCGTAGCACTTTCTGCTGTGCGTGAAGCGTCTGCCTCTCCCGGGTCAGTGCCACGGAGCCTGGCTACAACAGTGCTGTGTTCATGGGACCTGCCCTGTGTATGATTTGGGGGTGTGGCCCTGGGTGGACCGCCTTTAGGCTGTTTCTCCAACCCACACAGAGAATCTGTGAACTACTTTGTATTTTTTTAAGAGACTTCCTTTCTGCTTAAATCAGCCAGAATTGGTTTCTGCTGCTTGCTAAGAACCCTGGCTGATATGCATGTGTAATACATAGTATTTTTGTATATGTTAAATTAGCATGGAGAAAACCACATTAACGATGAAGTTTTACAACTAGGTTGTTACACAAATTTCCTGGGATAGGGGTGAGGTGAAGATGGGGAGGAGAGGAAAAGGAAGGAGACAAGTAAAAATAGAACAAGGAAAAAAAGTAAGACTGCACGAAGGAAAAGCTCTGTATGTATCATGATCTTATGTGTGCATCCACATATTCAGTATATTCACAGACCAGCCCTACCTCAGATCCACTGAAAAAGAAATTTCCCAGAATTACCCCAAGTCTTGAGTATTTTTCAGAGTTTCTCAGGAGATGCTGATAAGGAGACAGTGGGTAAGTGTTCATTAACCAAATTGATCCTGGACCACCTGCATTAGAATCAGCCAGAAGTTTGTTAAAAAATTCATGTTCCTGGACTCCACTGCAGACCTCCTGAATCAGAATCTGGACTTGGGGATATTTTTCTGCCCAGAGTGAGGGAGCTCAGCATCCTGTGGCCACGGGACCAAATTCCTGGGGTCTAGAGCAACCACAGGGCTCCTTGGTGCTCTGCCAGGTCTGCTGCAGTGGGCCCCATCTTTTCAAAGATCTGCTTTTAAAATCTTGAATGACTGTTTCACTCAGCAGTCCTGCTTCTTGGAACTTATCCTAAGGAAATAACCACAGAATGTGAAAGGATGTATGAGGAAGAATGTTCATCACAACCCTTGTTTATATTAATGAGAGTTTGGAAACAACCCAAATATCAGTCAATAGGGGAGTAATTAAAACAATTATAACGCATCCATACAATGGAAGGCCATGTAACATTAAAATTGTGTGGTAGATCTCTATGTACAGAAATGTAAATGCATCCACAATATATTGTGTTAAGTGTGGAAAAAAATCAGATGGCAAAAGAGCAGGGATATCTCACACACAACAGATGGCATTCACATGTACGGCATAGCTGTATGTCATGCATAATCTTGGGGACACTTTATTTTTCACCCAAGAAAACAGATCTGAATGCTATTATGGAGAACCTTCAATCCACTCTATTTTATTTTTTGTACATACATATACACATTTACTTTTTATTATGAAAAAATCAAACAAATAAAAATGAGTGGGAGTACCTCAAACTAAAAATTTCTGCACAGCAATGGAAATCATCAGCAAAATGAAAAGGCAATCTACAGAATGAGAGGAAATATTTGCATGTCATATATCTGTTAAGAGATTAATATCCAAATATATAAAGAACTCATACAACTCAATAGTGCAAAACAAACAACCCGAATAAAAAACGGGCAGAGGAATTGAACAGACATTTTTCCAAAGAAGACATTCAGGTGGCCAACAGGTACATGAAAAGATGGTCAACATCACTCATCATCAGGGAAACGCAAATCAAAACCAGAATGAGAAATCACCTCACAGCTGCTGACATTGTTGATATGTTGGCCTCAAAAGTTTTGTCATATTGTTTCATATTTTAAGTATGTCTTTTAGAAATGTAATATTTGTATTTATGGCTTATTTTATTTGGTCTCTTTTGTAGTGGGGGGTATATCTTTTGAATTTAGGCAAGTTTCTATTTCTCTTCCGCCAGTTACCTTTATACCGATTCTAAAACTTTATTCTTAGTCTCTTCTTTTTTCAGGCTGTTGTCTCTTGGTTCTCCCTCCCCCCAAAGCAATATTGAAATTATCTCGTGACTTCCTCCTTCTCCTCCACATCATCTCCTCAGCATCTAATTTGAAGTGAGACCCTTTTGCTCTCCGTTAAAACCTACAAGGCAATTTGCAAGCTTATTGAACTTTTTATATACTTTCTCCATTCTCCCTCCACATTTTTGATATTGTCCTCTATTTACATCGTCAGAACACTAAGCCATTCTTGGTATTCGCTCTTCCTAAGAACCATCATTTAATTCTACAGGAAAATATACCTTTAATGCTCACCACCAGTCTTTATGCTGGTACCACTCTAGTCATTTTGGGTTTTTGAAACTTACTCTCTAGTAGATTCCTCATGGGACTCATGGGACAATATTCCCAGAGTTTTTTGCATGTTCACCACAGTGTGTCTGTGCCTTTATATTTGAAGGTCGGTTTGCTTGCCTCACAGTTTCTTTCCTTGAGGAGTTTAAATACGTGGCTTCAGTGTCCTCTGGCATAAAGCGTTGTGTCCAAAGTCTGGTGACAATCTGATTTTCTTTTTCTTATAAATGATTTGGTCTTTTTGCAAATTTTTTTTCTTTTTCTTTCAAGTTCAGTCGTTTTACTAGAATATTGGCTGTTGTAAGTTGATTTTCCCACGTATGAGATGCACGTTTCACTATGAAGTTTCAAGTCTGTTTTATTTCGGAAAATTGTTCTTAATGTAAGTATTTTTGTATCTGTTTTATTCTGTTGCATTGCTTTTCAACTTTAGGATTTCTATTCCACACAAATTGGGTCATCTTTGCCTAATGTGTGTGTGTGTGTGTGCATGCGCACACCATTTTCTCTTGAATCATTTTTGACTTTCTTCGTTTCTTTTTTATTTCAAAATCTCTTATCCTTTGCAACTGGTGTTCATTCACACTTAGGTTCTGTGGCGGTTTTGAAGCATGGCCACAGAGAGGCACGAAAAAAGATTTTAAGGTGAGGGCATTGTTCTACATCTTGACTGTGCTGATGGTTACAAGACTGTATACAATTACCTGAAGTCATCAAACTGCACAATTATAACGGAGGAATTTTACTGTATGCAAATGACACTTTAATAAAGCTGAGAAAAATGGACAATAATTCTTTGACACTCCTCCTAACAAGAGAGAGAGTCTGTGTCCCCTCCCTTTAAATCTGGGTGGTCCTGTGACAGCTTTGGCTAACAGAGCACAGTGGAAGTGATGTTACATGACTTCCAAGGCTAGGTCAGAAAAGGCCAAACTGGTCTGCCTTGGTCTTTAGAACACTTGCTCTTAGAAACTTGAGCCGCTGTATATAAAGCCCGACTACCCTGAGAATGTTCTGCTAAATAGGCCACCTGTCAGCACTCCTGTCTCCAGTTCTAGTCGAATCCCCGCTTCGGCCATCCACGCCCAAGCGCCAGATATGGAACCAAAGAAGCCATCTTGGAAGCAGACCTTCTCCTCCCAGCTGTCTCAGTCCCCAGCCAGCCAAGTCGTCCCGGCTAAGGCCAGAATCCATGAGCCTGAGACAACTGCTGTTTTATTCCGCTAAATTTTGGGGTAATTCATTATGTAGCAGTAGATAGTTAGAACATGTCCCTTCTATTTTAATCATTTATAGAATTATGTTTTTCATTTCTTATTCTTTCCTGAGTTTTGTCACTTTTCAAAACCTTCTTTTCTCAATTACCTCATTTCTAAGTTTTTCTAAGCTTATTAGAATCTAATCTTATTAGGGCTGTTTTTTCATAACTTTTTTCCTTAATTTACTTTAGTTCATTTCATATATTAGGCTAGAAGTTTTATCTGTTTTGTGGGCATGTCTTTTTAGCATGACTTCTTTATCTCTAGAGACAGTATTCTGTCCCTTATTTTCTTTTCTCTCAGAGTGACTTTATGTGGGATTTGCTCACGATCATTTTCTGTTGCTCATTTTAATGAGAGGGATTTTTTGTACTTTTAGGAGCAAAATGTAGGTCAGGATAACTTTCCCAGATTCACCATCCTGGCACTTCTCATTCCATATGAGCCGTCTCCACTGTTCTTCTGGCTGTCTCTTTTTTTGTCCCTGTGATGCTCAGCTTAAATTCTGCTTCCAGTAGGTACCTTTCAGCACAGAACTTTATCTTAGAACAAAGTTTGGTTAGTTTAAAAATGTTCAGAAAGCCCAGAGTGTTCCAACACCTTCCACCTCCTGGGATCCCCTTGCGCTCACGTGCAAATTGGAGCCTATGAAGCTTCCTCCAGCTTTTGGCTGATGTTCTCCGATTGGGCCACCAAGATTCCCAGGGCATATTGTGGGTCCTCTGGTTCTCAGGCCTCCCGGGGCCTGTTTCCTTTTCTCCTCTTCCTCCCACCTACTTGCCTAAGCCACATGCTTGCAGCTGTAAGTAGCTTGTGCCCGCCTGCTCGTACTTTGGAGTTTGTTATGACACCTAATCACCTAATTTTATTGTGGATCAGTGGTTCCTGAACTTTAGAATCAGCACCACCAGAATTGCCTGGAGGGCTTATTAAAACACAGACGCAGAGGTCTGCGTGTGGGCCCCGAGGTGTGCATTGCCAGCCAGTCCTCAGGTGGTACAGATGCTTCTGTTTTGGAGGCCTCCCTTTTAGAACCATCGTTATCAGTGTTTGTGAGCTTTTTGTTTTGCTATCCCGTTTTGTCTATTTTTATGAAGGAAATTGAGTTAAAAATTATGCCGCTGCCACTTTGGAAAACAATCTGGAAGTTCCTCAACGTGTTAAAGAGTTACCCTGAGACCCAGCCACTCCACTCCTGGGTACAGACCCAAGAGGAGTGAAAACATACGTCCCTGCAAACACTTGTACACAAATGTGCTTAGCAGAATTCTTCACACTAGCCAAAGGTAGAGACAACCCAAATGCCCATCAACAGGTGAATGGATAAACAGAATGTGGTAGATACATACAATGGAATATTATTTAGCCTTAAAAAGGAAGGAAATTCTGACACATGCTACAACATGGATGAATTTTGAAGACATTAGGCTAAATCTAAGCCAGACACAAAAGGACAGATATTGTACGATTCCATTTATATGAAATGTCCAGAATAGGCAGATCTATAGAGACAGAAAGTAGATTAGTGGTTGTCTAAGGCTAGGAAGTGTGAGGGGAAATGGAGTGACTGCTAATGGGTGTGGGGTTTCATTTTGGGGTGATAAAAAAGTTCTAAATTGATTGTGGTGATGGTTGCACAACTCTGTGAACATCTTAACAACCGTTGAATCACACAGTATAGTATATGAATTATATGTCAATAAAGCTGTTAGAAAAGCAGCCATGTTGCCACACTGCCATCTTCCCAGAATCCTCTTATTTTTAAAAACATTAATTATTCACATATGTCGCTACTTCTGTTCATGGTCACGAGTTTCATGTCAAACTCCTTGCAAACAATCCTAACATGGCAGTCTATCCAGGACGCCGTGATTGGAGCTGGTGGCTGAGTGCACCCGAAGGAAGGCTTTGTGGCTCCAGAATGTTGCCCCCGTAGAAGCTGTGGTGATGTAAAGCGGGATTTGCCACATGAAGCCATGCGTCTGGCCTCAGAACAAAGACCCTGGGCTCTGGCAAGCCCCCCCTCAGTGCAGCCCACAGCCCGTTGTCTCTGCCGTGAAAGGAAACAGACACCTTCATCGCCGGCTATTCTTCTCCCACTGCAGACTCCTTCCCAGCGCTTCCCTTGGTCCCAAGGGCTGTCAGGGTCACCCTCCCTCTCCCCAAATCCCCTGCCCCCTGCCCTGTCAAGACTCATTCTGCTTTCCATCTTGTCAGACAACAAAGACCCTGGAGGAATTTATTTATACGTCCAGCCAGCTAATGAGACAACCCAATGCAAAGCAGCCCCAGCTTGCTGGAGCCTCCTCAGGCCGTTGATTGCCTCTTCTGTGTTCCAGTTCCCAGCATTTACTCTACATATAAATTTTCCACAGTGAATAGACATCATTCTTCTGGGAAACCCATTTGTTCCCTTGGCTGTTTTATTTCAATCTCTTGTTTTACTTTTTATTATCATTGTTAAACTGTAATTAATTCTTCTCCTATCAGCGTCTCTTTAGTGTACAATGTCTAACGTAGCATAAAGTGTCTCCACTCACCCCAACCACACACCTATTCTTGAGAAAAAGGAAGCCTCTGACATTTAAAAACATACAAGCTGCCAGATCCTTCCCTCTATGGAGTGGAGCTGGGGAGGGAGGGAGGTCGGCACGGGCGGAGCTGAAATGGTTTCCTAGTCAAGTGACCATGGCTGTCAGTTTAGCTGAGATAGTTCTGATTTTTAGCAGACAGATAATTGAAGGGTGAAAAGAGTCACGGCAGAAGCCAAATGCATTTTGAGAGAAAAGCCAAACGCATTTTAGAGGGTGGCCCCTGTCTTGCTGTTGAAATTTGAAACCATTGTCCTTTTCCATCTGCCCAGGATCTTTGCTGCGTTGTGTCCCTCCAGTTTCTTGCAGAACCCCCTTGAAGTCAGCCTCTTAGAAAGGTTTAGCAGCACCACAGACAATTCTGTAATAGTGTATGTAGCGGCCTGACTGGTGGCCCCCAGATATATCCACATCCTAATCTTCAGAACCTGCGCATGTGACCTGATCTGGAAAAAGGGTCTTTGCAGGTGTTAAATTAACGATCTTGAAGTGAGATGATCCTGCATTACCCAGGGGCCCTCCATCCCATGACAAGTGTCCTTATAATAGACACCCAGAGGAGACAGACAGGCAGAAGAGAGGGTGATGTGAAGACAGAGGAGGAGATTGAGGTGATCTGCAATTCAAGGAAGACCGAGGATTGCTGGGCAGCCACCAGAAGCTAGAAGAGGCAAGGAGCGGATTTTCACCTGAAGCATCCAGAGGGAGTGTGGTCCTGCTGACACCTTGATTTTGAATTTCTCACCACCAGAACTGCAAGAGAACAAATTTCTGTTGTCTTAAGTCACCAAATTTGTGGTAATTTGTCATAGCAGTCATAAAAAACTGATATCGCATCCACAGTTTGCCAATTCACTATATGCAGAAGAGAAAGGACCGCATGATGCAAAGTCACAAAACCTTCAAATGTCAGGCTGTTTCCTTCAGACAGTGACAGGCTAAGTTGCCAGATCAGATGAGGCTGTCCACATCACTCAAGCCTAAAGCACATATTGAAAGCAAGAAATTAATTCCCACAACTCAGACCTTCCAGAACTGGCTACCCACTGTTTTGCTTTTCAGGAATATTGTTTCTCTTGTGCACAAATGACATGGAATGTAGTCGCTCAGCTGTGACTTTTTGTTGATACATAAGATTCCTCCATCCAAAAGATTCCTAAGCTTGAGGTTTCTATATTTCACACTCCCTCCCAATTTTCCATGTCTTTTCTTTCCTTTTTTTTTTTTTTTTTGAGGAAGATTGGCCCTGAGCTAACATCTGTTGCCAATCTTCTCTTTTTGCTTCAGGAACAGTGGCCCTGAGCTAACATCTGTGTCAGTCTTCCTCTATTTTGTATGTGGCACACCACCACAGAGTGGCTTGATGAGCAGTGTGTAGGTCTGCACCCAGGATCTGAACCTCTGAACTGTAGGCCAGCCGCTGAAGCAGAGTATGTGAACTTAACCACTATGCCACTGGGCCAGCCCCTCTATGTTTCTTTTAATGGCTGGAAAGAACACGTTTATGAGCAGTTAGAGAAATGTCCTGGTGTCACGGGTCTGCATGGGATCTTTCTGAGAAGCTATGTTGTTTGTGAGCTGATGGCCCTGCTTTTGTCTCAGAAAATGGCCTGTCCTAAAAGGCCAGGTCACTAGATCGGTGCCCCATTCTACCACCTCAGGATCTGGCTCTTCTTTGTTCATTCATTCATTCGAAGAATGCTTGTTTTTTAATATTTTAATTTTTCTTATCAGTTGATAATTCCGATGGGCACCCATTTTTCTTTCTCAGTCTATTGGTTCAGGCAACTTCTGGTCCTTCTTCCTATAAGCTTCTCATTAGTTCACTTGCCTCCCGCTGCCAACCTCTCATGTAATATCCAATACCTTTCCTTGCTCTGTCCCAAGGACTTAAGTCAGCTGGTTTGGGTCCATACTCCTCACCTCTCAGTAGCAACAGTGCCTCCTCAGGTCCTGGCATGCAGTAGGTCCTCATAAACGATCTGTTGAATAAAAGGCCAAGTTTCCAGAAGTTCTAGCCATTTATTGAACCACTTTGTTATACTTTGATTTTATCTTGTGGGAAAATGCTTGAAAATTTATATTTAAATTGTTTCTATTTCTGTTATTTTAATAACTTTCCCTCATACCTTACAGAGTAAGTTTTCATCCTAAATGACTAGCCACATGTCTGTTTGACCCGTTGTAGTTGTGTGTGTGTGGGCACTGCATCTGTGTGTGTATGCCTCTGTGTGTGTATGCCTCTGTGTGTGTGTGCATCTGTGTGTGTGCGCATCTGTGTGTGTATGCCTCTGTGTGTGTGTGCATCTGTGTGTGCATATGCGTGCATATTTGAACACAAAATCCCTCTGGTAAGAGAAAGTTTATTTTTCCTCTTCTCATAACTCAAAGTACACCGAATGAATTTAACTTAAATTACCTCTCCTGATCCAAACAAAAAAATAAATAAAATATCAACCGGATAAACTATGGCCTAAAATGTTTTTATTTTCAAAAAGTGAAAAGTTGAGTGTAATTGAGTTTGTTGCTCGAATCACAGCTCTGCTCTTGGCAACGCCCTAAAATAACACTGTCCACCTCAGTCCTGTAGCCCAAACACAGCGGCAGCCAGGCCCGGTTCTCCACTGATGAAAGGTTTGCGCTTCTGGCAGAGCAGCCGTAAACCGAGGCCCGCAGCGGTGAGACAAGAGGCAGTGTGGAACTTACAAAGAGCAGGGGGGCGAGCTGCATCCATTGGTGGTGATTCATATCTCCTTCCTTCGGGTTGAATGCCAGCCTTCAATTAGAAACAGAAACAGAACCTTCCTTTTTACAGAGCAGCCCCCCAAGTGCTCCTGGAGGGGCAGCCCCTGGAAAGGAAGGCCTGGTAAAATTAGAAGGGCAGGAGCGGAGCTGAAACTGCGCTCTGTTAGCAGGGGGCACTGCATGCCTGAGCACTTCCTGTGCCTTCCAGGCCACCCCTGCTGGGTACCTTACAACATGGCAGGAGTCACCTCCAGAAGGTGGGGACTTGAGGAAGGAAAAAGACTTAGTGAATTTCTTCTTTAGTTTTTTGCAACTATTTTTATTTTTAAAAAAATCCTAGGAGTCTGTGGGAAATTTCCTAGGTCCCTGCACCCCAGCTTCCTCCCTTCACTGAATTCGGGAACTTACCAGTTGGGCCGCGCCAATTTGGGGTTCTTCTGCTTCCAGTCAAGGCTGCGACTGATGTCACCAATGCCAAGGCCAGTTAAGGGGAGAACAGGACCATTGTGAACACCAGTTTTCAAAATTTTGCTGGGCTTGTAGTGGGTGTGTGAAAAATAACACAAGTTCTGAATCGTTATAGCACCCATACCCAACTTTTCGTCTCCTTTTGAGTTAAGTGTGTATACTTGTAGCTCTGGCAGATAAGTCGATATTACTCTTAAAAAGGGCCTTGGTGGGAGGTCGTGGCCCGGATCCAACCAGAACTCGCTGGTGAGGGTTGATCCCTGCTCTTGGGTATGAGGGCAGACATTAGTTGGTTGCCCCTACTTCTCCACGTTCATTTCCCACTTTCTCACCCACATAGTATGTGCCAGCCTCTGGGGTTAACAGAGGGAATAAGACGGGTAAATCCCTGGCCCCACGGGGTTTGTCTCCTAATTAGGGACACATACACTGATCATACCAAGCAATTATCTCAGGTGGTTCTGAGTAACATGAAAAAAATGGAAGAGGTTAATGAAATATAGAGGAGCTAGGAGTTGAGCTAAGTGTTTTTTAGGTTGATTTTTAGGAAAGTTCTGAGAAAGTGATATGTGGGCTTGGAATCTCCATGACGACATGTATATAACCTCAAGGTAACACAGAGCCAGTCTCAAGAGGTCATGCATGAGGCATAAAGCGTGAGTGGTCAGGTGTCTGGGTGTGTTGCCAGGAAGCCAAGGAGAAGAGGAAGGCAAAAGGGCATGTTTCCATCCTACAGCCCTGCCACCCCCAGGTCTCTCAGCTACAGACACTGATGCCACTGACACCCTGCATGTTAATCAACACCCTGTGCTGGAGCCAGGCTGGTGCTGGGCATGAGGACCTCCAACCCTGGCAGCCAGTGGGTCCATCGGTCCCGCTCACTCCTTTGGACTCCATCACATGCAGTCCTTGCAGAAGGAGCAGCAATGCTGACCGTGTGTGGCCTCAGCACTGAGCCACAGTTCTCTACCCACTGGTCACTGCAGTCCAGTGAGGGGGGACGTCATGACCTTCACACGGACAATCACAACCCAGGGTACTAAGTGCAGACGAAGTGTGGGCCCAGCAGGGCAGGGGCAGCAAGGGGGAAGGGTGTGAAGGAGGCTTCCCAGGGAAGCGGGGTCACTCCTGTCATCTTCAGCCCGCCTTCAGACTTGACTCTTTGTACTACTTTCCAGCAATCATCTTGGCTCTACTTGACCGTTACTCTGCTTCAGCACCAGATTAGGCCACCATGGTGGGTACACCACCAAATTCGACCAGCTCTGGGAGGCCTGCCTACGAGCTTGGTGCTGCTCTCTATGAAGTGCTCTCACCAGGTGTTCTGCAAGCCCAAGGGGAAAATCTAGAGAGCCTTCCCTGGCTCAGGAACAAGTCCTAGGCCCTCCACACTTAGCAAACCTGGGCACCCAGACTGGTCTGGTCGTGTGCCAGGCTCCTGCTCCTGTTCCCTGCCCATGTCCTGCTGGGATTTACAGCCAGCACTAAGCCCAGCCCCCAGGTTGCAGCTCAACGAGCCCTGAGAAAATGTCCCCTAAGTCATCACTCCAGGCTGGACTGAGCTGAGGCACCCAGGATGGCCCAGTCCTGTAGGCCTCAGGAGCACAAACTGCCCTCTGGAACATTTGTGCTGAGCACAGGGCCTGATCATGAAGAGAAACTCTGTGGGCAGGATGGGGGCAAACCCCTGCCCGGGAGTCATCATCCCGGAGGAAGATAGGAACTGCCGACCAGCGACCGTGAGCATTTGTCCACGCTGGGAGTTTTGGTCCCAGATCTGGGTCTCCACAGCAAACAGCAGTGAAACTCTTGAATCCCAAAGGCTCCTGGACTTGTTTTCAGGGTCAGTGAAGAAGAAGGGAGGTGTGGGGGTCTGTCCTTCACTCCAGAGTCAAGCCAGAGGGGCCAGGCCTGAGTCTGAGGGAGGATGCTGGAGCTTAGCATAGAAACCCAGCGTGGGGGTAGCGCCTTCTGGCACCAGCTCTTACCCGTCTCTCTTCAGCTCTCACCGCTGGCTGCGGGGTCACTCCCTTCTGCACAGAGATTCAAGGGGCTCAAGAAGCACAATTTACTCTCTCCCTACTGATGGGCGAGTAAGTGGTTTCCTAACTGAACATCGCTGTCTCCAAACAATGCTGGCATGAAAACATCTAAAAGATGCGTGTTATCAATGAAAAACAACTTGCAGAACAACACATATGTAATGAATTTATAAACAAATTTTGCGCACAAATCAAAACTGTGTATATTTCCATATGAAGTAAATGCATGGAAGAGGGCCTGGCAGGCAACATCTGGAACTAACAGCGGCCACGTCCCCAGGAGGAGCAGGGTTGTAGGAGGGAGTGGGAAAGTGTGATTTGACTGTGTGGTTTGAATTTTTTACAGTACTTCTTAGGTAAATTTTTTAAAACTGAACATTTCCAAACATCTCCCTGTTTTTTGCGTTGCTGGGGCCGTCAGCCCAGCATGGCTGGCTGGGCTGGACGGCTCTATTGATTAGGGCGTTCCATAACAGGCTCTTTGGTTCTGAATGGGGGGGGGTCTAAATGGAAGCAAACTGAAACCAAGGAGGGCTAGATTACGCTGAAAACATCACCAGTTTTGTCCTGGCACCCGGCAGAAAGAGTCTCAAAGACCCAGGAGTGGAAGAAAGATCTAGAAAGGAGAGAGTAAGAGAGAGAGCAGGATCAAGGAGTGACAGATGTTGGGGCCCAAGGAAAGGGCTGGCCACTGAGACATCCCTGTGGCAGGTATGGTCCAGGTCTTTAAGATGCCAGAGGCCTAAAGTTCTGCTGTAGGTTGCTTCCTGCTTGATACTGTCCCATAGACCCCTTACTTATCTCCAAATGTTTAGAAAAAAGTCTGGTATGTGTAAAACCTTATGTTAGTGGAGTTTTAGAAAATAGAGAACTGAAAATGGTTACTCAAAGGCAGTCGACGAGAGATCTAGATTTCAGAGGGATCAGGAATTTGAGGTGAAATAACCAGGAGAACATGAAACCCCTTGGACTCCCTCAGAAATCCTGGGAAGAGCAGTAAATTTTCCATAGTACGTGGGATGGAGGCTTGAGCAAGTTTAATCGGCCACTAGAGTAGAGGTGATTCCAAAAACTGAAGATCCTGAGGCTGAATTAACATAAGTAAAAACACGTTAATTGATTTTTAAAAATCAGAAAACTATAAAGAAGTAAAAATTGCCAGCGTAGCGTTTCCATCCATTTGGTGTAATATATTCACACATTAAAAAGTAAACTCACGCACCACCCCCTCCAACTTTCCGCTCTGCAATTGTGTCTGATGGTCCAGCTTTTAGAGTAATGCAGTACACGGAGTCAGAAGCCCAGAGATCCATAAACCATCCAGACATCTAATAGTGCTTTAAAAGGGGCCCTGAACGCTGGACGGTAAGTGGCCAGTAATGGCTGAGCTGGGTACAGAGTAGGAGAAGAGAGGGCTCAGGGCTTCAGGGGAGAGTGAAGTAGCGTGTGTAAGGAGAATTTTTACAGTGGCTATAAAAACAAGCCCCATGCACACACAGCTAGATTTTGAGTTGGCCAAATATACTCAGGCCTCTCAAGGCTCAAGTTGCCAGCCTTGGCTTCTATTTTGGCAGCTACTGTCTGAGACCCAGTAAACACGCTTCCAGAGAAAAAGAGGCACCACCACCTTATTGTGGAGCCAGCGCCAGGATGACTCTCAGAAGAGCTCCCTGTTACCAGGAGTCACAGGCAGCAGGCAGTCCTCCCGGTCAATAGGCTCCTGGCAGGTGATTATTACTATTCAGCACCAGCCTCTGGTTCCTGAGAACCAAACAATGGTTTAGGCTTCTGAGTGACGGCCATGCTTTGCAGACATGGAAGGGAATGTCTGTATTTGCAAAATGCTCTGATTTAGGGTTGCTGACCCAGCAGCCCATTCCCGTAGGAACTCCAAATGGAAATGCTCACCCATCAGTACTCCCGAAACTCTCGGCTCTCAACCAGTCACGAGTGACAAATGGCAATGTCCTGCCCCAGCAGTGTTCTGGAGAGGTCAGAGCACACTTACTAGCTCCACTGAAACTCCCAGTTTAGATGCCCTGGGAAAGGAAGGCTGGACCCAGGCTGATAAATGTTTAACAACCAGCTCTCTAGGGGACAAAAGCCCTGATTTGTAGCATTTGCCAATTTCCGTGGAGTAAATACTCCCACCAGCTACCAAATCATGTCTCTGAACAGAGTCAGGAAGAAGCACTCAGTAACACACCGTACTAAATAGACGGAAATAACCCCAGGAACCCCAAGGTCGTAGTAAAATGTAGTCAGAGAATTAGGAAGTGAAGTATTTTGAGTATTATTACCTTGATATAATTTTTTAATTGTAAGTTTATATAATTTATTTTTTAATAATCATCGTGTTTAAGAACAGGTTTACAAAATTCCTGATTACTTACCAATTGACTCACGAGCCAGTATGAGAGCCAGCTCTAGCACACTGCTGGCCGGGCCCAGGGGCCTTCTTGCTTTTGGTTCCGGATCTAATTTCTTTCTATACATTGCTTCCATGCTTCTCTCTTCTTTTTTATTCTTTTCCCTCCTCTTCACTCTCTCTGGGCTTTTTCTCCCCACTTTGCCCTATTTATTGAGCACAGAGCCCCTGTGCTAAGCACATTACGTGTGTCATCGAGACAGAGACTTCCAGTGCTCATCCATACCCAGTGGTGCTCTGCTCTTGGCACCAGGAGGATGATACATCTCTGCTTCCCAGCAGTTAGGCAGAGCTGCGTGACCAGCTCTGGTCTCTGGTTGTGTATGGAAGCAATGTGTAGCATTTCTGGACTGAAGCATTTAATTGATGGTGTGAGATCTTCGCATGCTCTCTCCCCCTGCTGCACTGATCTCGGAGAAGGACTTATGTTAAGATGGTGGGGCCAAAAGTTGGAAGAGGCTCAGTTCACTGGGTCACCACATGGAGGATGGGTGCCCTGAAGAATCACTGGGACCCATGGTGGATTTGCATGAGCAAGAAATAAGCATTTGTGTGTTAAGCCACAGAGCTTTTTGTGTTGCTTATTAATACAGCGTAACCTAGTCTCTCCTAATGATCTTCTTTACAGTTAATGGCTAACCGTATGCTTGTAATTTCAGCAAATCCAGTGTATCTCCCTTATTCTCCCTCTCCCCTATCAAAATCTTTGTCTAGGAATTTCTATGTGCTGTCAGTTTTCTGGGGTTTGTTTTTCTGCGGGGGTTGGACATTCCAGTCAGTTTGAGCCTTATATAAATTAGGATATAGACAAAGAAACCAAAAAATGTGGTGACTTAAATAGGATAGAAGTTTCAGACGCTTATTTCTCTCAGACATGAAAGTCCGGATGTCAGCTATACAGGGTTGGGGGAGGTATATCCTGAATTTATGCCTTCCGAGTCCCAGCCCAAGGCATATGACCCATTTATTATTCTTTCTCATCCAGAATGGAAGAGAAAAGGGGCTAGGAAAGGGAAACCCAATCTTTTTAAGCTAAGATCTGAAAGCGGCACACATCAGTTCTGCTCACATCTCACTGGCCAACCACATAGTCATGTGGATATACCTAGTTGCAAGGGAGGCTGGGAGATATAGTCTCGAGCTGTCAGCCATATGCCCTGCTAATGCTTGATGGGACATTTCTGTAACTAAAAGGAAGAAAGGGAAAAGGGACACAGGGAGAAAAGACATAGTCTTTACCATCATCTGTTGTGTTGTCCTGACGGGGGAGGCACTCTACCTGGTGTAGAGAAGCTGCCTGGGGCAGAGGGGCCATTCCCAAGCAGAGTAACTGGTCCTCTCTGGCTTCCACCATGGAATAGGCCATTAGGGTAGGGCCTTTGGGGTATAGGTGATTCCACTTCTCCAGTATTATTTCTCCACCCCAAACTGCCCAAGGCCTTCAAAGTCTTAGTGCTGCCCATTTCTTCCCCCAGCTTTGGCCAGGGTGAGAATCTGTTCCAGTGAGGCCGACTGCTTCGAGGGCACCGGCAGAGGGCAAGAAGTACTTGTCAGACTGTGCAGGGCGATGCCAAGGAGTGTGGGCTCGAGTCAGACTCCCTTAGGCAAAGTGCTTAATCTTTCCTACTCCAGCTTTGTCATCTGTAAACTGGGATAATCGTGGTAGGAAGCTCATAGGATTGATGGGATTATTAAAGGGGATAACAAGCAAATGTGCTCAGCGTCAGTCTGCCACTACTACTACAGTTCTCTGGCTGCTACCATGCGGGGAGTGGTCAGTTCTTTCATACACAGCTGCTTCTGCGTGGAGGTCTTCACTAGAAGTGACGGGTATAGCAGGCTCCAGGATGCCTTGTGTCCTAAACCCAGAACCATTCTCCCCCATTTCTCCTCTATGGCTCATGCAGAGCAGCCTGCTGGTCTGTTTCTGCTCTCCTGGTACCTCTGTTTCAGGGTTCTTCTTGCTCATCCCTGGCACTGGGCCTTGGTCTGGGGACCAGTCCCAGGTCTCAGAGAGGAGTTGGGTTATCAGATCGTTCCTCCCAGAAGGGTCTCTGGGTGTTAGCTGCAAATTGATTTTCCTGCTCCCTAAAGTTCTGCATACTCAGGGGATTGTCTGGTTTTGCCACATCGAATAAAAGTCCTGTTACACCTTTTCACCAGGGCTGACGTGACAATCTGTATAACGAAGAGGGGTAGGTGAGGTGATCCCTGCCCCCACCTAGAGTGAGACGCAGGTGGCAGCTTTTCTCAAAAAACCAAATATGACAACCACAAAACATAAAATTTTGGTGAGACAGCTTGTTAGACCATTCATTATTTAAGTTTTATTTCATGTGATTCCCACAGCAAACCTGTGAAGTAGGTTTCATAGGGCCAGATCTATTTAAGTCCAAAATACTGCCTTTCTCTGATCAATAACCTATCTAGGCAGAACTAACACCAGGGAAAGGAGAAAACTTTACATCCTTCTGAGCTTATTTTTAAGGTTTTGAGAAATATTCTTAGATGCGATTCTTATAGATGTAACTGACAAACTCAAATCAAATTGAATTGAATAAAACCCACAACTTATTGGCTCAATAACTGAAATCCAAGGGTATCTGGCTTCAGGCAGAGCTGAAACAAGGTGCTCAGATGATGTTAATAGTGTTGTGCTTTTTCTTTTTTCTCTCTCCCTGTGTTGGCTTCATTTCCAGGCCCACCCTCTCTTCATGGTGGCCCCAGAAACTCCAGCCCACAGACTACCAGCTTCCAGTCCAGGAGAAAGAGAGTTTCTTGTTCCTGAGAGCTTCAGAGAAAGTCCAAGGTTTGCAGCTCACTGGCTTATGGAGCCCCACTGAATCCATCTGGGCCATGTACCTACCCCAGAAGCTGAGGGGAATTGGGAGAGGGTGGACAGAAATGGGAAGGATGTTTCCCCAAAGGAAAGTTGTTGTGCTGTTACCAGAAGGTAAAACAAAACCAACAGATGAAGCTGTAAATGCCTCTGGAAAGTGGAGTGATGAGACTGCATATTTTGACTGCCTGCAATATAAAATGAATTTATCTTAATCTAATTCAGGGCTTTTCACTCTTGGCTGCACATTGACATTAAAAGTCTAGATGCTCAAGTCACACCCCAGACCAGGGAACTCAGAATCTTTGGGGGTGGGGATCTAGGCATAAGAATTTTTAAAAACTTACCAGGTGATTATGATGTGTAGCCAGTGTTGAAAGCCAGTGCTCCAATTTCCTGGTCTTACTATTAAAACCTGTGGTTTATGAAAACATGGATTATGACAAGATCCAGCCTAGCAGTTCTGAGTGCTGTTGGGAGCCACTTGTCTCCCAAATGCTGGGCTAAGGGCAGGCCACTTGGGGCCCCAGGGAAGTCTCTGGACATTCACAGTTCAATTCAGTGCCAAGAACCAGGCTTAGCTTCTCAAGGGAAGACAACACCGCAAAGGGCTCACAGGCCAAGGACGTGGTCACCACCCTCTCAGCAGAGCTGTAGTCCTCTTAGAGTGACCCACACTCTCTGTGGGCCCAGGGAGGCCTGAGGCTGGCTGGCCCGGGGTAAAGCACTGGCAGGATGCCAAATGGGAGGAGGAGGCGGTGGGAGAAGGGGGAATCCTGCCCAGAGCACATGGGATTTCCCTGAGGAAGAGAAGCCTGTTGCTTACCCTACTGGGACCAATGAGTCTCTTAGCAGGGCGGAGTTTGAGCTGGCAAAACAGGCTCAGATTTATAGCATCCATGCTGGTAGATAAGCCTTGGAAAGACAGCAGGGAGACTCATTGTGTCCTGGGTGATCACCCATTCAAGTCCCCCTGCACTAGGATGGGTGTTAGGACTCATCTCTGATCTTTAGCCAGTCCTCCTGCTCTCTGGGCCTATTTCCCCTTCTATATAACAAAGGGGTTGGACCCACTCACCCCTAAGGTCCTTTCCTTGAGCTTGTTGCAGGGTCCACTTCAATGCCTGATGAAGGTTTGAGAGGCTGCACGTCTGTGCTCTGCCCCAATATCTGTTCAGAAGGGGAGAATCTCAAGGTGCCCCCTGGACCTGCCCTTTCCTCTGATTCCAAGGCCACTGCCCTGGTCTGATGGTCACTCAGTCCCAATTCACTCCCTCAGCTGAGCCCCCTGGATGCTCCAGGGAGATGTCATATCAAGTCTACTTTGAGGACCTGGGTTTTGATCAGTACAGGGATCTCCTCTGCTGCCAGTCTGAGGCTGTCCCCAAAGTCCAGAATCTCACAGCAGCTCTCCTGAGCTACAGATTTCTCTGGGCTCATAGGACAGCCATAGAGTTGAGGATGCATCTGGGGGTTTTCCTTGGCTCACTCTAAAGGCTGATTCTCCCAGGCTCAGGCCTCCTGAATAACCAGCAAGCCCTGTCAGTGCCTCGCTGAGTTTCCTAGCCTCCCCCTAACCAGAAACCTTGCTTTCTCCTCTGGAACCCTCATCTAGGACATGACACAGGCCTTCTTGCTCCTCTTGTATCTGGGTCACTGTGCCAGCCTCTTAATCTATCTCTCCAAGGTTCTCTCTCCTCTCACCCTACACCATCCTACAAACAGATTCATCTTCCTAAAACAGCCCTGCGTTTGGCCAGCTGGCCCTTATGCTCAAGAACCTTCAATGGGTCATGAATGCCTCTGCACTCAGTACAAATTCTCTGCTCACCTTTCAGGGCCTTGAGGCCTGGAGTCATTCTGTGGAGACAGCCTCCTTCTGGGATGGCCCAGGGAGCCCCTTCCACTCAGCCAGTCTGCCTCCGCCCCATGGTACTGTGTACCCTCCTTGAAGGTAGAAACCATGGCTTGTACTTGCTTTGTGTCTCACTGTGAAGCCTAGCACGAGGCTTTGTGCATAGTTGGGTGGGACATATTCCAGGTTGCCCACCCAACAGCAACACTTTCTTACTGGCCAAGCCAGCCTCCCACTACAGGAGGGAATCGAGGAGGGAACCTGAGCTATATTTGCCAGCCTCCCATGCAGCAATGAACCAATACATGAGCCAGTCCCTGCCACCAGGGCCTGAAGGGAGTTCTGACTTGGGGGACAGTGTCTAGGAAAGATTCCTTCCTGTGTGCGGCAGGAAATTCTCTTACTTCTTCATCTGTGGAAATCAGAATGGAACCAATAGAAACTGGCCTCAATACTAGTCCCTGCCTCCTCCCAGCCTTGAACTAGGACCACTGAACCAGAACATCCCTCAAGGCTCTTGGTAAGTCAGTGAAGCCTTGGGAACAAGACTGAGAGAAGAACATAAATACATAGAGCTTTGTTTGTTTCCTGATTGTTTCATCAAGTCAGTGATCAACAATTAAGACTCCAGAAAAAGATAAAAGTCTTTGATAATGGACCTCCCCACTTGTGTAATCCTAGAAAATATGCCTTCCTGACCCCTCAGGCGATCAGTTCAGACCATGAAAAACGAAATCCACACATGTATAACTGTGAATGTTATTAATGATCATAAAACCATCCGACTCCTTCGAAAATCTAAGCCTTATTTCCGACACAATTACCCCCTACAGCAGACTAGTTATTCATGATGGGAAGATGTATTTCCTTTCCTTTGTTAAAATGTACCAGTCATTAACTCTGCTGAATGAGAAGCTTCTCTTGTAATGGACAAGTTGAAGCTTTTCCAGGAGGGGAGAGCTGCACACAGACTGCTCCCTGCCCGGGTGTGGAGACGACCAGTGACAGCCTTTGGTAACCTAGAAGAGTTGTTAGTTACGTTAATACCTGTCTATAAAGGTAAGTTGGTATCTTGGCCAATCAGGACTGGGGGCTGCGTACTCCTGGGGAGTAGAGTGAGATAACACATGAACCCTCACGACCGACTCAGTAGCCATTTGCACATGCTGATTAACACAATAGGGAAATGGTCTGATAAACTATGGAATATCAATGTGGGCTGTCTGATAGACTCTGCCTGTCCCAGCATTCTGGGAGCTCCCTCTCCTCTACCCCGCAACCCCGAGTTTCATGTTCATATTTCAATAGGAGCAGCCAGGTTCCTACCAAATGACCCTGGTCCCCCTCCCCACTGTTGATTGGACCAGGGTGAGCACCTGATCAGAACTGGGCCCATCAGGTCTTCTCCCCAAATATTTGACACTAGAGTTGAGAGAGATCAGTTTTTCTCTGGGTTCCTGGACATGTAAACTCAGGAGTGGTCAATGGCCATGTTTTCTGCAAAAGCTGATATACAAAAACAGAGGGAACTGGAGAAGTGCAGCGGAGAATAGGGGCTAGATGGAGGGAGGGGGCTTCTTGGCTTCCCTATGCTCTAGTCCTGCCTGCTCATAATCCAATCCTGAGGTCTGGCTGCATCTCTGCCTTTAGTTTCCAGGAAACATCCTTGATCCCCATACTACATGTCTTTCATTTTAAAAAAGATTACACTTCCTTGAGTAGGTTTCTACGACTTTCAATCAAAAGACTTCTAACTAATGCACATAACATTAGATAGTATGTAACAATTAAAAGTTTGCTTATAAATAATTTTTCGTGTCAAAGGAGAAAGCTTATGATATAATGGTGAGTCATTAAAAAAGCAGCCTATAAAATTTACATAAACGGTATGATCTTAATAGTGTAAAACATTGGAGGACTAAAAACCATTAAAACATTATTTGTGATTATTTCTAAGTAGTGGGATTACAAGTGAGTTTTATTTTCTTCACTGTATCTTTTTTCTCTATGTATTTTACATTTCTTTTCCTAAAGAGTATGTATTAATTCATCATAAAATAAGCTTTATTTGTTTAAAAGTAAAAAGACTTGGGGCTGGCCCGGTAGCATAGTGGTTGAGTTTGGCACGCTCTGCTTCAGTGGCCCAGGTTCGCAGGTTCAGATCCCGGATGAGGACCTATACCGCTCATCCAGCCATGCTGTGGTGGTGATCCACGTGCAAAATACAAAATAGAGGAAGACTGGCACAGATGTTAGCTCAGGGCTAGTCTTCCTCAAGCAAAAAGAGGAGGACTGGCAATGGACGTTAGCTCATGGTCAATCTTCCTCATCAAAATAAATAAATAAAATCAATCAATTAATTAATAAAAGTAAAAAGGTTTAAGAAACTTTACCTGCTTCACCCTCCCCTCTCAAAAAGAAATCTGTAACAGAAGACCCAGCCTGAGTCCAAGTGTACTTACCAACAAAATCTAAACATGTCTAGAGAACTTATGAGGGGTCTATTGGCATGAGGGCTTGAAGAGCCTGCTAGGAGAGAACTCACTCAGCACAGGAATCAAGTATACCAAATTGGCCCATTAATGAAGCATTGGTATGCAGCAAGGAAATTCTAAGTACAGCTGGGTGCCCACCACTCAGACCTGCCCCAGCCAGTCTCCTGTGGCTCAGGTTACAGCAAGAGTGTCAATTAAAATGGAAAGGCCTCTTTTGCTACATACTCAGAGAGACAAAGGGGTATAAGCAGGCCCCACTTGGGGATCCTCTAGCAGAGAGTCACATATCAGGGGGTAGAAACACTCTCTCCTCATTTTGCTATTGACTACTGTACAGCTTTGACACCATGAGGCCTGGGATATTGGCAGCGGTGTTGATGATGGTGACAGCAGCACAGAGCAGAGGTGGAAGCATTCAGGAGCAGCAGCAGTCATGCATGCAAGCTATAGCAGTGCTCAGAAGATGCAATGCCAGTTTCCGATTAACAGAGTGGAGTGAAGGAGTCCCACAGAGTCTACAGTGATGTCTGGCAAAGCCAGCAAAGCCCAGTGAGTGTGGCAGGTCCAGTGGTATAAGGATAGGAGTAAAGAAACTAGGATAGCAGTAAAGGAGCACATTGCTGGTAGCTGAATGGACAACTAAATGGAGAGGTGAAAGCTGGAGCCGGCCCAGAAACGCTCAGTAGACTGCTAGTGCCTCATCGACCAGGATTTTGCCACATGGCAACCCCTGCTAAAGAGAAGGTTGAAAGAGCAAGTTTTCCATTTTTCTGTTCTTAATCTACAAGCAAGCAAGGAAGAGGAGTAATGGGAATGAGTATTGACTTGATAAAGGTGAGTTAAAAAAATCAATATCAAATTATATATAGGCAAATATTATGGGGAAAAAATCTAGACGAATTCTGCATTAAGATTGTAATTTTATGATACATAAAAAGTTTTATCCTTACATCAAACAACAGTGAATGGGTGTTCATTTATGTATTTTAAATTAAAATAAAATGTTTAACATATGCACATGTCATTCTTTATGCTTCCTCCCAGTAACTGATGTTTTCCAACTTGTCAACAAAGAATCTCATTGTATCCAGTAGATTGAGTAGTTCTATCACATTGCTTCTTCCTTTATTTTGAAAATGCCTTTATTCTGTTAAAGATTCATGCTCATTATAAATATTAAAGTAATACAGAAATATACGAAGCATAAAGTACAATTCAGCTGTTAGGAGGAACATGCTTCCAGACACGCCTCTATGTACACCTATTAAAATATTACACAAATGGGATCATGCTGTTCTGTTATCTCCTTTTATGTGCTCAAGTACACGTGTCATAGGAAAATTTCCATGTCATCAAATAAAGATCTACATCATTTATGTATTATCTATATGGAAGTGCCATAATTTCTTTAACCAATGATTCAAACTTATTGATGAATATTTAGGTAAATATCCATTTCTTACAATTATAAACAAAGACAAGATGGAAATCCTAGTCTTTAGATCATTGTATGCTTTGACAATTATTGTCTTGGGGAAAATTACAAGAAGTGGGGTTGCTGGGTCAAAGGTACACTCATTTAAAGTGTTCCTTCCTCCCAGCCTTGTGCACTACAGAAAGGCTGGACCAATTTATGTTACCACCAGCAGAGCATGAAAGGGCTGAGCCCCAACCCCTCACCAGTCCAAGGTTTTGTCATTCTTCTGTTTCCTAGAGTAAAATTTCAGAAGAATTCTCTTCATTCATCTTTCGTCTACTATGGTCTTTTCATGGATGCTTTTTTGCATAGGTTCCATGCTGAGTTTTTTTCTGCTTACTTACCTTTAATTGAAGGCAATTCTATTAGGGTTTACCATTTGCCTAAAAATAGTATGAATGAAGTCTCCTTGACCCCGTTCCCTGTTGGTCTGGTTACTATTTGGATCTTCTTATAGGATTTCAGTTGGGAAAGGCAAAAATCTAATCATGATTTTCGTCTGCTAATATATTCATTTGCTGGAAAGATTTGGAGAAGGGATAGAGTCCTGACTTTCCTCCTAAATTGTTACCACGTCTGCCACGTGAACCACTCAGTCAAGGTGGGGGAGTTTGGGTTTCTGGAGAGGCTGGCCATTTTGGTGAGAAGTTGGGTGAGTGGTGACCAGTGGTTCATCAGATGAATCTGCTCCTCTTTAATAAGAGGGGGCCAATTGAGACAAACAGGTAAAAACCCATGCTCACCAACATCCTCTTGGATTGTTGGATCCTACCTGAGAAGAACCATTTTTAGATCACTAATATCCAAGAACTGTTTCCAGGGGCCCCTCAGGAAGGGTTAGGCTTGACCTTGGTCAATCCCACAGCTTCGAGTTGACATAGTTCTATGTGACCCAGTCTCTCCAGGAGGACTTGAAGACTTCTCAGCTGATGTCTGTCCTCAGGGCCTAGTGCCACACCCAGATACTACCCTTGATTGCCACAACTCTCTCCTTTTGGGGCATAGAGTACGCTGTTCCTGGCTGCACTAAACATACCTATTCCTTGCCCATGGACCACTCTTTCTACTTGGCAGGCGTCAGGCTAATTGTGGGGTCTCTTCATGCAGAAAGCCATATATCAGCAGGTGAATGGAACCAGGACTGCCACAGGAAGGCTCAGATATAATCCGTGACAAGTGCATGAGCAAGAGGCGGAGTTCTCTGTTCAGAACCAGAGCCCCAGGAGGCTGGTCAAGCATCTGGGTGAGAATCACGGTTTGTGTTGTAGGAATGCCATCTACCAGCCCTTTAAGACAGTACAGATGGCCAAGGGCACTCCAGGACTAAGGTCACACACTGATTCAGTGATACCTCTCATCCTTCCACCTCTGTATTGGTTTTCTATTGCTGCTATGACAAATTACCACAAACATAGAGGCTCAAACCGACACTCACTGGGAGCTGACCTGTGGCCGAATGGTTAAGTTCGCGTGCTCCACTTTGGCAGCCCAGGGTTTCGCTGGTTCGAATCCTGGGCGTGGACATGGCACTGCTCATCAAACCATGCTGAAGCGGCATCCCACATGACGCAACTAGAAGGACCCACAACTAAAAATATACAACTATGTATGTATGCATGTATGTAACAGGGGGCTTTGGGGAGAAAAAGGAAAAACAGAATCTTAAAAAAAAAAAGACACTCATTTATTAAATAACTCCCAGTTTGTAGGTCTGGAGATTGACAGGGTCTCACCAGGCTAAAATCAAGGTATCAGCAGGACTGTGCTCCTTACTGGAGGCTCGTGCAGGTTGTTGGCAGAATCCAGTTGCATGTGTTTGTAGGAGTGAGGTCCCCGTTTCCTTGATGGCTGCTGGCCAGGGGCATTCTTCCTTTTTAGAAGCCGTGCACATTCCTTGGCTCATGGCCTCCTTCATCTTCAAAGCCAGCAACAGAGCTTCAAGTCCTTCTCACGCCTTATCTTCCACCACATCTCTCTCTCATCAGCTAAGAAAGTTTCTTCTGGCCGGCCCGGTGATGCATGGTTAAGTTTGCACGTTCCACTTCAGCGGCCTGGGGTTTGCAGGTTCGGATCCCAGGTGCAGACCTATGTACCACTTATCAAGCCATGCCGTGGCAAGCGTCCCACATCTATAGTAGAGGAAGATGGGCACAAAAGTTAGCTCAGGGCAAGTCCTCCTCAGCAAAAAGAGGAGGCTTGGCAGCAGATGTTAGCTCAGGGCTAATCTTCCTCAAAAAAAAAAAAAGAAAAAAGAAAACAAAGTTTTCTTCTATTTTAGGGGTTTATGTGATTACCTTGAGCCCACCCAGATAATCCAGGATAATCTTCCCATTTTAAGATCCATAACCTTAATTACGTCTTAATTAATTAAATACTTTAATAATGTTAATTACATCAAAAGCCCTTTTGCCATGTAATTTAACATATTCACAGGTTCCAGTGATGAGGCGTAGACATCTTTGCGGGGCCATTACTTGGCCTACCATGACCTTTTTGGCCAGGATTCATCCAAGAGGAAGAGTCCCCTCAGAGATCAGTCCAAGGAAGGCTTGCATGATTTCTGCCCCTCCATCCCCCTCTGCGCACACCCTCATCTCCCTGGGACCAGTTGGTCCAGGCCTCCCAGCTGAAAATCTCTCCAGACTCCTGCCACAATGCATCACGCTCCAGGAGAAGATGAGCACCTGGCACAGCCCACTCCCTCTGGAGAGTTAGGGGCAAGGCTGGTACTTTCACCCCAAGCTGTGCAATCTGTCTGCTCACTGCTGTTTCCTGAAACTGGGCCAGGACGCCTGGGAGGATCCCAAGGACTTTGGGCTTAAGTCCAAAGAGCCCATAAGCAGAAGGCTGTGCCTTCACTGTACAGGGGGACCATTAAAGGCTGGGGTTAAGGTTTCAGTGGAATTATAAATATTATAATGGTATCACAGCCAGGGAACCAGGAAGGCTAAAACACTAAAATAATCAGCCTGCTTCTTGGGATCCCACGTAAGGAAGAGTAGCAGGATGAGAATTAAAAGATGCCATTTTTTTTATTAGCCTTGTTAGTGGATGACACTAAATGAAGACACTGGTGAAAAAATAATTGTATCAGATGCCTGAGGTCTAAGTAAGATTCCTTGCTTCTCCTACTCTTGAATCTAAATCTCAGGGCATCATGAGCTGGCACATGTGCCAAAGAGTGAGTAGTCCCCAATCTAACTTACTTGCTTAACTACACACTCAGGGAGAGAGATACATAGCCAGTCCTGTGTTGAGGTGGCAGCATGGCTGGGTCTGCTCACCCTAAACAGGCAGGAAGTAAAAGCACGGTAGGCCCCAAAGACTAAGACCTTCCTGAGACCAAGGCAGGAATTTGAAGAGAGAATGTTGAAACCAAGCCAGGTGTCTTTAAGGTACAATAACCCTGCTCACCAATAAAATGTGGCCCAATGATTATTCTGGACTCTGACCTGTCAGATTAGCATCTGTTCTTCCTTTGGGCAAGGTGGGAAGGTAGGAAGGAGTGAGAAAGAGGCTGTGCTGGTGTGTGAAGAATAGACAATGGGCTATTTCACTAGGGGCTGCCTTCATCTACTTCTCGTCTCAACCCAGTGGTTGCTCCTAGATTTCTGGAGATGGAGCGTGTGGGTGCTTACTAACCCACATGTTTGTGAGCCCAAGCTCCTTGAAAATCAGATACCCTGACAATGTGAGTTCTAGCTGGCCATGCCCCCCAGTGGAGGGACACATCACCCACAGAGAGCCACTCAGCCAGAGACCTGCAATAGTACAGCCACTTTGAGACCTCCTGGCCTGTAACGCTGGGATGAGCTGCTCTCTGAAATGTCAAGGACATCCTAAATTCCTGAGATTCAAAGGACCATATAGACTTTTTGCACAAATTTATGTGCTGAGATCTTTCTGGCCTGGGTTTGGGGAACACAGATGATTTCCTGTGTTCAACGAATTATCAAGAGTCTCTCCAGGAAGTTCTCACTGATACCCAGGTACTAGACAGGTGGCCAGTCTGGTGCTTCCCTTCCTGCTCCAAACTCCACTGAAATCACCTTTTATTGGTCTGTTGCCCCTAATAAACTGAATTCCTTGAGTCCAGGGACTGTGCTTTTCTCCATTATTTCCCTGGCCTGGCATAGGATGCCACATAGTAGGGACTCAGCTAAAAGCTGTTGATGAATACTAAATGGCTGAAACACCCATCCTAGCCCATGCTTGGAGGGAGAGCCCTTATCACCATCTGTATAGTTCTTGCAAACCTCAAGCTCCCAGGCTTGGCACTTTTCAGAAGGACAGCCTTTGTCATGGCCTGTACAGAGTCTTTTGCAAGCTCTCCCTGACTCATATAATCTGACCCAGTCATAATCTATACTGGGTGTTCCATATTGGAACTCTCTAGGACCTACTCAACTGAAAGAGGCAGATTTCTTGCCATTTTTTCAAATTGTTGAACACACTAGAACTGTGAGAAGGAAGATTGACCTTAGGAGTTGCATGCTTGGCCAACCTGCTAGTCAGTTCTCCTCCTGGCACTTTGCTGTCATTCCACCTGCTTGACCCTCTTTGCCCTGCTCTGCTGATGCCAAACACTCAGTTCTTTCATTCAAGAAAGAATAAGGATGGGATCAGGTGCTTTGTAGCTTCTACTTTAAAAAGAGGGGAAGATGATGTAAAGATCCCCTGGAGAGAGCTAAGCCTGCTGCCCTAAGCAATAAATCTTATCCAACCTCATGGCTTCATGGAATATCATTGACTCTCTACCCATACCCTCTGCTCCACCCCAGGCAACTACCCTGTGTCTGTAATTTCACCCTCCGCCCACACTCTCCTTGGCCTCAGACTCAGCTGTATTTTCTATGGATCTTGCTCCTCATTCTCTGCCCTGCTTCCCTGGCACTGATCTTATTGCAATGGCTGGGCTAGCTCCTTGGGTGCATATTGCTGACCATTCCCGAGTCCCTAGCTTTCAGTCACCATTCAATGCTGCTTCCATACTCTCCCCAGAACCCCTTTCCAATCCCACCTTAAGCTAGCCGTGCAGATGGAAGAGGGAGTGACTTGGTGACTAGGAGGAATATAGTCCAAGCAAGTAAAAAATCCCCAGGAAGGTAGGACACTTACTGACACAATGCTCAAGTGGGTGAAGACTGACAGAACACACACAGGGCCTTCTGCTTTTTAATCTGTCTTCCCTACTCTCCAAATGAGTATCACTTCATCATTTGCCCAAATCAAAAGTCTTATGTCTTCCTCATTTGTTTGTTTTTTTCTTACTTTACCTGTACATTAGTAAGAAATTGAGGGTGGGGAGCAAGGGGCTACTGGAGGCTTTTGAGCAAAAAACGGCACCATCAGAGTTGCTCTCTGGTAGAACTATTGTGGCAGTAGAGAATGGAGGAAACTGGAAATCAGTTTAGGGGTACTGGTCCAGGCCATGTGAGGGATCTAAACTCGAATAGAAGTGGAGTGTGGAAACATGGTGATGGTGGGGGTACAACAGGCACAAAATGTGATGGAAGTAGAGTTGCAGGATGTAGGAAGGGATTGGATGTTAAATTTGGAGAGAGGGAAAAATCAGTGAAAGCACCAAGATGAACAGCCTATACGCCTAGACTGTGGTGGCACCATTAACAAAAATACTGAACACAGGAAATACATGTTTCTAGGAGATCATTGTGAATTCCTTTTGTGACATATTGCGTGTGGAGTATGACTAAGATATCCAGTTGGAGCTGTCTAATAAGCAGTTAGGAGTACTGGACATAGTTTGGGAGAGGGGAGGATGGTAGTTGTAGCTATGGAAGTAATCTGCATAGACAGGAAGTTGAAAACAAAACACAAAGAAAGCCTAAAGGGAAAAACTCACAGGCTGTCCCCTCTGCCTGGAATGCTTTTTCTCCTATGTCTGGTGCTCCAATTACCTACTGCTGGCCAACAAATGACCTCAAAACTCAGTGGCTTAAAACAACAACCGTCATTTTACTGTTAACTCTTATGTTCTGTGAATTGATTGGGCTTAGTTGGGTGGTTCTTGCTTAGGACATCTCAAGTAGTTGTAATCAGACTGTGATTAGCGCTGAAATAACCTAAAGGCTCTGGAAGAATCCAACAGGTGAGGACTGGAACAGCCGGGGCTCCTCAGGCATCTCTCTCTCTTCCCCTCCCTCTCTCTCTTTCCCTCCCTCTCTCTTTTCCTCTCTCTTTTCCTCTCTCTGGTCTCTCCAGCATAGTAGCTCAAGTATCTGGTGTAGTCAGACTTCTCACATGGTGGTTCCAAAGGTTCATGTCCCAAGTGAGAGAGAGCCAGGAGGAAGCCACATCACCTTTTATGACCTAGCCTCAGAAGTCACGCAGCATTACTTCTGCCACATTCTGTTCCTCAAAGCAGTCATAAAGGCCCACTCAGGTTCAAAGGAAGAGGGTATAGACTCCTCCTCCTGACGGGTGAGTGGAAAGATTCTACAAAAACATGTGAGACCAGAAATATTTTTTCACTCATTTTGGGGGAAAAAAATCTGCCTCCTCTTCTAAAACTCAACATGAGAAGTCTCCTCAGATCTCATGGATGGTGTAACTCTCACCCTTCAGTAGCCTTCCAGCACTTTTTACCCCTATAACAGCACTTAGTGAAATAGGCATTTTGGTCTAGTTATAAATGTAGGCATCTGTCTAAACTGTGAGCCTCTATAAACCAAGACCACGTCGTGTTCTGTTTCGGTGAAGCATAAAGTAGCTGGTACACACAGTTTACTGACTTTAATTTCAAGACAAGAGGAGAGGCCTGAGTGCAGAACCTTGGAGAAAACCTGTATTTGAGACACTGAAAGCAAAATAGCCAATGAAGGAGTCTTTGGGGAGCATGTTTTCAAAACCAAACTGTAACTGCCTTCAAAAATATTGTGGGCATTTTCTCCAAGAAAATTGTTGCTGAATAAAGCTAAGCATGTCTACAATAATTAGCAACATTTGAAAACTCTCCACAATGAATACTTTGTAAATAATAGTTGCTGAACAAGTTCCTTATATTCATAACAGGAAACTTCTGAACAGTTAAACCTTGGAATAAGTCCTAACCATTAAATAGAACCAAAGCTTGCAAGGATTTTTTTTTCTGCCCAGAAACTTCTAGTACGACAAGGCATAGCTTCAGCAATAGTCAAACAGTCCTAAAACAACACAGAGATACCATCTTATGCCTATTAAATTGGGAAAGCTTTTTAGAAAATATTTGTAAAATGGCCTAGTCTTGCCAAACGGACACTCGGACTTTTCTGACAGAAAGGTGAGTTGGCCAAACCTTTCGGAGGATAAAGGACTTTTCAGAATTTATTCCTTTTGGTGCAGTAATTCCACCCTAGAAAGTTATTGTAAGGAAATAATCCTGGTAGGGTAAAAATTCATATTGAGGATGTTCAACAAAGTATATTTTATGAAAGTAGAGTACTAGAGGCCATCTAAATGTTCAGAGGCTGGGTGAGTAGATGATGGTTAATGCACTTGCTGACATTATGCAGCCATTAAAAAATGATGTTTTTGAAAATATTTGACAGTACAAAAGTATGCTCACAATATAATGTTCTTTATAAATAAGGTAAAATTCAAACTGTATAAATTCTTGGAAGTAATATGATCCCAATTTTGTTTAAAAATATATATGCATAGAGAAAAACTAAAAGCAAATTCCACAGAATGTCAACAGTAGTTACGTGTGAGTGAGGGAATTACAGGCAGTTTAATTTTTTTTCTCTATGCTTCTCTGCCTTTTCTTTATTTTTTTTGCAATAAACATGTAATACTTTGTAATCCAAAAGAACAACATACTTTTCAAAAAAGACCCAGCAATTGCTTCTATGACTAGCTAGGTGATTAACAATATGGAGAAATGTTTTTCTGGAAAAGAAATTAAATAATTTATGATCAAGGTCTTGGTATAGAATAACTCACACTTTTTAAAAACCTAGCATGCAAGAAAGCAGCCTGGACACACAGAAGTGCTATCTCGAGGTGTGAAATTTCACACATGCCAAAGCCCCTGCGGTCCCACTGAGTATTTCTTTTAATGGCACATGGGAACTCTGAGTTCTGCGGCTGAAACTAAGACTCTAATGGGCGGCAGGAGAGCTGCGCTGTGCTTCCTAGCTCTGCCTCGGCCTTCCTGGGTAACGAGAACAAGTCCATTAACCTCTGGAGCTCCCAAGTCCCTCTTGGACATGGAAATCCACTAACATCAATAGGGCACCTAAGGACAAAAGTGGAAGAGAATAAAAGCCACAAATAAGGTAGCTTTAGACAGATGCCTAGGCCAGTGGGATGAGGATACTAAACATCTCTCCCCAGCTGAACTGCCAAGATCCTTGGCTGGAGTCTTTCCAGCGTCCCACGTTATAGCCCTCTCCTTGCAGCACAGCTGTAGTGGGAGCCCAGGGAACGGCTGGGCTTTCTGCACAGGCAGATGGAGCTGCCTGGGACCCACTGCTGCTCCTCTGATAGGAGGAGCCTCTATTGCAGGAACTAGTTACTGCAGTGCTATAGAGCTGTCTGCCCTTGGCAATGCATCATGCAGTGGTGACAGGCTCATAAAACCTGACTTCCCTGTGGACACCAAATGCTAGCCCTAAGGGCATATATGGTCAGTATTCACGTCTTTCCCAACTTGCAAATGAGCCGGGACCCTAAACTTTGTTTGTAAAGCAGTCCTGAGGAACCTGGAATGCCAGAGAAACCGTGTTGTAAATATAGCCCAGTACACAGCACATTGTAGATTCTCAATAAATATCTGATGACCAGTGACAGGCAGGTGGAGGTCAAGGTCCAGCTGTAGCCCTTAGAAGCATGTTGAACCAAACATAGCCATAAGCTGCATATTTTTCAATGTAGGAAACAATTTTGCTTAATACTAGCAATTAAAATAACAGAAAACCATCCGTAACATTAAATAATTGAATAATTAGTCTTAAATATATTTATAGTAATGTGTTTGTTGAGAAGAAAGTAGGCTTAACTAGAGGAAATTGATAATGTAGGTTCTAGCAGAGGCTAAGGAGGAATCTAGGCAGTCTGAAGGAGTTTAGAGATGAGAGGCACTGGGTTTTTATTATTTCACTTTTTGTATCCTTTATATAAATGAAACAGCACTCTCCTTTGGGTTGACAGCCAAGATTGGGATCATTTTACAATGATTACGAGAAAAAAGAGGAGGAACAGGAGAAACAGAGGTTGTGTTAATCCCCGCTAAGATATTATGGAGCCACACGGACCTCCGGCCACACACCTGGGAAGGAGCCAGGACCAGCACACAAATCTAAGGTCTAGGACCTGGTTCAGCCGCTCCCCAGCACTGTGACTTGGGATTAGAGACATCCCTCCCCGAGCTTCAGTTGCTAAAACGTTAGAGCACTCATTTCATAGGGCTGTTTGGGAGGATTAAGTACAATCAGGCACGTAAGCCTTAGAACGTCACACAACAAATGCTAAATGATGGTTGTCCTTATTATTTTTATTATTATTATTAATGGATTTTCCTGACCTTTTCCTCTAAACTCTAAGTTTCATGAGAGCAGGACCCATGTGTCCATATTGTTAATACTGTATATCCAGCATGTGGCAAACCTGGCACGTGGCAGGGGGTTAACAAATATTTGTGAGGGAGAATTTACTTTTTCTCATTGTTCCCTCTGGTCAGTGGCAATTTTCTTTTTGATTTTTCTTCTTCTATCTCTTTTTTTGTTCATGTGTTTTGTTATAAATTATAGACATCATAACACTTCATCCTTAAATATTATAGTATAAATCTCTAAAAAGGACATTTTCTTCCATTACCATGATACATTATCATAACCAACAAAATTAGCAGTAATTCCTATCATATGATACCTAGTCCACATTCAGGTTTCTAGAATTATTCCCCAAAATATCCTTTACAGCTGATCTCATATCAGGACCCAATAAAGGATCAAAGTTACATTTGATAATTAGCTCTTTTAAGCCTCTTTTGATCTAGCACCCCACTCCTTTTTGTTTTCTATGACATTGACCTATTGAAGACACTGTGGAATATCCCACCTTTTGGATTTGCCTGATCGTTTCATTGAGGTGACACCTAACATGTTCCTGTTCCCTCTGTATTTCTCCTGAGATGGAAGCTAAATCTAAAGTCCTGATATGATTCAAGCTAAATATTTGTATCCAGAAAACCTCATAGATGATGCCAAGTACTTAGCATTGCATCACACCAGGAGGCATATAACATCAAGTTGGCCTACTATTAGCGATGCTAAGGTTGATCACCGGGTTGTAGGGATGGTGGCTTGATCTCTTCATTGCAAAGTAGTTTTTCCCTCCTTGGAACTAGCAAGTAAACTGTGGGGTGATAATTGGTACCTTGTAAATATGTAATTCACAATCAACCTTCTGGCAGATGGCTTTAGTACCCACTGATGATCCTTGCCTGAATCGATTATTCCAATAGAGATTGCAAAATGGTAATTTTCCAGTTCTATCATTTCTTCTTCGTTTATTAGCTTGCAATCTTCTGTAAAACAGAGCTTTCCTTTGTCAACTAGGACTACTAGGCTACCCTGAAATATAGCTCCTAGTGGAAAGAGGATGACATGCATGTGTAATTCTTTCCCTTTAATAAGCAATTTTCCAAAAAAAAAGTTATTGGTAAATAGCAGCTTATTTTAAACACGGGAGTCAAAGCAGATTGTAGAAGGGTCTTCCTCTATCGTCTGGCCCCAGTAATTGCCTTAGCATTAGCTTGAGGTGGGCTGGGGGGCTGGGCAGTGTGGCAGTTGCCCAGATTACTTAGGTGGAAAACACACCTTTGCTCTCACCCCCTTGATTCCTCAGATTCCTCCTCCAGTTGGCTGATTCTAAATCTAAGATAACACAGGCTATTGCATCTCAGCAAGTCTTGGTTATGGAATTTATGTATTTGGTGCTAACCTCCCCTCTATAATTGAAAGTATCTCATTGTGTGGTTTTTCCAACGCTTCCCTCATAAGAGTATTCCACAGGCTGATGTGTCATTTATTTTTCTCCTTGGCTGAAAATTTTATTTGAAGCATTCCAATGAAAACTCTTAATTCCAGAACCTCAAATCAGAGTAAATAGCTCGCCTCCTTCCCCGCTGACTACACCGTGTACGTGTGGCCGGGCCGTCTCTAGCATAAAACCTCTACTCTGCCCCCAGCCAAGCAACATAAACGGCCCTGAGCTCTTTAACATGGCCTCATAAATCCAGCACTCCGCGGTGCTTCTCCATCCCTGTGCCTGTCTCGGTGCCCTCTGATCCCACATCTCTAGATTCGCTCCCCCAGAACTGAGCTCAGCGCAGCCACGGCACAGCGCTCCCTCCCTGAGATCAGATGCAGAACGTCCTACCCTCTCTTTGACCCCTCTGCCTCCACGCTGCAACATAAGCTCCCATCTAATTGCTGCTCTGCCTCCCTCAGCAGAACTTGACCTCTTTCTGGGCTCCTCTCTTAAAGCAACTGTCTGTGTTTTTCATTATGTTTGCCAAGATGAATTAGCTTGAACTTTTCCCGGATCAGGCTCGTTTTGCTACTTTTTCTTCAAACCTCTGAGGCAGCAGGTTCAAGAATGCAGCCTTGGGTCAAACTTTTTGGTCTCAGAGGCTTCAGTCAAGACAGTTGAGCTCATCAGACTGTCCCACTGGTGCTGTGTGAGGACTGGCCCTTTAAGAAGTGGACAAATTCAAGTTCCAACTGGAAACCTCAGTTGGAAGTTCAAGCCACAATTTGAACACACACGTCCTGCCCTGAAAGCTGCCCCAGCCTTGAGGTGACTTTCTCCTACAAGGCCGTCATCTTCAAACACACCCCACGCACACACAAACATCTCCTTTTAGATGTTGAAGTCTCAGAGCCTCCACCCTGGAAGGGAAGTCAAAGGCCGGCTCGGGCAGTCTCGCTTCTCCAGCCTGAGCCTTCAGCTGGCGGGCAGCAGCAGCTCCCCAGCACGCTGGGTCGCCGGACACAATGCCAGCGAGAATTCCTTTCTGAACACTGGGAAGATGTCATCTCTGTGTCTTGGCTAATCCTTCCTTTAAAAATAAATGTGCTCCTGAGACGGAAAGACGGGAGGGGAAACGCAGAGTGATAAGAATGCTAATCAGAACGGAGGGAGTTTTCCAGCGGTTAGCTTTGCTAGAAAAAAAAGTCATCTGTTAAAGCCCTGGACGGCTTTTTCTTGCAGCCTGGGGCTTTTGCCAGGGGACAGATTTCTCTCCCTCATCTCAGTTTCTTTCAGGCCCTTTTCTTGTGTGTTCTCCTTTTTTCTGTCTTCCTTTCTTCTTTCTTTCCTCTTTTAACTGAGCCCTCTCCGTCTGGGAAGCAATCTGCAGGGAGCCAGAGGGCAGTGCCCTGTGCAGGCCCTGGAAACAGACGAGGCTGACCCCCTGCTGATGGAGACACTGAACCTTTTGGGGTTGCAGTAGGGAGACTCCACTCCTCAGCCTGGTGGGGTCCTATCAAGGTCATACCCAGAGCTCCCTGCTGCTTTTTCTATCACGTTCCATGCTGTTTCTTTCCCATTTCCTTCTCCTGAACTTCCTTCCAGTGTAAAACCTTTCCTTTGGGGGCAGGATGCCTCCTCACACCCCCTCCCTACACTTTGTTTTTGACAAGGGTGATCTGTGCAGCGCAGCACATCCAAGGATGGCCTTCTTCCTGACTCCATTGTCCAGATGCACCATCCCAATGTCTTTGTAAATAAAAGAGTATAATCTCAAGAGGCTTGCAGCTATGGAGAGAGGAATAAAGAAATCAATATGTAAATAAATCCACAAGGGTTGGGATGTACTAGGACTTTGCAAAACTGTGATAAAGCGTTTTAGAAGATGGATGTTGCTGCATTTCTGGTGAGCTCTGATTGAAGGGCTAGGATTCCAGCCCTGGGCTGTGGGAGAGAGAAAGTGAGCCGTGACTGAAATTCCCTCGTGGATTGATTTGACTTAAATATATTCCAGAAGCCCGTCTAATTGCTGGTTCAGTCTCAGGCTTTGATTTTCCTTCCCTCAATTCCCTGCATTTCAAATAGTTCTTATCAAGCTGCCTGAGCTGCCCTCGGTCCTGTTGAGAATCTTTCTGGGTTCATGATGGACTCTTCTAAGAACACAGTGCTGGGAATTCTGCCCTTGGCCAAAGGAAGAACCAGACATCCCTGCCTGGGAGCAGCATGCTGATAATTTCCAGGGAAACTGGCATTTACTCTCATTTTGAATTGGAAGTACAGACGGCAGGCTCTTACTGTTCACACGGACTCAGAGCCACGTTGCTATCAGGGAGGAGTCCAGGAGAAGGTGGGAGGAGTCCAGGAGGAGGTGGGAGGAGTCCAGGAGAAGGTGGGAGGAGTCCAGGAGGAGGTGGGAGGAGAGCTTCCCATCTTGCAGGCCCTTGTGCACCGCCCAGCCAGCGTGGAAGGCCACAGACACTGACCTCTGGGGTCTGGGAACGTGATCCTCTCTCCAATTCACAGCCCCCTACCCGACCCCTGGCCAGCCCTGGTGGTCTAGTGGTTAAGATTTGGCACTCTGGTCACTGACTAATTGCCCCAAGAAACTCAAAGGTGGGTTCGGAAGCATTTAACTGTTTAAGAGATGCAATTACCAACCACAGGTGAGCCAGACCAAGCCTCACCACAAGAGCAATGCCTATGACCTTTGCCTCATTTTTACTGCTGAGATCTCTTCCACAGGAGGAGCTTAGGCCTTATTACCGTAACCTGCAGTGTTTGTGGAAGAATGTTTTTGAACTGAGCCCGTGCAAGCGAATGCCCACCTGTCCCTTTTGAATATTCATTCCCCATCTGAAATAAAAGGCCTCTGCTTTCCTGTGTTTGGAGACAGCCACAACTTTGGAAATGATCCCACATGGCCTCCTATTTGCTGCAAATAAGTTCTACTTTGTGTGACAACTACTGTTCGAGAGTCTGATTGTAACTCGCCAGGAGGCGAACCTGCTTTTGGTTCTGTAACACTCTCACCACTGCAGCCCAGGTTTGTTTCTTGCTCAGGGAACCACACAATCCATCTGTTGATTATCTTACTCTTGTGGTTGTGTGTTGCTGTGATGCTGAAAGCTATGCCACCGGTATTTCACATACTAGCAGGGTCACCCATGGTGGACAGCGGAGCTTCCAGACTAAGAGAGACTAGGAAGAAGGACCTGGCCACCCACTTCCAAAAAAATTGGCCATGAAAACCCTATGAATAGTAGTGGAGTATTGTCTGATACAGCGCCAGAAGGTAAGAGGATGACGCAAAAAGACCGGGCAGGGTTCCGCTCTGGTGTACACAGGGACGCCAGGAGTCAGAATCCGCTCAACAGCACTAACAAAAGCCCACCCCTCCTGCCAATCTCTTCTGCTCGACCACCTGCTTTGCTATTTGATTCATCCTCTCTCTCTCTCTCTCTTTCTCTCTCTCTCCTCCCCTTCCTCCTCCTCCTCCACCTTTCCTTCTCCTTCTGGAAAACTTCAACCACACACAAAAGTAGAAAGAATAGTAAAACGATCCCCCATATACTATATACCCATCACCTGGCTTCAGCAGTTATCAACTTATGGCCAATCTTGTTTCAACTATATGCCACCCACATTCACCACCACTCCTCACTTCTCCTTTTACCAGGATGATTTTGAAGCAAATTTCATATATTTAATTTGTAAATAGTTTAGCATGTATCTCCAAAATATAAGGACTCTTTTTGGATATAACAGTTATATTATTCCATTATTACACCTAACAACAATAACAATAATTTCTAATGTCTCCAAATACCCAGTCAGTGTTAAAAATTTCCCCAATGTCTCAACTTATTCTTACATTTGTTCAAGTCAGGATCCAAATAAAGTCTACACATTATAATTGGTTTATGTGAATTACATCCTTTTTTTCATGTAGATTTTCTCTTTCAAAACTTATTTATTGAAGAAACTGGGTTATTTGAATTATAGAGCTTCGCATAGCCTTGATTTTGCCAATTGCATCCCTGTGGTATTGTTTATCATGCTCCTCTGTCCTCTGCATTTTCTTTAAATTGGTAGTCAGATGAAGAGTTTTATGTATTTCAGGTTTGATTTTTTTTTTTTACAAGAGCACTTCATAGGTGGTATTGCATTCTTCTATCTAGGAGCACATAATGTCTGTTTGCATTTCTTTTTGTCATATAAACAGCCATTGAGTATCATTGTCTAATTACTATTTCATCTGTTTAATTAAGGGTTGCAAAATGGTGACATTCTAATTCTATCTTTATTAATTATGCTTCTACAAAGAGAAATTCCCTTCATCAAACAACTGGTTACTCTTAGTTCACTCATCCCTTGGAGATTTTAGGCCATACAGCCAATATGACAATGCTTCCTGGCCAGTGTTCCCCATACCTTGGGGTAGATTCCACAGAAAGAAATTGTTTTTTTTCCTGGGCCACCTGTGTCCATTTTTGCAAAGATATTTCAAAATCTGTTTGCCAGCCAAGAGATTGACCATGCATCTGCAAATTCTGCCTTTACTAATGGGAAAATATAGATTACTTTCAATAATTCAGAAAAAATCTCTACTCAGTTGTTTCAGCCTTGAGCCCACCCTTCCAGAGCTCAGAGCTGGGCCTCACACAGGGTGTGGCATGGCCCATCATAAGCGGTGGTCAAGCCATGAACGAGCACTTCCATGGCTGTCCTGTGGGCTGCAGGGTAAGGCAGATCTATCCTCAGTTTTGAAGGTACTCAGTCTTGGCTCTGAGGAGAAAGAAAGCACAGATTCCACGTAGAGAGGCCTTTGCCAGCTGAGGACACGGGTGAAGCCAGGGTCCACATGCTTACATCATGCCACCAGCCTTACCAACTACCAACTGACGATGGGGCCAGTCTCAAAGCCCCTGCTGCTCACATGTGCTCTGGAAAGATGGTCCTGCTACCCAGGTTTCTTTGCAACTGTGGAGACTTGTGGGCCCCAGCTGGGTGGTTTTCCATCAAATCACACCTGATGGAGGAACTGAGAGGTGGGTCTTCCCATACATACTGTCAGCATCCCACTCAAGGGCTCTCGAGAGTGCAGGAGACCCATCAAAACAGATAACATTCAGGACCCAGGGCCCTGAGTCAGGAGCAGGCCAGCCAGCTGCACCAACAAGATCTCTGAGGAACAAGCCATGGTGAACCGGCCTGGACTGCAGCCACAGGCTTGAAAGCCTGCTAGCCACTGGCTGTATCTGCTATGCAGCCCTGGCTGGGACCAGAGTTGCCTCACCAGGGCTATGAGCAGAAGCAATGGTAGGAGTACAGCAGGTTCTCTATTCTTAACCCCAAACAGTCAGGTGCAGAGAGAATACAATAAGGACATAGCTGGGCACCCCCACCCTGACTACCACGGTGAAGTTTGGTGTTTGGGGACCCACTTGCGTGGGTCCTGTGTCCATCTGCAAGAAATATGGGGAGAGGAACTAACTAGCTCTGCTGGAGCCTTTCACCCACCACCTCAAGTTCCTCTCTGAGTGTTTTGGCTTCTCACCAAAATGCAAGAAGATTTTGGTTAAAATCTATCCATTCCAAAACTTTGAGCCAGACTCTGGTTCAACAGACCCCAGAAATCACCTGGTGCAAGCTGGTCCCAGTCCAGGTGGTAGTGTCTGCCAAGCACATACAACAGGGGCAGCGTAGCAGGGAGCGGGAGTGCAACCTCTCCCCTATAAGATGTTTTGAGTTTAACCTGTGGAGTTTGAGGTGGGCGGTAAGAGTTGAAGGGGAGGTTCACAGGAGAGGCTAGTATTGTTCATCTTATGTTCATGTTTTTATTTCCTGCTGATAATCATATGTAGCTGGCATGAGTCCCACGGCCCTACCAGCTTTACTCCAGTGTCCTGGTATCAACAGACCATGCGAATACCCTCATAGCCCACTTGGAGAGGAACCAAGCAAACTTGCAACCTCTGAGCTGTAGTGGGACAGACTTGCCAAGTATAAAGAATGGTTTTCAGAGCCTCATACCCAGGTCTGCAGGAGCTTAACTGCACATCAGATCTTTGCCACATCCTGGAACTTTCTTTGCAGAGGGAATCTCAGGATGAACAAGGGCTGTTAGGAGTTAACATGGTGATGATAGTGTCTCCCATTTGCTTTCTACCTGACATCAGCTTTTGGATCAATTCAGATCATTCCTAGGATTCCCAAAGCAGCCTTCCTGGGAGCACAGCCTCATTCACATCAGGAACGAGTAGAAAACACTAAGTGTAGTAGTCATCAATGCCATTGGCCGAATATTCTTCGTTCTCTGCCTTCTGGACACATGGCAAGGTTGCCTTTCCTGATCCTGAGTGTAACCATGTGACTAGTTTTGACCAACGAATTGTCAGCCGCAGTGATATATGTCACTTCTAAACCCAAGTATTTAATTACTGGGCAAGACGCGCCTCCCCTCACCACGATCTCTCTGTCCCTCTGCCATGACAACTAGTGATATTTGAAATGGTGGTTTCTCTGTCAGCCTGGGTCGCAGAGTAAGGAGTGTGAGCAGAGCCCTGCTGACCCACAATAGATCTGCCCAACAAACTACCCAACAAACCTTGGTTGTTATAAGCTACCAAGATTTGGGGATTCTTTGTTACCACCACGTAACCTAGACTATCCTGATAGACAAATCAGACATGCTTAGGGCAGAGCGGCTGTCTAGGGTGGCCTTGAGACTGTACAGCCTTCTTGAAGTTCTAGGGTCTGATGTAAGCTCCTCTGTGATCTCTTGGACCAGAAGTGATTATCCATTTTAGTGACTTCCTAGACTTCCCGGCCTGGCTCCCTCCAGATACCCAGAAGAGTGCCCTGGACCTCTGAAGCCCTGCCTCTCTGCACTATCTGTAGGGCATGAGCCAAATGATAGGCCCAGGAAGCCCAAGGTATAGCAGGTAGAATAATGGCCCCCAAAGATGTTCAAATCCTAATCCCCAGTACCTGTGGATATATTACCTTACATGACAAAAGGGACTTTACAGACATGATTAAGTTAAGGATCTTGAGATGGGGAGATTATCCTGGATTATCTGGGTGGACCCAGTGTAACCACAAGTGTGCTTATAAGTGAAAGAGGGAGGCAAGAGTGTCAGAGTCAAACAGAAATTTGAAGATGCTATGCTGGCTTTGAAGATGGAGAAAAAGAATGATGTGCCAAGGAATGCAGGTGGCTTCTAGAAACTGGAAAAGGCAAGGAAACAGATTCTCTCCCAGAGCCTCCAGAAGGAACACAGCCCTGCCAACATTTTAATTTTAGCCCAGTGAGACTCATTGCAGACTTCCGACCTCCAGAATTGTAAGATAATAGATTTGTGAGGTTTTAAGCAACAAAGTTTGTGGTAATTTGTTACAGTAGCAATAGGAAATTGATACACAATGCAAAACCCACTCCTGCTCCTGAGCATTCTCAGAAGACCATCACCCAAACTTGCCAGAGCCATAGCATGACACGAATTGGATGGAGCACAGAGCCCCAGCAACTGAATTATGACTATGCAGCCTGTCAATAGACCGTGATTCTTGTAGTAATTATGGTAGATATCCTTCAAGATCCTCCAAGTTCGAATCTTCTTTACATTGCCTGTCACTCTCAAATAGCTAAGGGCCCTCGAACCAATGCACTGTGTCTTCTTCATTCACCGTTAAATGTTGAGCAGGTAGTAGACACGGATAAATACTAGGTAAATGGAAGAATGATTGAGCGAATAAATGTCATGAGGGGTTATCTGATTATGTGTGTAGTTCTTGATGTTTTATTGAAAATCTACAGCAAGAAACACATCAAGCTGAGTTACCTACAGTTAAAAATTCAAACAAAACAGCAAACGAACACAAAAAAGAACTTAATGCTTTGCCCACTCACAGATTTGTCAGGTGCAAACACAATCTGTATGATTCTCCTTAGCCGGCTGATTCTTTTCATTCCTTCTGCCATGCGTGTTCTATTTGTGTGTGTGCTGGCAGAGGGGTTTTCTGACAGTCCAACAGATTCCTCCTCCCCTGGGCAGCTGCTTCCGCCAGCGTCTTAAAATTTCACTCATTTCTTAGAGAAATAGCATGATTTTGTAAGCAAGGATGTTCAGTGGGACTACAGTGAAGCAAAAAACCCTCATATTTTAGTGACCTGAATATAGTTTCATTCATTCATATTTATTCCAACCCTGCCATTGAATAGCAATTATGAAAAGAATTAGAGTTTGTGTTGCCATCAAACAGCATTTTGGATGAAAGCTAGAGTCGTAAAATCCCATCTTAAAAACAAGCATATTTCAACATCAATCATCTGTGCCTGAAAAACAGAAGTTCTGCCCCCAAACACTGATCATTATCTTAACTGGGGATAATGCATTCCACGGCAACCCAAAACTCTAAGATAATTCCCTGAAACATAATTGAGACGTGGCAAAATGCTTCCTTATGTAACAACTGTTATCTTTGCTTATAAAATCTTAAAACATCACTCTAATCAACAAAATTACAAAGTTTAAATCAAAATAGATTTAACACCTAAATAAAAAATCTAAACCTATAAAACTTTTAGAAGAAAATATTTGTGACTTTGAATTAGGTCAAGATTTCTCAGATATAATACCAAAAACATGATCTATAAAAAAAAAAAAAAGATTGATAAATTGGGCTCCATCAAATTAAGAACTTCTGCTCTTCCAAAGACACTATTAAGAGAATGAAAAGACTAGCCACAGACAGGGAGAAACTATTTTCAAGTTACACATATGATAAAGGACTTGATTCAGAACATATATAGAACTTTTAAAACTATTAGAAAATAAATAATCCAATTAAAAAATAGGCAAAATAGTTAAACAGAGACTTTATCAAAGAAGATAGATGGATGACAAATAAGCACATAAACAGATGCTTATCATCAGCAGTCATTAGGGAGCTGCACTACACACCTATTAGAATAGCTAACATTTAAAAAAAAAGCTGACAATACCAAGTGCTGACAAGGATGTGGAGCAAGAACAGGAATTCTAATTCATTACTGGCAGAAATGTAAAGTGACACAGCCATTTTGGAAGACAGTTTGACAGTCTCATATAAAGTTAAACATACAATAATCACTTGACCTAGCAATTCCTCTCTTAGATAGTTATGCAAAAGAAATGAAAATTTATGTTCACACAAAACCCTGTAAGTGAAGATTTATAGTGGCTTAATTTATAAGAATCAAAATCCAGAAATAACTCAAATGTTTCTCAATTGGGAAATTGATAAATGGACCATGGCCTATCCACACAATAGAATGTTATTAGCAAAAAAATGGAACAAACTATGATATACACAAAACCATGGATGAATTGCGAATGCATTATGCTGAGGGAAAGAAGCCAAACTCAAAAGGCTGCCTACTGTTTGATTCCATTTATATGTCATTCTGAAAAGGCAAAACTACAGGGACAGAAAATAGATCAGAGGTTGCCAAGGACTCGGGGTCAGGGAAGAGTTAACTACAAAGGGACAAGGGGAATTTCTGGAATGATAGAAATATTCCATATCTTGGTTATGGTGATTGTTCTATGTTTGCCAAAGCTTGCAGAACCGTGCACTTTTTAAAAGAGCAAATTTTACTGTAGGTAAATCGTACCTTAATAAACAAAAGCAACAAAACAAACACAGGCCAGTTGCTTTGTATGCAGCAGCATGAATGGTTCCCATGACCCTTGTGGACCCTCAGCATGTTTTCAAAACATCTGTACATGATTCTCATGTGCTATTTGTTTTTAGAAAGTAAGTTAAGACTTTTCTGCATGTTGGTTTGTTAAAATGTTGAATTGAGGTTTTGGCATGTAAATATAACTTTTTCCTATGTAAACATCAGCCAAAAATATGTTGACAAATACATGTGTTCAATAAAATTTGGGTATTAAAGACCCAGAGGGATTCTACTGAGAAACAGACCGGAGAGACGCTCTGCAGGGCATGCCAGTCTCATGACACTGCTGAACCTATTTTTACATCCTGGCTGACAGCCTGTGCCATCACTGTTAAACTGACATGTATACAACAAATCCGGCGGAATGAAAATCCTCTGTATTTAGCATGTCCTTTTCAGTCACTGACTGTCAAACCAGCAAAAAATTGAGAAATGCAAAGGAGCTGAATAATCGAAAGAATAAAGACGATCTGATATTGATTAACACTAATGCTGATTTCCATATCTGGTAACGAGAGAATACACAATCTTTTCATGTCTGTGGAATATTTACAAAACTTGATCTCTTCATCTATGAAACATTCTAAACTGTACAAATAGAACAAACTATCTTCTCTGATTACAGCTCAGTGCTATATAAATAGATAACGGGAGAACAACCAAAAGCTTCTAACTACTTGGAACAAAATTTGCAATTACAGAATGTTTAGTAAATATTAATATTACGAATACTACATGTTGAAACTTTTAGGATGTAACCAAGGCTGTCCTTGGGAGGAAACGCATAGACTTAAACACCTCAATTACCAGATTAGAAAAAATGAAAATGAGCAATGAACTAAGTACTCAGTTGAATATGTCTGGCACATATTAAGCAATTAATACACACTTAATGAGTGAATAAATTAGAGAAAAACATCAAAACAAACTTAGGGAAAATAGGATAAAGGAAAAGACTTAAAAATCTTAATTACTAGTTCAAAAACAGAGAAATTAAGTCAGCTAGCTGGCTGGGGAGGAAAAGGGCAATAAAATAGATTATCCACTAAATGGTTCAAGGAGAAAGAGAGAAAGAAAAACTATACAAAATTTAGAATAAGAAAAGATGCAGTCACAAAGACAGATGAAATTGAAATAATTACAAGACTACTTCCTATACTATGCGATACATGTGATAATCTAGATGAAATGAGGGATTTTGTAAGAAAATATAAAGTATTAAAAGTATGTAAGAAGTACAAAACCAGGAGACGTCATTATTAAAGCAAAGGTAAAAAGTGTAGAGTTTGGAGCACGACATTCCTCATTTCAGGTCTGCGCTCTGCCTTTCGGCAGCTGTGGAACCTTATCAAATTACTTCGTCTCCCTCAGTTTCCCTATCTGTAAAATGGCACAAACAACAGGACCTGCCCCACAGGAATATTGTGTGGGGATTAAAAGATGTATGTAAACAGCTTGTCTGTTGCGCTCTTGTGATTATTAACATTTAATAAGACGGTGGAAGAAATTCAGAATGTTGGCAAGTAGCTATCCCTCATGAGAACACTGGAAGCAAAGAGTTTTCCTACTTCCACCATGTTTCAGCTGTTTTAGAACTTAGAAAAAGAAGAAAGGCATCTCACTTCTTTTTAAGAGACTAGCGCTTCCTGACACCAAAACCTGACAGAGATAGTACCTGAAAGAAAAGTACAGACCAACCCTCTTAGGAGTACCAACATAAACTTTCCAAACAGAACATTAGAACTCAACCTTAGCCAAGAACATACAATGGAGAAAGGAAAGTCTCTTCAATAAACAATGTTGGGAAGACTGGACAGCCACGTGCAAAAGAATGAAAGTAGATCATTATCTTGCACCACACACAAAAATTACCTCAAAATGGATTAAAGACTTGAATGGAAGATCTGAAACCATGAAACTTCTAGAAGAATAAATAGGCTTTGACATGGGTCTTAGCAGTGTCTTTTTAAATACCATGTCTCACTGGGCAAGGGAAACAAAAGAAAAAATAAACAAATGGTACTACAACAAACTAAAAATCTTCTACAAAGCAAAGGAAACCATCAACAAAATGAAAAGACAACCTAACAACTGGGAGAAGATATTTGCAAATCATATATCTGATAAGGGGTTAATAGTCAAAAAATATAAAGAACTCATACAACTCAACAATAAAAAAAACAAACAACCCAATTAAAAAATGGGCAAAGGATCTGAACAGACATTATTTTCAAAGAAGATATACAGATGGCCAAGAGGCAAGTGAAAAAATGTTCAAAATCACTAATTATTGGGGAAATGCACATCAAAACTACAATGAGATATCACCTCATGCCCATCAGAATGACTATAATTAACAAGACAAGAAATAACAAGTGTTGGAGAGGATGTGGAGAAAAGGGAACTCTCATAACACCACCAGTGGGAATGCAAAAGGGTGCAGCCACTATGGAAAACAGTATGGAGATTCCTAAAAATTAAGAATAGAACTACCATATGATCCAGCTATTCCACTTCTGGGTATTTATCCAAAGAACTCGAAAATACAAAGTCAAAAAGATATTTGCACCCCTATGCTCATTGCAGCATTATTCATGATAGCCAAGACTTAGAAACAACCTAAGTGCTCATCAATGGATGAGTGGATAAAGAAGATGTGGTATATACACACAATGGAATACTACTCAGCCATTAAAAAAAGATGAAATCTGGCCATTTGTGACAACATGGATGGACCTTGAGGCTGTTATGCTAAGCAAAATAAGTCAGACAGAAAAAGTCAAATATCATATGATTTCACTCACAAGCAGAACATAAAAATGACAACGATGACACATAGACACAGAGATTAGATTGGTGGTTACCAGAGGGGAAGGAGGGAGGGAGGAGGATGAAAGGGATAACAAGGCACATGTGTGTGGTGACGATGGTAATTAGTCTTAGGGTGGTGACCATGATGAAATCTACACAGAAATCAAAATATAATGACGTATACCTGAAATTTATATAATGTTTTAAACCAGTGTTACTGCAATAAAATAATTGCTTAATTAATTAATTTAAAAAAAAAGAATTCAGGGGCCAGCCCAGTGGCATAGCAGTTGAGTTTACTCATTCTGCTTTGGCACCCCAGGGTTCGCAGGTTCGGATCCCAGGTATGGACTTACACGCTGCTCATCAAGCCATGCTGTGGTTGCATCTCACATACAAAGTGGAGGAAGATTGGCACAGACGTTAGCTCAGTGACAATCTTCCTCAAACAAAAAGAGCAAGATTGGTAACAGCTCAGGGCCAATCTTCCTCACCAAAAAAAAAAAAACCGTATTAGTTTTTATGTATATGTATCAAATTAATATTGCTTTGCTATGTTTCCGATTGTACAGTACATTAGTTTCCTATTGCTGCTGTAACAAATTACCACAAACTTGGTGGCTTAAAAACACACAGATTTATTCTCTTCCAGTTTTAGAGGCCAGAAGTCCGAATTCTTTTCCCTGGCCCCAAATGAAGGGTTCTGCAGGACTGTGCTTCCAGAGACTCTAGGAGAGAATTCATTTCCTTGCCTTTTCCAACTTGTGGAGCTACATCCCTTGCCTTTTTCGCCTTCTGGTTTCTGCCTGTGTTCCTTGGCTCGTGGCTCCTTTCTCCACCTTCAAAAGTCAAAGTATCTTCAAATCTTTCTCTCTGCTGTGGTCATCACATTGCCTTTCCTCTGCTCCCTCTCTCGGCCCCCGTCTTATAAGAATACACGTGATGAAATTAGGGTCCACCTGAGTAATCCGGGATAGTCTTCCCCACTCAGGGTCCTTAAGTTAATCACATCTGCAAAGACTTGTTTTCCGTATAAGGTAAATTAGGATATGGATATCTTTTGGGGGAGCATTTTTTCAGTCTACCACAATCTGCCCTTTGACCCTCCAAGATCCACATCTGTCACACATGCAAAATACAGTCACCCCATCCCAGCATCCCCAAAGTTTCAACCCATTACAGCATCAACTCAAGTCCAAAATCCAATCAGCTCAAAAGTCCAAAATCTCGTCCTCTGTATCAGGGATGGGTGACACTCTGGGTATAATCCACCTGAAGCAAAATTCTTCACGATTTGTGCACTTGTGAAACTAGAAAACAAATTCTCTGTTCCCCAAATACAATGGTGGTACAGGCAAAGTATAACAGTTGTAGATAGCCTCATTCCAAAGGGAGAAAGTGGGAGGAATAAAGGGGTCACTGCTCTCAAGCAATTTCAAAATCCAGCAGGGAAAATCTCATTAGCTCCCAAGGCCTGAGAGCAGCCCTCCGTGGTTTGAGATTCTGCCCTCTGGGCCCCGGGCTCTGGCTTCTGCCTCTTGACCCAGGGTTCTTCCAGCTCCAGGCCCGAGGCTCTGCCCTCTGAGTCATCCTTTCTCTTTCTTGTTTGCAGCTGAGTAGTTTTCCCGCCTGTAGACTTTGGGGAGTCTGACAGCCTTCCTTAACTTCATCCTCTCCCTGTCCCTTTCAATACAAGTTAGCCGCGTTTCTGCTCGCATAACGTGCTCCAAAACTTCACGAGTCTCCCCTATATTCACAGAGACTCATGCCGTTAGACGAGAGGGTCCTCCACAGGTCATATCTAAATAATCCCACTTAGTAGCTCTCAGTTATCAGATCTACTGTCACGGTATCGCAGTGATCAAGTCACCCTTACTTTACTTGATAACGGCCCCAAAGTGCAAGAGTAGTGATGCTGGCAGTTCAAAGAGAAGTTATTGTTGTTAATCTCTTACTGTGCCTGATTTATAAGTTAAACTTTATCATAGCTATGTATGTATGGGAAAAAACATAGTATAGATAGGGTTCAGCATTATCTGTGGTTTCAGGCATCCACTGGGGATCTTAGAACATATCCCCCACGGATAAAGGGGGACTGCTCTATAGACTCTAAACACTTTCATAGCTACACCTATATTACTGTTTGGTTGAATAACTGGGGACTACAGCCTGGCCGAATTGACACTCAAAATTGGCCATACATATTGTAAATAGCTATTAATGCAAAATATTTAGGCAACCCAGAAATATAAAATAAGGTTACGAAAACTACCAGGAAACTTACCACCCACAGATACCACTGCTAAGCCCTAGTGAATACCCTCCCAGACTTTATTATATGCAAATACAAATACACACGCACATCATTTTTGTGTGTGAAGATGGGCCCTGAGCTAACATCCATACCAATCTTCCTCTATTTTATGCGGGATGCCACCACAGTGTGGCTTGACAATTGGTGCTAGGTCTGCTTCTGGGATCTGAACCTGCAAACCCCAGGCTTCTGAAGTGAAGTGTGGGAAGTTAACCACTACGCCATCGGGCCAGCACCCCCACACACATTTTAAAATGAGATCATGACACAAATTCTGTTAATCTTTACCAAAGAAGATAGCTATGTATGGAAGTAATGCATACTCACTATGCATCATTCAGAAAGATATAAAAAAGAAAGTAAATAATATTGAAAGTCCTATCACTGGGAGATAAATCAGTATGAACATTTCAGTGTATTTTAAAACATTTTTTCAGAGTTACATAGAGAGAAACATATCTACATCCTTATACACATTTAATTTTAATAGATGTATGCATTTTATTTTAAGGACGTGCCATAATTATTTAACCAATCCTTTTCTGGTGATCCTTGCATTATTCAGAACTCTTTCTATTGCAAATAGAAACCCAAACTAGCTTGTCAGAAGCAAAGGAATGCATCAGTGTCCTGGGAGGTTAAGGCACAGCTGGAACAAGGAGTTAAGTGATACCAGACTTCTGTCTCTCCAGCTTTCTAGGCTCTCTCCATATGTTGTGCACAATGGCTACCATCTTCTCTAGACTCACTTTTTATAGGCTTAATAATCTGTGGCAGAGACTGCTATTAGTCCACCCAGTACTCTAACAGAACCACACTTTTATTTTGAGAATCAATGTGTCCAGGTAAAAACTACATTTCTGAGACTCCCTTGCAGGTAGGACGCAGTTCTGACCAAAGATAGAAGTCATAAGACGAGGCAACAAGCTACAGGCAAAGCTTTTTAAAGAGTGTTGACTCAGTTAGCATGCATCCTTCTGCCCTTTCCCTTTTTCTCCTTTTTCCTACCAGGCACATGGATGTGATTGCTGGAGTTGTAGCAGCCATCTTGTGACCATGAGGTAACTTTGAGGAGGGAAGCTTGATGCTTAGAAAGTTAGAGCATAAAGACAGAAGGATCATGGGTAATTGATGATAATGTGGCACTGCTGTACTATTCTGGACTGCCTATCTCAAACTTCTCTTATGTGAGAAAATAAGCCTATCTTGTTTATTCCATCGTTGTTTGAGTTTTCTGTTATATGTAGCTGACTCACTCCCTAACTGATGTACAACACCAGCAGAAAGAATAAATCTGTCCAAATAACTGTGGCATAAAAGCCCCAAGGAAGAATCTGACTGGATTGACAGATCTATACCTGTCTCTCCCTGAATTCATGGAAATGGTACATCAGTTAGGATGCATGTTGTCCTGAGAAACAGAAACCTGAACACCAGCTCAATTGGAACCTTTGCATATTGCTGGTTGGCAGGTAAAATGGTGCAGCCCCTATAGAAAACAGTATGGTGGTTCCCCAAAAAGTTAAAAATAGGATTACCATTTAACCTGGCAATCCCACTTGTTCCAAAAGAATTGAAAGCAGGAACTCAAACAGATATTTACACACATGTGTTCATAGTGGCATCATTCGCAATAGAGAAAAGGTTGAAGAAAATGTCCATTGGTGGATAAGCGGATAAGCAAAATGCTCTATGTACAGACAGTGGAATATTGCTCAGCCTTAAAAAAGGAGGAAATTCTGACACACGCTGTGACATGGATGAACCTTGAACATTATGCTAAATGAAATACGCCAGTCACAAAAGGACAAATGCTGCATGATTCTACTTCCATGAGATGCTCAGAGCAATCAAACTCACAGAGATGGAAACAGACGGCGGCTGCCGGGACCTGTGCACGGGAGGGAAGCAGAGAGTCAGTGTGTAGCGGGGACAGAGTTTCAGTTTAGCAAGATGAAAAGAGTTCTGGAGAGGGAGGAAGGAACTGAAACAAGGGCTGGCAGTCGGTGTTGGATTATCTGACCAACAGTAACTGCTCTGAGACTGCCTTGTTCTTTTACCCAGATTTTTCTTTGTCTGAAATTAATTTGGGGACTCAGATTTTTGCTGTTTATTTTGACCTGGAATACATTTGTCCATCCTTCTATTTTCAACCTGGCCATGTCATTTTGTTTTAGGTAGAGCTCTAGAATGTAGTTTATAGTTCGTCTCACCTTTGAAAATAACCACAATCTCACTCTTTATCTTTTAATAGATTCCGCCTTCTTATTTGCCTTCTTAATATATTGTTTTTTATTTTTCCTTTTTCTCCCCAAAGGCCCCCAGTACATAGTTGCATATTTTTAGTAGTGGGTCCTTCTAGTAGTGGCAAGTGGGACACCACCTCAGCATGGCCTGATGAGTGGTGCCATGTCTGCTCCCAGGATCTGAACCGGTGAAACCCCGGGCCGCTGAAGCAGAGCACGCGAGCTTAACCACTCGGCCACGGGGCCAGTCCCTTAATGTATTGTTTTTTGTTTTTGTTTTCTTTCCTCCTTTTCTGTCATGCTTGGCCCCCATAATAGCTTTGTTTCCTTCTCTTTTCTTTTTTTCTTTTAGGATTTAAATCTACATACTCTTTTTCTGATTTATCTATGGTTACCTTAACTGTACAATTTGTAACAAAAATATTCGAGCACATATTTCTCTAAGAAATCCCTGCTCAACAAGAAGATTGTTGGCAGCTATCAATTCTTACCTCCTCTGCTGCTTTACCATCTTCTCGAAGAATTCCAGAGTACTGCTGACTTTATCTGACATCATGCATCCTTCTCTTTAAAGAAACTTTTAAAAACATTTGCACTGTAATTTACACCCACAGTATCAGCATTTAGATTTAACTCTGTTTTTCAGTTTTTCATATTCATTCACCCCTTCCTGATTTCTTTTTTCCTATTCATTTTTTATTTGGATGAAATTCTTCCTTGAAAAACTTTCTGAAAGGATACGTGAGTGGCGTCTTTCCCAAGTCTTTGCCAATCTGAGCATGTTTTTCTCTTGTCCTTACACGTGAACAATCACTGACTTGGCATAGAATCTAAAGCACAATTCTCTGCCCTCAGACGTCTAACGTTTCTTTGTCATCTCCTGACATTTAGCATCACAGAAGAAAAGTCCAGCACCAATCGAGTTCACTTTTCATGGTAGGACATGCCTTGTTTTCTGACTGGATGTTTTTAGAATGTTCTCCTTGTTCCTAGGAATCCACTAGGTGTGACGCTTTTTAAAAAAATCAACCCATTATTACTTGTGATAAAAAAAATACTCAACAGGACTGGCCGAGTGGCGCAGCAGTTAAGTTCGCACGTTCCGCTTCGGCGGCCCAGGGTTCCCTGGTTCGGATCCCGGGTGCAGACGTGGCACCGCTTGTTAAGCCATGCTGTGGTAGGCGTCCCACGTATAAAGTAGAGGAAGATGGGCACGGATGTTAGCTCAGTGCCAGTCTTCCTCAGCAAAAAAAGAAGAGGATTGGCAGCAGATGTTAGCTCAGGGCTAATCTTCCTCAAAAAAAAAACAAAAAACAAAAACTCAACAAAGTAGGAATAGCAGGTGCACTCATTTTCTATCGCTGCTGTAACAAATTAGCACAAGCTTAGTGGCTTAAACAGCACACGTTATTATCTTACAGTTCTGAGGTCTGAAGTCTGACACTTGTGGACTATTCGGATAAAATCAAGGTATCAGCAGGGCTGTGTTCCATCTGGAGGCTCCAGGAGAAAATCTGTTTCCTTGCATTTTCCAGCTTCTAGAAGCTGCCTGCATTCCTTGGCAAGTGGCCTCCAAACTCCACCTTCAAAACCAGCAACACAGCCTTCCTCTGCCCCTGCTGCAATTGTCACCTCTCGCTCTTCTGCCCTCCTACTCTACCATCTTTGTGATTACATTGGGCCCCCTGGATAATCCAGGATATTCTCCCTTTTTTAAAGCCAGCTGATTAGCAACATTAATCACATCTGCTAATTTAATTCCCCTTTGCCATGTAACCTAATATATTCACACGTTCCAGGGATATGGGCATCTTTGGAGAGCCACTATTCTGCCTTCAATCTGATAAAGGGCATCTGCAAAAATCCCATAACTAACATCATACTTAATGGTGAAAGACTGAATGCTTTTCCCCCAGGACCAGGAATAAGACAAGGATGTCTGCTCTTGTGGACATTGGGCTGGAGGTTCTAGCCTGGGCAACCAGGCGATAAAAATAAATAAAAGGTTCGTAAAAGATTTCAAAAGAAGAAATACACTATATTTATTTTCGGATGATATGTCCTTACAAAGAGAAAATCCTAAGGAATCTGTTAAAAACTACTAGAGCTAATGAGTAAATTCAGCAAAGCTGCAGGATACAAAAGTCAATATGCAAGAATCACCGTGTTTCTATACACTAGCAATGAAAAATCTGAAAATAAAATTAAGAAAACAATTCCATTTACAATTGCATCAAAAAAGAATAAAATATAGTGGAATGAATTTAATAACAGAAGTGCAAACTTGTACTCTGAAAACTGTAAAATAATTTTGAAAGACATTAAGGATGACTTACATAAATGTTCGTGAATTCCAACACTTGATATCGTTAAGATGGCAATACTCCTCAAACTGATCTACAGATCCGATGCGCTCCCTATCAACATCCCGGCTGCTTTTTTTTTTTTTTGTCCAGAAATTGACAACACGAGCCTAAAATGAATACGGAAATGCAAGAGACCTAGAATGCGAAAACAATCTTGAAAAAGAAGAACAAAATTAGAAGGCTCACACTTCCCAATTTCAAAACTTACTACAAAGCTACAGTAATCAAAACAGTATGGTACTGGCACAGAAGTAGATATATAGATCAATGAAGCAGAATTGAGAATCTAGAAATAAATTCCTATATTTATAGTCAATTGATTTTCAAGAAGGCTGCCAAAACAATTGAACGAGGGAAAGAATAGTCCTTACAACAGATGATGCTGGGACAACTAGATATCCACATATAAAACAATAACGTTGAATTCCTACCTCATACCATGTACACAAATATTAAGTCAAATGGATAATAGGCCTAAATGAAAGAGCTAAAACCATAAAACTCTTAGAAGAAAACAACGGAGTACATTTTTGTGACCTAGGGTTAGACAAAGCCTTCTTAGCTATGATACTAAAAACACAAATGATAAAAGGAAAAATAAATTGGATTTAAGCAAGCTAAAACTTTTGTGCTTCAAAGGACACTCTTACGGGGCCAGCCCAGTGGCTGAGTAGTTAAGTTCCTGTGCTCTGCTTCAGGAGCCCAGGGTTCACCAGTTAGGATCCTGGGCACAGACCTAGCACTACTCATCAGGCCATGCTGAGGTGGCATCTCACATAGAAGAAGTAGAAGGACTTACAACTAGGATATACAACTATGGACTGGGACTTTGGGGGGAAACAAAAAAGGAAGATTGGCAACAGATGTTAGCTCAGGGCCAATCTTCCTAACCAGGGGAAAAAAAAAAAAGGACACTTAAGAAAATTAAAAGACAACCCACAGAAGGGGAGAAAATATTCACAAATCATATACCTGAGAAGGGTCCAGTATCTAGGATATATAAAGAACTCTTACAACTCAACAAGAAGATGACAAACAATGCAATTAAAAAGTAGGAAAAGGATTTGAATAGACATTTCTCCAAAGAAGAGATATAAGTGGCCAACAAGCACATGAAAAGATGCAGAACATCTTTAGCCATCAAGGATATGCAAATCCTTGACTGAAATATCATTTCACACCCACTAAGATGATTAAAATCAAAAGACAGGCAAGAGCGTTGGCAAGGATGTGGAGAAATTAAAATGCTCATATATTGCTGGTGGGATTGTAAAATAGTGCAGCTACTTTGGAAAACAGTTTGGCAGTTTTTCAAAATGCTAAACATAGAGTTACCATACAATTCAGCAATTCCACTCCAAGGTATATGCCCAAGAGAAATGAAAACATGTGTCCACACAAAAACTTGTACACAAATGTTCATAGCAGCAGTATTCCTAACATCCAAAAAGTGGAAACAACCCAAATTTCCATCAAGTAAGGAAGGGATTAATAAAATGTGGTATATCTGTACAAAGGAATATTAGTCATAAAAATAAATGAAGTATTGATACATGCTATGACATAGGTGGACCTTGAAAACATGCTAAGTAAAAGAAGCCAGTCACAAAAGACCAATATTGTATGATTCCATTTATATGAAATGTCCAGAACAGGCGAATAGAGGTGAAAAGCAGGTTAGCGGTTGCCTAGTCCTGGGGGGTGGGACAGTGGGAGGTAGATAATGGGAAATGACTTCTAACAAGTATGGGGTTTCTTTTTGAGGTGATGAAAATGCTCTATAATTAGATAGCTACATAACTCTGTGAATATACTAAAAACCATTGAATTATACACTTTAAATGGATGAATTGTATGATATGTGAATTATATCTCAATAAAGCCGCTAAAAATAAAGTTAACCTCTCATTTGGTGTACCTTTTGATCTCAAGATGATCTTCTATTATTTATTTGATAATTTCATCTCCACTTGCTCATTTATCTACTTCTGGAACTTCTGTTACATGTAGAATATTTCCAACCCGCGTCCTCCATTCAAGGCCACAAGGTTACAGAACCCTGAAGCCACCACTCACGTGTGCTGATAGGTGCTCCAGCAGCCCGCCTCCCATTCCAGCCCCTGCCCCAGAAGAGTTGTGCAGCATTATGGCCCCTTCTGTGCCCCTTACTGTTTGTTGTTTCTCGAAATTTCCGTCTGTCTCTTTCCCAGGGATTTTGGGAGAATCTCTTAGGCCTGTCTCCTAATCGAGTGGTTCCAAAATCTGGTAGCCCATCAAAATCACTTCCAGAGGCTTGTTGAAGATATGGATGCTAGCCCACCTCTGACGATTCTCATTGCACAAGGCTAGGAGAGGGCCCAGGGACCTTTCTGGATTCAAGTGCACTGGATGATTGGTGACTTGAATTCAGCCAGCTGGGCATTTGGAAACCACTTTTATAATTCACGAATTCCTCTTTCTATAAGGTCCCTTCTGCTATTGACTGCTCTACTGAGCATTTTATTGTAACGTTTTTCATCTCTAGGAGCTCTTCTTTCCCAGATTGCTTTTTCACGACAGTTTTTTTCTATTTCAGCACAGCAATGTCTTCTCAAATCTCACTAAGAATACTAATTAGAGGTTGTTGTCTTTTTTTTAAGTTCTCTTCTTTTTTGTGTATTAGTTTCTGTGCATGCCCAGAGCACTCACACTTTAAGAGACTTTTCTTCTGCCTCAGCTGGTGGAGTCAGGGCTGCGAATGCTCCGGGTGTCAGGGCACCCTGCATGCAAACAGGCAACTGGACAGGAAGAAGACTGGAACTTCCTACCCACTTTAAGGAAGAAGACTTTAACTTCCTTAAAGTGAAGATACTTCCCAACATTGCTGGAAATTTCCATCAATAATCACCCAACAAATACTTAGCCAGCGTCTTCTCCAGCAGTGGTTCTCTACATTGGCTGCATGTTAGAATCACCTGGGGAGATTTTAAAAATCCTGATGCCTGGGCTGCACCCAGAGCAACAAAACCAGAAATCTCCAGAGCTGGGTCCCAGGTATCAGTATGTTCTAAAAGCTTCCCAGGTGACTCCAATGTATACTTAAGGTTGCAAACAGCTGTTATAATCTCAATCAACACTTCTCAAACTTTCACCTGATGCAAATCACTTGGGGATCTTAGTAAAAAGCAGATTCTGACTCATAAAGTGTGGCCCGGGCTTGACATTCTGCATTTCTAACAAGCTTTGACGTGATGCCAATGCTGTTGGTTTCTAGGAACCGTATTTTGAGTAATAAGGGTCTAAAGCAGCGGGTCACACAGTGTGACGTCACCTGGGAACTTGTTATCAACTCAAGTTCTCCATCCTAACCCCAGACCTCCTGAATCAGAAACTCAGGGGGAGGCCCAGCACTTATGTTTGAACAGCCCTTCTGGGTGATTCTGATGCTTGCTCAAGTTCGAAAACCTACAGCATACTTCTCCCAGCATGAGCCTCTGACCGCCGTCATCAGAATCACCTGGCTCTATAACATGCAGATTCGTGGACCCCACCCTAGCCCACCCAATCAGACTCGCAGAGGGTGAAGCCCCAGATTCTGCATGTTTCAGAAGCTTCCCAGGTGATGCTAATGCACATTAACTATAAGAACTACTGTCTCAGTCTCCTCACTTTGCTGGGCCTCTGAAGATGTTCAATGTCCCAACACCCAAGCAGTTTTGGCTATTTTGATGCCCCCAGCTATTTCTACCTGGTTAATTACCTGTGCAGAAGCTTAACATGATTAACGCAAGTGGATACTGTCTTGCAAGTCCCATAGAACCCTATAATTATGTGTGAAATACACATTTAATTTAAGCATGGGGCAAAGATTACTCTGATGATGCTCAGGGGCCTAAGGGTGTGCAGACCACATTTTGAGCAGGGCTTGGCAGCTGCTCCTTCCTAGGTGTATGCGATGCCCATCTGGTGCTGGTACATACACAAGATTTGGTCTGTCTCGAGTCCCAAGTCAGTCTTTACAGCACCCAATTAAGTCTTAATGCTGCTAGTTTGCTTAAGCTCAGAAAAAAAAACGATAACTGAGTCCCTGTAGATAACACCCAGCAGAGATCTCGGTGTAATGATTGGGGTAATTTGACTACAAAGTGTGCCAAATGAAATGTAGTTGTTTTCCTCAAATATATTTTTGGGGCCTGAGTGATCAAAATCTCATTGGGTCTCTTCAAATACGGTCTCTAAGTGTTTGTTTTTGCAAATAATACATTTTAATGCGCTATGCTGTGATGTATTAAACAAATGGAGGGATTTGGGTTCAGAAATCTTTTTTTTCCTCTGTACTGGCCAAGCATTTCAAATGATTTGGCTTTAGCTTCAGTGTTTCTTTGGAGAGTTGATTTTTTTTGGTAATGCCTTTAGGCCAAAAACAAATCAACTCCAAAGTGCCAGAGAAACAGCCAAAGCTACTCCGTGCCTGCCACCCTGCCCCTGGGGAGGAAAAGGAAAATCCAAACACCACCAAACAGCTCAACAGGCGGCCCCCTAACTAACCAGAAACAGGCCTCCAGGGAAGTTCCGCCCGGGGCCGAGGCTGGAGAGGGGCCCGGCTTCGGCACCTCCTTGCTTTTGATTGCTGTTTACCCTCTGAAACATGATTGTCTATAATTATGTATAATCTCTCCCTTGTTTACTCTTCTCCACCGAAGCTTGAACATGGTTCAATTGTGTCCGTCTCTTTGCTCTGCCCGGGCACAGCAAAGACACATTTCCTGTATTTTCCAACTTTTTTTTTTTTTTTTTTTAAGAAATAAAGGTGTTAGCTCTCCATTTGTCCCTCCGTTCTCTGAAACCTGATGTTCTGGCCATTCCTGAATTGATTCATTCAACAGCATCAGTCACGTGCCAAGCACGGTGTGAATTGCCCTGAAGAGTGAGAAGTGAAACCAAAATGGACTCTGCTTCCAAGGACTTACTAGAATAAGTGTCCATTGTATAAAATGTGCGATAACTTATTGGAAAAGAATGTAATTGATAAAATAATGGAAAGAAAGCAAGCTACTCATCTTTGCTTGATATGACAACATATCAATCATTAATATTTCCCATCTCTCAGTCACTTGTTAGTTTAATTCCTGAATTAATTAATTTAATTTAGTTTAATTAATTCATGAATTGGCCATGAATAGTTGAGTTTATTAGAGGCGGGGGTCCATGAGTAACCTATTTGGCTTTTTCTGCTATAGGCCATCTCTACTCCTCTACTGTAAAGAAAGTGAAGTGGTGTTCTCTACGTGCAAAGCAGATCCCTCAGACCAGAGCAGGCACATGAATACATGCTTACGAGAATATGAATCATGCACGTAGCTTCATAGGCGTTCGGCCTGTGTTCGGTTGCAGAGGACTCCACACTGGCCTGTCTAGACCCTGTGCTTCATTTAATGCCCTGCTGTCACCACCGCAACATTCTTAATAAGTTTTGAACAAGGGGCTGGCATTTTCATTTTGCACTGTGCCCTACAAATTATGCACCTGTTCCCACAGATACCTCAGAACCCATCTTCCTAGGGCATTCTTATCCAACTTGGAGCAAAAATGAATGGAAATTCATCCAGAATCTGATGTCACAGAGAGAACAGCAGGGAAAGAGAAAAGTTTGTGTACATTCATGTGCTAATGACTTTTGTGGCACTCCTCCAGCCCATGTTTAGATTTCTTTAACATGCCTATTAATCTTGTCAAGTTTCAGCTTAGCTCCTCTGAAATAGAACTGACCCCAGAAATATCCTGGCAGTGGGCTGTTCAGGCCCTGCCACCTTTCTCAGGGCATCCTGTTCACTGATGGTGCTATGAAGGGGACATCTATCTCCCTTGGAGGGAAGCTGCTACCAGAATTAAGCTTGGAAGACTGAGTGTAAACAACGCTTGGTGTGGGGGTGTTTGATAAACAGTGTCCCAAAGGAGAGAAGGTGGAGCCTGTTTGCTAAATCATCAGAGAATCACATAAAGGGAAACCAGGGTCCACTCCCCAAAACTTTAATTTATAGGTTCCAAAAAGAGAGAGGAGAAGGTTACTTCCCAAGCTGTGAAGAGGCGCAGCCCCAGCTCTTGAAAGTTCTGTGGGAGAGAAAGAGGCCCCCAGGGCTGTCTACATGGCCCGTGGCGAATGAGAAAAGTGCATTTTCCTTTGACACACCCCTTTGAGGACTTGTAAAGTTTGCTTTGTATTCGGTGAGGCAAATATTGGCAACATAACCAATCTCCTAAAAAAAAAGAAAGAAAGAAAGAAAGAAAAGAGCAAAATCGTGAAAGCCAAAGCTTTAAAAAGCCTGGAAGGAAATACAACAAAATGTTACAGCACTTGACTTTGGATGGTAAGATGATGATCGGGATTCCCTCCTCTTCTTTTTACTTCTGATGTTTTCAAAAATTTTACAGCAATACCTTATAATTTTTGTAGTATAAAATATAAGTTTATTTAACTATTTTAAACTGAAAGGCTTAGAATTTTAAAATATAGAGAAATGTGCATATGTTTAAGCATGCTTGGGTCATCTGCATAAGCTGAGAGCTTTTTTCCTGTCAGTTTCCACCACGGAGCCTTAATGAAGAAGGTAGAAAGTCATTTGACTTAGATTTCTCACTTCAACATTTTTAAATCTTAGAGGATATTTGTATGCAAATAGGAACGTGAGCTCATGGCTGGCAGAATTCATTTGTACCTGCTGAACATTCCCACCTGAATCTCCAGTCATCTCTCCACAGTTTCCAGAGCAGAGGGAATCGAAGCCATAAAAAGCTGGCTGTGGCATCAAGCTGTTGAGAGGCACAGATGGCCTCCCGAGAAACTGGGTGCTCATTTGGCAAGAGACGCATGAGGACGATCCTTGTAAATTACCTGGCGTGTGTAAATACCAATGTTTGCAAGAAAGTCTTTCAACCTTTTTTTCCAAGAAGTTTTGGTGGCTCTTTCAAGTACCAATTATAAATTTCCAAATCCCAGACATTTGGGTGCCAGTCTGAAACAGGGACTGTTCGTGCTAAGACTTGTAGTAAATTACAACAGTGTGGAAAGTGGGCGGTTTGTTTCCCAGAGTTCAAGCAGGGACTGTAACTGCCTGTGGCATCTCTTCGAGATGCTTCTACACAGGGATCTTAGCTGTTCCAAGATGGGAAATAGCTTTTATAGGCTCCCGAAAGGGCCTGGCTGGAGGAGTGACCAGCAGGAGTCAGAATCCTTGGGCCTGTGGGTTCTAGGCTCATCAATAAAAAAGTAACTGCTTAATGCGGCTTCCAGCTATGAGAGGAATATAAATGAACAATATGTTCTTCCAAAGGCCTCTAATCTGAGGCAGCCGGGGATGATACATATGTATGTGTTAAATTTATCTATAAAGAATCAGGACTTGTGATGTCCCTTTATGGCTTACAAGTCAAAATGTGTGCAGCACTGGAAGTTAACTTCACAAATACAGCCTTGTTTCAGACAAAAGGTCACCGGGCTGTCACTGAGAGACTTGGTGAGAAAAAAAAATGGTGTGAAATGCCTCAGGATGGCAGCATATTAACTTGGGTAAACACCAGCATGTGGTGTGTTTTACGCATGTCTATACATGCATGTTTATACCTCAGTCAGATGAATAGCACCACAAAACTAGTATTTAAGTGATTAAGTGTATTTGAGATTTTATTGATTCTAGAAGAGGTGGTATTTGAAAGGAGAGCTGAGTGGGCAGAAAGCAGTATGTAGGTTGCAAATTAGAGAAGGATGTGCTGTCTCTATGGCTGGCTGGGAAATGCTGGGCCTGAGGGAAATGCTTGAATTAGCTCCACCGTCTGGGACCAGATAAATATGGCTGCTGGCTTATCTGAACATAGAGATTCCAAAGGTCTAAAGGCAAATCTGGCCATAAAACCCGGCCACTCAAAGGTTGGTATCAAGTCCATGATTCAGTAAAGAGGAGATGAAGTCAGAAAGGCCTTGTGCCTCAAGATAAAGCCTCTAAGTCAAGGAGAAGCCACAGGCTTCTTCCTAACACATCAGAGAGTTCCCTGAAATAAGCAAGAGACTAGCTCAGCGAGATGGGGAAGGGGATTACTAGGCTCCGTCTGTGAGGCCAGGCACAAAGGGACCGCTTGAGTTCTGACATAAAGTGGTAGCATTCCAATTGGCAACCAACAGTCCCAGAGCAAGCTCCTTGAGAGAAAAAGCTCTAAAAACAAACAAAAACCCTGAGAGAGCATGGTCATCTTTCAATAGGCATCTACAAGTGTTATGCCACTGACCATACATGAGGCCTGGGCCGGGGCCGGGAGCGACCAAGGACTAGCAAGAAAAACGCAAGAGAGGGTTGAGCCGGGAGCTCTGACAGTCAGAGGGCAGGCCTCGGAAGGCTTCAAAGCCTTCTTTGTCAGTGGAAGCTGGGGCTGGGGACACCAGGAAAAACAAAGGCTATTTGGGAAAGGGTGACAATGACTAGAAGAGCCTGTTGGTAAGTATGAACTTGAAAGTTACAGTACAAAAAAGCACAGACTGTGGCATCAAAGAGATCTGACTTCATAGCTTGCAGCCTTCCTGAACTTGGCTTAGTTAACCTGGCTGAGCCTCAGTTTCCTCATCTTTAAAACATGTATAGTAAAACCTACCTCATGGGGCTGTTGGGAAGAGTTAACAACAGAATACCAGCGGACAGTAGGCACTCAAAAAATTAGCTCCCTTCTCCTTCCTTCTCTTCCCTATTTAACCTTCTTGATTAAGGTCACTTACTCTTTTCATTCAATTATTCCTTTTCTCAATTTCAACTCCCTCTATTGTCTTTCGCAGCATGATGGAGGGTAAGGTATATACCAACCCTCCTTGTTTCTGGCCATGCCTCCAGTTCTGAGACCTATTTCCTCCTGTTTTCAGATGGGTTAGACATGCCTGAATGCCGCAGAACTGACAGTAGAGCCCAATGTTGACTTTGACTTGCATCTTGATTTTAGAATAGCCTGGAGAACTGCATTTCTTTTGGAGTAGGCCACTTACAACTTTAAATTGGATTATTGTCATCCTTTGGCCTAATAATATTTAGTTATAAGGCTCTTCCAAATCTTTAAGAAATTGTCCTGCTAGCCTCCACTGCCTGCACTCTTGGACCAAATACAACAGTCCTTCTTCTAATTTGCACAGCTGATAACTTTGGGGTCAGTTCACTGTTTTGAAAATGGACCAAAACTAGGTCAGCCTTTGTTATCCAATGGGAAAATCAGCACAAAGTAGTGAGGAAAGCAGCCAACAAACATAAATATATAGACAGTTAAATTCTTTGAGTTCTTTTTTTTTTTTTTTCCTGAGGAAGACTATCCCTGAGCTAACTACTGACAGTCCTCCTCTTTTTTTGCTGAGGAAGCCTGGCCCTGAGCTCACATCCGTGCCCATCTTCCTCTACTTTATATGTGGGATGCCTACCACAGCATGGCGTGCCAAGCGGTGCCATGTCTGCACCCGGGATCCAAACCTGCAAACCCCAGGCTGCTGAGAAGCAGAACGTGCGCACTTGACCGCTGCGCCACCAGGCCGGCCCCTCTTTGAGTTCTTTTATTTTTTTATTAGATAATACATTCTCATGGTTAAAAATCAAAACAGTACAAAATATTATAGAGTGAAGGATTTTTCTCCCATGCCCCATCCACCTTGTTCTCCACTCTTCTGCCCCAAGAGACTATCATTTTACTACTTTTGCATTTCCCTCCTGTTCTCTATGCCAATGGGAACATATTTTTCTATTTTCTCCCCTTCTAACACAAAAGATAACAAACCATATACTTTCTTCTGTGCCTCTTTTTTTTTCATTTTAACAAATCAATACATAGAGGAGTCCCCGTGTATTTTTCCTTTCATTTTACAAATGCACAATATTCCATTGTGTGTGTTTCCCCTAGTTCAATCAGATCCCAAATGATGGACACTTGGGTTATTTCCAGTCTGCCAAGATAAACAATCCTGTAATGACTTAACTTAGGTATCTGTCATTTTGTATACATGCAGGTGAGTCTATGGGATGAATTCTCTGAAATAGACTTGTTGGATTAGAAGGTCATGCATTTGTATTTTAATAGATATTGTCAAATTGCCCTCCGCAGGGTTGTAGTATTGTGGACTCCTGCCAGTGGTGTATAGGGGAGCATGCTTGTTTTCCCAAAGCCTCACCAACAGAGTATGTTCTCAAATGTTTGGATTTTTGCCAATCAGATATGTGAAAAATGGTATCTCAACATCATTTCAAATGTCATCTCATTGCATTTCTCTAATTATGAGTTAGGATGAGAATTTTTCATATATTTAAGAATCATTTGCATTTTTTTCTCTGTCAACAGTCCATGTCCTTTGCCTAATTTTCTACTGAGTAATTGGTCTTTATCTTCTCAATTTTTAGGCCTCTTTATGTAATCAGAGATTAGTCCTTTTTCTGACATGAGTTGAATTTTTTCATTTTTGTCATTGTCTTTGACTTATAATTGAGCTTATAGTTTTCATTTATGACTTTTGAGTCGTCATTAGAAAGGCTTTTCCTACCCCAATGTTATAAAGGAATTGGTCCATGTTTTCAGTTGGTATGTGTAGATTTTACGTTTATATTGAAATATATATTTGATCTATATGGAGTTTGTCCTAGTGTACAGTGTGAGGTAGGGATCCAACTTTACCTCTCTCCAGATGGCTGCACACTTGTCCCAACACCGTTTATTTATAAATCCATTTTTACCTGCACTTTTAAAAGATACACCCTTTATCATATATAAAACACTCACATGTATTTGAGTCTATTTCTGGTCTTTCTATTCTGTTTCATACAATCCTAGAGATCTATCAAGGGGTGATTGAGAGCAAAAGGTTTGGAATTGAACTGTATAGATTAAAATCAAATATGTGACATACTGTGTTTGTGACCTAGGAAAATTTACTATCCTGACCTGTAAAATGGGATTCAATGTGCCTTGCACTGTGCCTGGCACATGGGCACACTCCATGTCAACAATGAGAAGAATAATGTTGGTGTGGTTCCCACCTGTTACAGTGGGTGATGTGTATTATCTGAGAAGCTGCTGTAGGGGGTACCTCCTCTTTGCCCCCTTCACTGGTTCCTCTGTGAAAATGCTGCTGTTTTTACCACAAGTCATCTCTCTCCTCGTGTTCCCAAAGTTGCCAAAGTAGGCTCATACCAGCAGAATTCCTTACTGCATCAGAGCCACCCAATGATGTCTGAGAATTCCAAACCCCTGTGGAAATGGTTCCTTCTTCCAGTCCCTCTCTCCACAGACCTCAGGCCTTAGTCCTCAGGAGAGGGGCTGTAGAATGAATTTCCAGGCTGACACCAGGCTCTCCCTTCATAAGCTCCAACAAATGCCTTATCTTTCGTACTAAACCTTCGTATAAATCAACTCCTTCTTGTGGATCTGTCCTTCAGTTCATCAAACATTCCTGAGTAGGTTTGAAACCCATCTCAGGCCCAGGACAGGTCTCTTTCTCTCTTACACACACACACACACACACACACACACACACACACACACAAATAAATGCATATTAACCAGAAACCTGTGGATCTAAGAATGTGAAGGAATGAGTCTAAAAGAATTGAAGATAGAGGCCATTTGTGATTTCAAAAAATGCTCTGAGATAGAAGAATGCAAATGTGAGTCAGGAACCCACTCTTCAAGCATTCTACCATCTACCCCTGTTCAAGATCTTTCACTGAACAAATCACAACTAGATTCTATGGAGGAAAGAAAAAGAAAGTGAAACTGCAGCTTGTTGTTTTTAATCTCAAAGGGTTTCCAGTTCAACATGTGCAAAACTACAAAGACATACATTAAGCAAAAGAGAAAAAAGTGTCCTATGGCAGCTGACCCACGATACACACAAACACAGGTCAGGTCACATTTCCTTCGTTAGTGCCTGCAGATTGAAATCCATACGGAGCAGGGCACACTACTTTCCAGTTGATAATAACAGTAAAGTGTATTCTAAAAGTCCAAAAATACCAAGCAGTTGGAAAACAAACTAAATTAACTTTATATATAGAAGTGCATAGTTAAGTTCTCCTGATCAATTTGAGCCAAGTCAATGAAAACAGAGCTATTAAACAGACCAAGCACATAAAATGCAGGTAAACATTTACTTTGTTTCTTAATCCGTGGGGCTCTGTCTCACGGACTCTCTCTAGTTTTAACCGCTCAGCAACCTCCAGGACACAACACAGTCGCTGAAAATTCAGAATCCAAGTGGTCCGCATTAAGCACTTGGGGGCAGGCTGAGAGTTTAAGTAATTTTCCTCTTGTCAGGAATCTCCCCTAGTACGTGAGCTTTATTAAATAATTTAGGTGGCAATACCAACTATCGTAATAGCAGCATCTAGTCCTAGCTGAGTCCTTGCCATGGGCCAAGCACTATGCTAATATACTAAATGTTTGACCTGAGTTTTCATTTAACCCTAAGAGCTGCTCTCTGAATAAAGTACTATTATTGTTTCCATTTCATGAATGAGGAAATTGAGGCTATGATAGTTTGGGTGACTTTCCCAAGATCTCAGAGGTACTAAGTGTCAGAGCTTCAGCTCAGATCTGTCAAAGTCTATGCTCTTAAACTCTGTGTTAATTAACTAACTACATTTGGCCTTCAATTACAAGGACTCATTGAACCAAGCCTGCTACCAGCGCCCGGAGTCATCAGTTACACAGCAGTAGCAGGGGCAGGTGTTTCGACCCTATTCTGTTCCAGTTCATGTGAGTGAGCTCATTCCTAAACACTCTCTTTGCCTAAAAATATCATGCAGGCCACACCCTGGAGCCCCACAGCTGCTCATGGCAGATGCTCTAGAACTGGGAAGTGCTTCATAAAACCTTCAAAAGGGTATTTTGGGGGCTGGCCCAGTAGCATAGTGGTCAGGTTCGTGCCCTCTGCTTTGGATGCCCAGGGTTCACAGGTTCAGATCCCAGGTGTGGACCTACACACTGCTCATCAAGCCATGCTGTGGCACCATCCCACATACAAAATAAAGGAAGATTGGCAACAGAGGTTAGCTTAGGGCCAATCTTTCTCACCAAAGAAAAGAAAGGGCTTTTTGACCACGGTGGGGGTGATGGTAGTGAGAGGAGAGGGAGGGAAGTGAGAGCAAGAGAGGCCAAGAGAGACACAATAGAGGACGTGTAAACAAGGCAGGGACCACAGTGTCTGCTCCCCCAACTGAGGTGGCCTGCCAAGTGTCAAGATCTCTCCTAGAGGGGTCAGTGTTGGCCAGCTCAGCCAACCACCTTTACCTCTTCCTGGCCTTCACGGTTCCTTCCCGAGTTCCAAGGGATAGCTAAGGGTGGCAGGGTAACTGGCACCCTTAGCTATCTGTTCAACAAATATCTGCTAAACGTTTACTGTATGCCAGGCATTGTTACAGACTCTGGGGCTTGAGCAACAGACAACCCATCCTCCCAGAAAATCCCTGCATGAACCTCATGGAAACTGCATTCTAGAGGGCAAGGAGGAGCCACAGAAATCAGACAAACAATAATAATAAAAATTATATATCGTAGGTCAGATGGTGATAAGGACTACATAGAAAAATAGAACGGGTTAGGAGGATGGGAGGAGATGAGGGCGGGGAGGGAGGCGGAGGAGGGAACTGCTCTTTCAATAAGCGGTACCAGGGAAGGCCTCCCGCGCGGGGAGCCTGGAGGAAGTGAGCGATTGAATCATGCTGCTCTCAAGGCAGGAGCGTTCCAGGCTGAGGGAACAGCTAAAGCAGAGGCCCAAAGGCAGGGACACGCCTAGCTTCTTTTATGAGCAGCATAGAGGTCAGTGTGTCTGGAAGAGAGTGAGACGGGGAAAGTGAAGGGAGATAAAGTGAGTGAAGTAAGTGACAGCCAGATTATGTAGAGCCTTGCAGGCCACGGTAAGGACTTTGGCTTTTGTTCTGAATAGATGGAAAGCAACTGAAGGGCTCTGAGCAGAGGGGTGATTAAAAGAGACCACTCTGGCTGTTCTAGTGAGGGCAAGAGAAACGGCTGTGAAAGTATTGAAATAATCCAGAAGAAAGATGATGGTGGCTTGGACCAGGGTGGCAACTGAAGAGGTGACACAAATTAATCAGATTCAGGTTGTATTTTGAAAGTAAAGCAGGATTTGATGAGGGAATCGATGTGAAGTGTGGAAAAATGAAAGGAGTCAAGAAAAACTCCAAGGTTTTGGCTTGAGCAATTGGAAGAATGGAATTGCTCTTTACTGAGATTGGAGATTGCTAGAAGAACAGAGTTGGAGATAAATGAGGCATTTGGCTTTGAAAATCTAAGTTTAAGATGCCTATTAGATATCCAATGAAGATGCTCAGTGTGTAGCCTGGCATTCAGTGAAGTCTGGGTCTCATGAAAGTGACCTGAGCCCTTCTGTATGCAGCCGTTCCAGAAAAATACCTATTTTCATTTATTCTCACTAGCATAGCCCATTGATTATTTTTTTCTGCTACGTCAGTTGGTACAAAATTGATTGGTACAAAAAGATTTGTTACTGTTGTATTTCCTTATGGACAAAATATTTTCTGTTTAGCGTTTTTTTTTTTTGCTTTGAATTCAACTTTATCTGATAGTAATATCTCAATCTCTGTTTCTTTTTATTTGTTCACCTTCCTAGTACATCTTTTCCCATTTTTGTATTTTCCATTTTTCAGAGTCAGTATGTTGTAAGTGTCCCGAATAGATAACCTATATAATATCATTTTGAAATTAAAAACCCAGTCTGTGAGTCTTTTACTTTTAATAAGCAATTTTATCTCAAATTTTATCTCATTTACATTTGTTGCTGTTGAATCAGAATAGAGTGTGGGTAAGAATTCCTCTAGTTCATTTGCGATAAAGATCAAGAACTTAATTTCAAAACCCACCAAATATATTTAGGCTTAAAAAAGTAATAGTATATAGTCTCATTCCAGAATATGGGTTCGTTGATTCTCAATTAACCTCTTGTTTTTTTTAATAAAGTCCTTCCAGGTATTGCAATGCACGCATTTCTGGAAAGGAGGCCACTACTCTTATCACAGTAAAGATCCTGGGATCCAGAGTTGGCAAAACCTGGTAAGTAGCTTCTTGTTCAGAATGCTTAGCTGGGCTCATTTTCATCTGGGTGCACAATATATTCCAGGAATTGTCAAATAATCTGACTGGTTGGGAGCCGTATGAGATGATTTTCCAAAGGAGAGGGCATTTGAAGTGAAGCATGAAAGATATGGAGATATACGTATAGGAAAGTGAAGGGTATTTCAAAGAAGGAGGAAAACATGAATGCAGGCATACTCCGGGAATCAATTTGAATAGTCCAGAGTGGCTGGAAAGTGGGATAATGAGTAAAGGGATGTAAGGCCATAGCAGAACAAAATATTGGAAAGGTAAACCAGTCTGTGGCGGCCCTGAACACCAAGCTAAGGAGACCAGACTTCCTTAAGTAAGAAATAAGGAGCCATAAAAGGAGTATGAGGGGAAAGCAAACACTCCTAACTATTTTAGGAAGATAACATTATACAGGCAAGAGACTGAAGGTGAGGAGATAGTGGGGAGGTTGTTCAAATACCTGGGCCAGGGACAGAATACATAGGTGATATATTGGCCTCTCTCCTACATCCACGGTAGACATCACTAAACGATCCTAACGTTCTTTACCTGTGTACCTGGAATATGCCTCAGAATCTTCTCAATACAGCTCCCCAGTCTGTTTGAATTGGCACAGGAGTTAAATGTATCTTCTATCCCTGGTTTAGACAAGAGATGTTGAGAGTCTGAGCCGGGACAGATCTGAGGTACCTTGTGTTGGTAAAATAAGAGAATCAAAAGAGATGGGTGAGGAAGAAAAAGGGTGAGGAAGAAAAAGAATGAGTGGAACTTCTTTAGCCTTGCAGAAATGCTACCATAAAGTATACTATGAAGGTATTATCTCCAGGGACTTGGATTCCGTGCTGTGAATGTACTGGGCTGTGCTGATGCAAAGAGCAGAATTGTGCTCCATAACAAACATGCAAAGCAACAAACCAGAAACTCATTTTGAAATTAATTGGTATGAAAATGCAATGTGAAAAAAATTTTAAATTATTTTTATGTCTTTTCCAGTCTGTAATTGATTCTCTTATTGAATGTTTTATGTTAAGTGCTTTACCACATGGAGTATTAAGGATATTGCGTAAAAATAAAATGGATTATACAAGGTAGGCCTCGTATACATAACCCAAACCCAACTCCATTTGTCATTGCCTTAAATTAACTTCAGCTATTACAATTTTTTTTTCTATCTTTTGTAGTTCTTCATTGATTTTTTCTTCCATCTCCTCTCAGTGACCTTTATTACACAGTTCTTTCTGATGCTAGTCCCTCCTACTCCATTTCATCTTTTCAGTTTCTCCCTGATGAGATACCTTATCTTGCTGGTCCTATTTCAGACAGAGACTGAATTATATAGATTCCCCAGAGAGCCTGCATCGAACCAAGGAAGTGACTGATACTTCTACTATAATATATCTGAGTTTGTAAAAATGTTCTTCCACCCTATTACTGAAAATTGGCTATTAATCAATTTATTTACTTAGCAAATAATTATTTGGCACATTCCATGTTCTAGGCACCATGCTAGGCACTGGAAATACAAATGTCTGTCCACAAGCTCAATGTCACAATTTTTATGCTATTGGCATTTGTAACGGAGTCGAAAATTTGTTCATATTCCAACTCAGACATGCAAAGAGAATGTTGCTTCTTTGGGGTTGTCCATAACAGATCCTCTCCATGAGATCTCCCCTGCTGGGAAGTCAGAAAAAACTCCCAAATGTCAGTCCAATCTTGTAACCTGGTGTGGTGGTGCAATCATTTAAACAATGCCCTTAAGAAAACGTTCAATCCCTTTAGGTGAAAATGCTCTAAACTCTCAGATAATCCAGCCATCCTCCCTGCTCCTCTCCAAGATGGCACCCAAGTGTGTGAGGAAAGGGCACACCTCAGTGACCTTGGCAGCAGAAAAGATCTTAGATCCAGATCTGGGCTCCTGTGTGGATCTCTGAGTCCTCACTGGCCTCTGTGGCAATGGGTCTCTTTCTCACTCGCCTCTGTCTGCTCTGTGAGCCTCTTCTGCCGTTGTCTGTGGTTTGGTCTCTCAGCCTGACCAAGCCACAGTGGTACCCCCGGGCTGACTGGCCCCCCAACTCTTGTGGGGCATCACAGACCACTCTGAGGTGCTGCTTTCTCTTCTACCCAACTCCTGGACAGGTCCAACTCTTTGCTGCTCACCGTCACAGGTCCCCTTGCAGGACCACCAGCTCCCAGTTCAGCTGCATCCTGAACATGCCTGTTCAGGGGCATGTGGGAACTTCTCGGTCCTACCCATGCCATACCCAATCCAGCAGCTGCTCTGGAAAACCAAACTCCCTTGCAAATCATGCTGCCCACCAAGCGAATTCTGATGTGATCCACCCCCCGCTCCGCCCCACAGTCCGGGACAGCACAGCCTTTGAGATGAGCTCCTTCCAGAGTGCCAAACGTGAAGCAGAGCAAACATCTGCTTCCTCCTGGTATCCCCGTGACCTGTCTAACACTCCTCCTCACTCTGAGCGGAGGCCTCCACGAGGAATTCTGGGATCACTCTCTGTTCTCATGGTGTTTTCTCTCTTCTTCCTTCTCATCTCCCAGGCCAGAGGAGAAGGTGTTTCTTTTACTTCCCCTTCCCGTTTGCCCAGGACTCGCTCTCAGTAACCTGGGCCAGAAGAGGCGGGCATCTTCTTCCTCTTCCTCTGTACATTCTCCCCGTCCCCCCCCCCCCCCCCCCCCCCCCGACTCAGCCTTGTGGCTAAGCCTTAACAGCAAATGAGGAGGGGAGGAGAGTTAACTTAACAATAAGTTAACCTAAATTGAGAGGCATTTTGAAAATACCATTATATATTAAAAAAGAACTAGGATTTTTTATTAACTATCAAAAAATTGAGTCACAAAAATTTAGCTCTGAAATTCTGGAACAAAAGATAAGCCTCTTTGAGCTTTCCTTGTGATGCAGATCACTCCACGATACACATTTCTGTTGCAGCATGGTCTGATTGTATATAAAAGCAGTACGTGTGTTTCAATATTATAATGTTTCTGTTATAAATCCCGCACTCTAATAGGAAAGTGGAAGAGTTAGAAGGAACGTTAGGGATCATCTAATTATTTGTTCCCTCTGAGTAGGAATCGTGACCTTTATCTCTCGCCTCTGACTTAACATATAAACTCTAAGTACTAAGGAAACCCGGGAGCCTCTCTCAAAGCTACACAACTCCCGTAGTGAGAAAATCCTGCCTCACACTGAGTCACATTTGCCTCCCTGAGACTTTCAGGCATTATTCCTGGTCCTGCCCCCTGGAGCCACAGAGGCAAATTGTAACATCTTTTCTCCACAGTGCCACTTCAAATATTCTAATTCTGAAATATTCTGCCTCTTCCTCAATCTTTTCTTCTCCAGTTTCTGGTGTGTGTGTGTACGCATGCATATGTGTGTGTGTGTGTGTGTGTGTGTATTCTTTCTTTTTAATTTCTGCCACCTGGATACTCTCTCAGGCACATTTCATTTTCCTGGTGTAGCGTCTCTCTTGAAATGAGGAGCCCGGATGAGAGCAGGATGCCTCAGCTGTGGCCCCCTCGCATGGAGCCCAGCAGGATCTGAATCACAGATTTCTTACCTCAGAATCTATTAGCAGAGATTAGTAAATGTTTGCTTCCCGCTCTCCACCCCCAAGACCCGTGGTTCCCTGAAACTCCCAGTTCGGTCCTTAACTAGCCTGCTGGCGTGCAACCCACATCCTTTCCCCCATGTATCCCTGCCTCCCTTTACAGCTTCTGGAACTCTGGTGGAGGACCTGCCCAGGCTTGTACAGTCAGTAGAAGCAGAGTTATAACACCAAATAGTAAAATAACAAAGCCTAGGGCTGCTGCACCTCACAGCAAAGAATCAGCAATTTGGGGGGGAAAGTCTAAGAAAAAATTAAAATTTTATTTTCTCCTTTTTTCTCTTTGTTATCTCAGTATCTCATCCACCCTCCCACCCCACCCCCCAGTTTTTAAAAATCTCTTTTCACATTTGTAGGTACTATGCAGGACTCTTTAAAGAAAGTAAAGTTCCTATGTCTCACTAGAAGACATGTACCAATACAATACTATACTTTTTTATTAAGAGACACCATTAGGGTTAGTATGAATCATTTTGAAATAGATGGGTTTTTCAATCTCTCCCCACCAGAACAATATTAAGAGGGTCACTCTTAGTCTGAACATCTGTAAATACTCAATTCAATCCTAATGAAATATTAACCTTTGACTATTGCATGAATATGAATACATGTAAAGCAGGAATGACCTTAGATTACTACTCTGCCTTTTAAGTGAAATACCTTAAGTGAATGCAAAGCTGTGATATAACATTCCCATAAGAAGTGCAAATTTTGCATTTCCTGAATTGGGTATGTTTTAAGTTACATCATCTACTTTGAAAAATATATATAGATGGCTTCTGGGTTAGCATGGCAGCAGAATGCTGTTCCTGATACAATTCCTCCCACCTTCCCATTAAAACGCCATGAGGATAGACCAAAATACAAAATTAGCAATAGCATTGGAAACTATAAATAAGACAATGTCATAGGCCTACAGTGTGGCAGACAAGAAGAAGGATTAAAAAGGATATTATTTGATTTGCCTCCTGTATGCTCCACCCTCTGAAGGAGAACAGGGCAGATGGCCCTGGAGAAGGAAGGCATTACTTATAAGAGTCTTCTTTCATAATCTGTACATAATTCAGGCACAGACCAGACAATCTAGAAAAATAAATTGCCATTTCCTACCTACACTGGAGTCATATTCTGAAAGAGCTGGGCTCAGCCCCCGTCATCCCACCAGCATCGCTCTCCACGGTTATGTGGAAACTGTAACTCCTAGCATGCAAGAGAACAAGAAGTGGCAGGAAGCAAGTCGAGAAGCACATCCTTGACAGTCATCTCTACGTGGTGAGCAGGGATGGAAATAGGAAGATGGCTGGAGGTGTGTCGGCTTCATTTGACACTGTTTAAACAAGAGCCACCAACTGCATCTGACTCTCTTGTTTAGAAAATTTACAAGTTGAAATAGATTGCAGGTTAATTGGAGTGTATCTCTGGGTTCAGCAGAAATACACCAACAAATGTCTCCAAGGGGCTCCTCTCAGGCCAATCTATGGGTTTTGAGCTGAAAGAGCAAAGCAAACTCCAGATATCTTGTCTGTCGGCAAACCCTGAGTCTGGATCTAGTCACTTCATTTATTGATGACTAAACAGAAAAAAAAAATAACATGAGGTTTATGAAAAGGTTTATGTTCTTGACATTGATAAAGAAATAAAGATTTAAGGATTACTTTCCTAACCCTAAAGACATTAGTAGAATAATTAAAAATGGAATTTCTGAATTCCAAATTAACACAGAGAATTCAAGCAAATAAAACATTCCTATTATTATTATTTTTAATACAACATAGAATATAGAAAACAAAGGAAACATCTAGAAAACACAAAAAGCAGAAAACATAAATAAGTTATAAAAACAATCCCTTTGACAAAAGACATAAATAAATTTATATATTTAATTTCTGTGAAGAAAACAACAAAAATTTTACCTAAGGATCATGAGAAAACGCTTGCCTAATGGAGAGTCACGCCATCTTGCTGATAAGAGGAATTTACTCGAGGAGATACTAAAACATTTTATAAGCTACAGAAATTAAAACAGTCTGATTCTGGCATAAAGAAAATCAGATCAACAGAAGAGAATTCAAATTAGTGGGAATCAGATGACATTTAATAAATGATGTTGAGACATTTTGCCGGCCACTTTGGGGGAAAAAAGGCTGGATTCATACTGCACTTGTTTATACCAAAGTAAAGTCATGAGAGACTACAAATTAAGAATGTAAAAATTTGAAGGGCAGCAAGAACCCTTCTAGTAACAGAACATCTGGGAGCACGTGTTAATCCAGGAGGCACAAGCTGCATTTGTTCAGCCCTATTCCTGGTTGCAGAGATCAAGGCAGGCTCCTCCACAATCAAAAGAGCACAGAAGTCACAGCAAATGCAAGAGGACAACTGACCTAAGGAAGAGCGGTTCCAGAATACACTGTTTCCCAGGGGAGGCAGGGGGGCCGGGAAATAAAAACTTGAACATAAAGATATCTAGAAAACAAATACGCAAGTCCTTTTTCGAGCTTGCCACCAAAGGCAGGAACCATAAAGAAAAGAGTGCTAGGGTAGATATCTTAAAATTAAAAATTTACAGAGAGGGGAAAACACTCCATAGTCAAAGTTAAAAGACAAATATGTGTTTACAACATATATAACAAGGAACTAATATCTTTAATATATAGTTCTTATGAATTGATAAGAAAAGGTGAGCACCCAAATATAAATATAGGCAAAGGACATTAACAGACAATTCACAAAAGAATACAAATGACCAATAACCACCCAAAAAGATGTTCAGCCTTACTGGTAATCAGATATACAGACTAAGTAATCAGTGAGGGAGCATTTTTCTATCATACTGACAAAGACTAGAAAGACTAATAGTCCTCAGTGGTGTCAAGGGTGCAGGGAAACCAAATATAGCTCTGCTGCCATCTCTGCTGGACATGGCACCAGGCCACCTCCAGCACCTTACACCACTTCTGATACTAATATCTCTAGAGACGGAATGCTGTTTCTGCTAAAGAAGCTGATAGACAAGGAGAAAGTGGAAAGGTCAAAAGAGTAGCTCCAATGAGGCCCCAATACTGTTGAAGACACATCTATTGGGAGCCACTGGATGAACAGGATGGAAAGATAAGAGGTTGTGATTGGATAGCAGGATGTTGAAATTAGTGGCATGGTCATTGGTACAGTTTCTGAAAAATGACAGGATCCAAGTTGAGATAGTGGGAGGAGATGGCTGGGGTGGTGTGGGAGGGAAGATCTTAGGCACTCAGGGAGTCCGTGAGTGGGAGACCGAGATTTTGGATGGTTGTTCATGTGGATCTTGAAGTCCCCTCAGGATCGTGGCAGGAGTTGGGACGGAGAGGGATCCTGTGAATCAGGTGCCAATGTCACCAGTGAACGAGGGGGAGATACTAAGAGGGCAGTAAAAGGCAACACTGAGGTGAGGAAAGGGTAGTAGGGCTAAAAAATGGGCTTTTTAGTTTCACAACAGAGTAAGGAGATACTAATCTAGAAGTAGCATTTTAGAATAAGGAGGATAAGATGCCAATTTCTGAGCCTGAACTACATGAAGGGTACAAAAATGAGCTTCCTCCATTTAAGAAGGCAGCAGAGGAAGTGATGTCCCTGGGAGAAAGCTTGGTACCAGTTAAGACTGAAGATGAAGGAAGCATTCAATGAAAACTTTGAAGATACAGAGGAATTTGGTAATTAAGGAATGGGAATTTTGGAGGAAAAGAGGAGGAGTTTGGGAGGCAGGGGAAAAGTAGGGTTTGAGTAAGGGAGAGGAAGTACTGAGTTGTACAGGGGTGAATAGTCAGGTAGAGAACTTATCCTAGCAAAGAACCATGAACCAGCTTAGCCCAAGACCACACTTCGGTCAGTGGAGATGGGGAGTGATGGCTCAGTGTAGGGTCTGTCACCTGGGCTTATATCCCATCACAGCACACCGTGGGTTCAAGGATAAAGAGAGAGGGGTGTGAAGAGAAGTGTCACAGTGTGGTGAGCATACTTTGGATCACAAGTGACAGGAACCCAAATTAAATTAGCTTAAGCAAACTTGACTCATGTAACCAAACCATAGGAAGGACAGAGGTACAGCTGAGTCCGAAATCCAGGTCTCTGCTTTTCTCTGCATTCTGGCTTTCTTGTCTCAAATCAGTTCTAGAAATTTAGCTGCCAGGAACTCCCAAGTTCTCTTTGGATTACCACTCTAGAGACCAGAGCTCCCCAAGTTCAAACATTCCAGGGAAGATCTTTGATTGGCTCAGTTTAGGTCAGTCTGCCTATCCCTAGGGGGCTGAAAACATGGCAACAGTATAAGCCAAAGAGAGAGAGAGTTATTTCCCCAGTTTGCAATAGAACATGGGGACACCCTTGCACCAGCAGCAGCTGCCAGAGGAAGCAGCAGTAGTTCCTGGCTAAGCGCCAGTGCTGGGTGGACTTGAGCACTCCCCAGGAAAGGAGATCAGACCAAAGGAGAAGAAAAAATAACAGAACCTCATAGAGTGGACTTAACTTACCCGAACGCGTGAGAGACACCCAGGTAAACCCAGAAATGCTTGCTAATTGGAGAGCAACTTTGCAGCTGGGTCCTGAGACTGCAGATGGGGCAGATTAGCAAAATACAGGTTGTCACCAAAGTGACCTCCTATATAACCAACCACAAGCTGGAACGACATCAGAGTAAGAAAGGAATTAACAAATCAATGATCAACACACTCTTGTTACGATATAAAAGGCAACTTACAGGTACATAAGGAACACTTTCACTTTCAATAAACACCTCCCTCTTGTCCTTTCCCAAACAATGTTTTGCACATCCATGCCTTTCCTTTCATGGGGTAAAAGGGTGCCTGAAAATCAGCCAATTTATTTAAGGGCAGGGGCCACCAGAGATACAAATTGTGTATTCTGAATCCCTCAACAGGTTGTCCTTTTTCTTAAATAAGAAACATGCCCCATATTTCATTGAATCTAAGACGTCATTGTTTGTAAGACACGCCATTGTTTTATGTTCTGCTAAGAATTAATAAAGGCTGTCAATTAAACTATCATGCTGTTTTATCATTTAGAATTTTTATACTTACTGAAAGAACTCTAAACTTATTTAGACAAATTTTTATCCTACATTACTCATGAATGTACATAAACAGGAAAATCTAAGCAAAATAAATCAGTTATGATATTCTTAAAACTTTCTCATGTTCATTGGGGCCAGCCCCTTGGCCGAGTGGTTAAGTTCACGCACTCCGCTTTGGCTGCCCAGGATTTCACCGGTTCAGATCCTCGGCGCAGACATGGCACTGCTCATCAGGCCATGCTGAGGCGGTGTCCCACATAGCACAACCAGAGGCACTCACACCTAGGATATACGACTATGTACTGGTGGGGGGCTTTGGGGAGAAGAAGAAGGGGGGAAAAAAGGAAGAAGATTGGCAACAGTTAGCTCAGGTGCCAATCTTTAAAAAAAAAAAACCAACTTTTTCACATTCAAAGTTTGGCTCTTCTAAATCATTTAAGTTGTTGAAGACTGCTCCTTTCCCTTCCTTACACACACACACACACACACACACATACACACAATATCATCCTTGCTGTTGCAAAATTTTTAAAAAAGAGTTCTCCACCAGTATCTCCGGGATTTTCTTCCAAGCCCCTGACCAAATTTTGTGGTGCATTTGCAGGCAATGATAACCCCCCTACCAACTGCTACCTGGCTGACAGAGATTTTAAGATACACTCTGACATCACAGTTGTTGAAATATGACAAAAAGTGTGTTTTAGAACAAATGAAGTATAGTATTCATAAGTTATCACAGAGTGCCATAAGTTATAGCAGGAAGTCCCATGTTAATGTTAAGGGCAAAATTTCTAGTGCCATTTAAGATTCAAGACAATGCAGTAGTAACATCATTTTAGCAGATTCAATCTTCTCCAACACACTGTTGCCAAGTCCGTGACTTCTCTCTATGCATTTTCTGATAAGACCAAGCCTAGTGGTAATGTTGGGACAATTACTTTTGAATGAGGCTCATGTGACCTCAATCAGAAAGACAAGTCATGCTCTGTATACTTTGTTTTTTTTCACTTAATAATATATTCTGCAATCCTTCCCATACAAGTACTCATAGTGAATTCGTTCTTTGTAATATCTACATAGCATCCCATTGAATGAATGAACCATAATTTATTTTACTAGTTCACAACCAAGGGACACTTTGCTAACTTCTAGCCTTTTTGTTGTTACAAATAATGCTGCAGTGGGCATCTTTGGGAATATAAGAAACCATTAACAGAGGTTGCCTTTCAAAAATGGACCCAGATTTTTGGCATAAGAAGACTTTATTTTCATTGTGTACCCTTTTGACTGTATTTATTTTTGTTATTTTTTTAATTTTAAAATTAAAAAGTACACATTTTTAGAAATATTTTTCTGGTTTTGTTGCTTTTGCCTTGGTTTTAGAATAAAAGTTGGGCCTAGGCCTCCCCACTGATTCTGCTCTTACCTGGGAAGCTCTGGTTCCCTGTCGCTTGGTTCTTGGCCTCGTTGGACTTTTCCAAAGGACAACCGGTTTCTGCAAATCCAGCTGAATGTTCTCTTCCAACCCAAGCTGAAAATAGGCATTTTTTATTCAAGAGACACTCCGGGCTGCCTATGCTATCAAAGGCTGCATTTTCTTTCTTGCATTTCCAGCTGTGAGAGGGGTTGTCTCTGGCCCGCACTCCCCTGGAGGGATTCTGCAGTCCAGTCTGTGAATGAGCTTGTACCTTTCCTTTTGTTTTCTTTTTAACCCTAAAAATTAGCGTTCACGTTTCACAAGGCACAATATCATTTTGCCCTGAAAGTTTCCCTCTATGGCCATAACTCAGAAGGAATCCCTAGTCCTTGGCAAGGCCTATTGCAATGGACATCTTGTGGTTCAATATCCTTGCCAATAATGAGGATATATTTCAAAGCGGTTAAAGAATCTGTTCTTCTATAGGTACAGTGTATTTTAAAGCATTTAAAAAAATAAAATTTTCTATCATAAATTTCAAAATTCCGTGATTTTCTAATGTTTTATTTAGATCAGCATTCTATTTTTTAATTCTGTTTTTGCTACTCTTGCCTGAAAGTACTTGACTTTGTTTCAGACCAAGAACATGGGACTTACAATATACACTTACAGAGTGTATATTGTGATTTTTAAAATGCATATTTCATAAAGAAATGGAGGAGAGGAGACAAGTCTGCCCAAATAATATATGCAGATACTCTCCCATCTCAGTCCCCACCACCTAGGGTGAGCTGGATTTAGCGACTAACTTCCAAAGAATACAGTATGAAAAGGAAACGTAGTAACTTTACAGTGGAGAAGCCTGGCAAACACCCTTAACCAAATGATCAAGGTTAACACCATCAGTGACATCACGTGGCCATCAGGTGCCCTCTGATACAGTATGACGAGAAGGGTACATGACCTCAGGTATTCTTTGGTATTCTTGGTAGTCTTTCCCCAAAACACCCCCTAACCCCAGTCTAATCATGAGAAAACACATCAGACAAATCTAAACTGAGAGACATTCTACAAAACACTGGCTCACTACAAAGATGTCAAGGGCATGAAAGTCAGGGAAACACTAAGGAACTATATCGGATTAGAGGAGACTAAGGAGATATGAAAATTAAATGCAACGTGGGACCCAAAACTGAATCCTGGAACAGAAAAAGGACTTTAGTGGAAAACTCGATGAGATCTGAATAAAGTTCGAATATAGTTAACAGTAATATACCAATGCTGGTTTCTTAATTTGACAAATCTTCCTTAGTAATTTGAGATAACATTAAAGGACACTGAAACTAGCTGAGGGATGTACAGAACCCTCTGTACGCTTTGCAACTTTTCTGTAAATCTAAATTAATCAGAAATTAAAAGTTGATTTTGAAGTTTTATATTTGTATTTTTCTCTTTTCAAGATTGTGAGCCAGTAAAGTTAGAATGTTGTTTAGCCTGATCATCTTTATCAAGAGCCTAACATGATAGGATGAAAAATCTCCTCTTGCTGCTGCAAAGCAGAGTTCTCAATTCTCCCCTCAGTTTGACAACCAGAAACAATGACGAGAAGATGACATCAAGAGCCAGGGCAAGGGTGAGGAGTGTGTGTTTCCTTCAAGACCACCATATCTGGTCTTCCCGGCCACTGGTATACCACCATACCTGCAGGTGCTGCTTTCTGATGAGGTGATGAAAGGGGTCACTCTGAGATCTCCAGCTGCTGCCATCTCTCCCAATGAGCATAGACAGCTGATAACTGTACTGTGAGAAGCTAGATGGCAGAAGCATCTTCCTCAATAGCATTTTTAGACCCTGTCTTTATTAGCAGAGTCTGTTAGGACAATCATGCTAGTTGTCCAAACACTATTAAAATGATAAAGATGCTGTAAACCACAGAAAATCAATAACTTCTTTCAAAGGGTTCCAATCCACAAATGAGAAAGGGAAACACAAACAGATTTTTATCACTGGGTCAAATTTCCTGACCCATAGTTTAAAGACTGGCCTCCGTCTCCAGCTAAGGGAGACTTTGCAGGGTTTCTGAGTAGCTAAGAAGATTTTGCTCCTCTTCCCTCCATCCTGCAGGAGAATGAAGGAACTTACAATGGACTGAATTGTGCCTCCCCCGCCCCCAAATTCCCATGTGGAAGCCCTAACCCCTCTATGACTGTGTTGGAGATGGGGCCCTTCAGGAGGCCATTTTTGTTAAGCGAGGTCATAAGGGTAGAGCCCTGATCTTAGAGAACTGCTGCCCTTATAAGACCAGCAAAAGACACCAGAGCTCTCCCATCTCCATCATGTGAGCACACAGTGAGAAGGCAGCCATCTGCAAGCCAGGAAGAGAGACCTCACCAGAACCTGACCCAGCCAGAACTTGATCTGTGACTTCTCAGCCTCCAGAACTATGAAAATAAATTTTGTTGGCTAAGCCACCCAGCCTGTGGTGTTTCGTTATGGAAGCCTGAGTAGAGTAATGTAGAGCTTTTTCTCCATTCTTCTTTTCCTCTTTTCACCAAAGGAAGAACATTATCAGTAAAACTCAGAATAAGGCCATTGTAAATAGACTTGCATCACATTTTTTTTTTAAGGAAGATTAGCCCTGAGCTAACATCCGCCACCAATCCTCCTGTTTGCTGAGGAAGTTTGGCCCTGACCTAACATCTGTGCCCATCTTCCCCTATTTTATTCGAACCAGCAAAACCCAGGCCACTGAAGTGGAGTGCATGAACTTAACCACTATGCCACCTGGCCGGCCCCTAGACTTCCATCAATTTTAATGCCAATAGTAGCTGCTGGGGAAGGGACAGAAATGATAGGTCAGGCGGGAGAAGAGAATACATCATCTTTTCTGGGCTCCACTCAAACTCTCAGGCACAAAGGCAAAGTTTAACCAGACAGAACCCTAACCTACTGATATTAATAATAATAATAATAATAATAATAATAATGATAAAGACTGGTGTTTGGAATTGTCCCCACTTTTTTTTACCCTGTTAGTTGAATGACCTGGAGTTTCTTCTTGGGTCCTTTGAAAGCATCTAAAAGTGAACTTATAAAACTTCCCTATGCTTTTTCCCACTGTAGAAGTCTCTCAAGGCTCTTGTGGGGAATTGCATGAGGTAATGGATGCAAAAGTGTCTTGTAAAATACAAAGCATTCCATGCATGCAAGCTATTACTGGAAGGAGGCAGAAGGATGAATTTAAATCCCAAGATCCCCTGAGAAATGTGTGAAAGGTGGCCCCATTTAGATCGTCGTCCTCACCGTGGATTTACGGACCATTTAGCAATTTCTCCAAGTGCTCACACACGTTCCCTCGGTGACATCCTTGCCCTGTGCTGAGGAGAGCAGGGAGAGTCTGACTCTCCCAAGCCTGGCCCGGTGCACAGCAGCAGTGCCTACAGAGGAAGGGGCTTGGTTGCTAGGAGACCAGCAAAGTGGGCAGCTAGCTCCCAAGCAGGTTAGAATCCGGAGAGGAAGGATTTTAAAAGGCTGTTTCCGTCTGCTTCCGCTAGAATTGAAATTCTTTTCAGGGTCCAGCCACCGGTGATACAATCTGCTTACATTACTGGTATTGAGAGGCCCTTGAAAGGGATCTATTGGCCATTTCTTGTGCCTAGAAAGGCAGGCACTTTAAAAAACAGAGTGGGGAGTGAGAGTTGACGGAGTTCATAGCACAAGCAGAGAAGTGACAGCAAGAATTAACTGAAGCACATCTGATCGTGATCCTTAGACCCCAGAGAGGAAATAATTGTACTCAAGTTACGTTAAATTACAGTGCACCTTCCATTGCTTCTAAGTACATCAAGGCAGGCAGCTACACAGCATGGAAAGGGTTTTTCAAGTCCACAGGAGGTGTGTCAAGCAGATCTTTTCTTCTGGAGTTATCTTCACAGAAACAGCCTGACGTGCTTCTGGGCTAATTGGATGAGGTTGACACTGTATTTAAGTTTTCCCTTTGAGGATTATGAAAAGAATATGATTTTCAAATAAGAATTGTTTGGTTTAGTTTTCCCAGAGCATCAAGCACACCCAAGAAATCAAATGTTTTTTTGAACCCCATGAGCCTTCACCAAGAGATACTGACGTTTACAACTGCCTAAAACAGAGTATTGAACTCAGGAGGAATCAGCTGGGAAAACAGTGGAATAATGGGTGCATTTTGAGTCATTTATGGGCTGAAGCTTGACAGTCTTTGTGCCTTGTTACTGCTGGAGCACTGAGAGCAAAGTGACAGTGCTGATTCATCAGCAAGAAGGAAGCTCGCAGGCCGTAGGAAAATAAACCATCTCGGAAGAGGTTCCAGTGCCCTCAGCAGACATGCTTTATTTGGTTAAAGTGCACTGTCTAATGACAAAATGCAAGAACAATTTCAGTATTTACCAGGACACTCTGGCTTCCAGCCTGTTTTTATAGTCGGTTGGGGAGGGGTGAGGGGACTCCAGGGGGACATAGTAATTGGTTTAGAAAAGAAAGATTCAGGAAAATTGAGGACATGCATAGGACAGCACCTGTTTATTGGAGGTAAATATGAGGGCAGACCTGAAATCTGAGAATAGGGTGCATCGAACAAACCTAAAAATCCTTCATTGGCTAATAGTAGGACATGTGAGAAACACAGTGATGAGCTGATGCGGGCAATTGCAGCAAGGAGGGGAGATGAAATACTATGATACTACGCATATAAATGAGAAATACCTGAATCTCGTATGTGCTTCTGCATCTAACTCACTGAATGAAGTAGGCAAGCACTAGAGCCATTTCCCCTGAATTTCTCTACTGTATGAAGTAGAAATAAGTACTTTGTATACGAAGACTATTTTAACGAGTGGAGCAATCATGGGCTTTGGGGTCACAGAGACCTGGGTTCAGATCCTGGCTCTGCCATTTACTAGTGTGGGGCCTTGGACAAGACATTTAACCTTCTAAGTCTCAGTTTTCTGTTTGTAACACAAGGGAGGTGCTGCCTTCCTCCAGGGTGACGGTTTTTTGGGAAAGCCCAGTTCCATCTGTCATCTGACTCTCTGTGTTCCCACTCCAGATTCAAATACCTGGGAGAGAGGGTCTGATTGGGACTTGTGATGGAAAGGGCAGGGCCCTATAATCTGTAGCTTTCCCCAGAATCACGTAGTGTGAGGGAGGGGCATTTTTCCAAAAGGAAAGATGCCTGGCAGACAGAAACATGATCCAAGCAAAACGACTTGAAAGGAAATTTTGAACACCTTAGATTGAAGACCAGTTGAAACTGTACTTCTTCAAAAGTTTATGATAAAATGGTAATAGCTTTGCAACTTGAAGGAAACATTACTCTAGGATTTGGGTCACCCTAACAGCATTGTCCGTGTGTCTTAAGAGGAGACCCAGGAATTTGTCATCAGATGAATCTCCAGGTTTTTTCACAACTAGCCAAATACCTAAATACGCTCTCTACCCCTGGGTCCCGAAGGGCAAACTTAATGCCTTCTGCTGGACAGTGGAACTTATGGGGCCAACTTTCTCTGGGAGATGCCTTCTCCTTTCTCCATGGATGAACATGATTCTGTAGGCCTGGCTGCTCCCCTCAAAGATTCAGTTTTGGGAACACTGGGTCCCTTGGCCAGATGGATGAGTAAGAGCAGGTATTAGCTCTCAGCACATGCTGCATTCAGGCCTGGTTAGCAAGTGGGACCTCAACTTAAGTGTTGTCTTTTTTCCTTTGGAGCAGCACCAGAACCCTAGCAGGAGCGGCTGAGTTTAGGCCAGAAGCCACCCCTGGCACGAGGCTCTAACTGAAAGCCACGGAAGGGGGCAGTTCCTTGGCATTCTGCTCCCTGGGGAGCAGTCTGTGTGCTCCTGTGTCACTTGGGCACCAAGAGGGGAGCAGGCTAAAGTGTCCCCCAGGAGAGAAGGCAGCTGCCTGCTCAGGTGCAGGTTGCTATGGCAGCAGTCCAGGTCTTTCTGGTTCAAGCTTCTCAACCTAGGCACAACCTAGCCACCTGATCAGTGGCTGAAGGTGCTACAGGAAAGAGTCTCATTTGTCCATCCATCTGCCCCTTCCCAGAATAGGCCTGACTAACTCTTGCCATGCCTAAGGGAGCAGATTGCCAAAGAAATTCTCTATGCCTACACAACTAGCTGCACATGAAAATGACCCACTTCTTACCCTCCCCAGGCAGGTAGAAACCCAGAAAGGCCACTGTGGTGGTTAATTTTGTGTGTTAACTTGACTGGCCACAGGGTGCCCAGATCAACCACTTCTGAGTGTGTCTGTGAGGGTGTTTCTGGATGAGATTAGCATTTGAATCAACAGACTCAGTAAAGTAAATTGTCTTTGCCAATGTGAGTGGGCATCATCCAATCCATTGAGGGCTTGGATGGAACAAAAGGCGGAGGAAGCAGGAAGTTTCCCCTTTTACTCTGCTTCACTGCTTAAACTAGGACGTCATATCTCATCTTCTCCTACACTTGGACTAGGATTTACACCTATGGCTCCCCTGGTTTTCTGGCCTTTGGACTTGTACTGAATTACACCACTGGCTACCTTGGGTCTCCAGCCTGCTGATGGCAGATTGTGGGACTTCTCAGCCTCCATAATCTTGTGAGCCAATTTCCCATTATATATGTGTGTGTATATATATATATATACACACACATATACAAAATCTGTTCTGTTTCTCTGGAGAACCTTGACTAATACAGCCATTCTCTCCATTACTCTGAGAATTGCCAAGTGTGTAAGATTGTAAGTCTTCCAGCCATGTCAGAAGCTCCACCACTGCATTCCCCAAAAGTCAAAACCTCCTCCCTGTGCCCACCAAGTTCATCACACCTTCATGCCCAAGGTGCTCTGTGAAGATTTGTGCCCATAGCCTAGACGGATCAGATGGAGGCTGCCTCAGGGGAGCAGATGGGTGGAGAAGTACTGGAGGCCAAGTCAAGTGTGCCCTGGAAAGCAAGTCACTGGGTTCACGAACTAAGGGGAAGAGATCTGAAAGTAGGAGTGAGGAAGTTGTACTGAAATCAGAAGCGAAGGGAACTAAATGGTTTATAAGAAGCATTTAATGGAAGATGAATCTAAGGATGGGTAACAAAGAAACTAGAGAGAGCTGCTATTTCACCAGGGCAAGGGTGTGTGTGCTTTTAGAAGAGTCAAACCAGGTGAGACAGTAATACAGAAACTGGTTCCAGGCTGGAGAGGGCCTAGGTGAGGTTGGGTGGGGAGGACACAGTCCTGGTTTCATATCCCAGAGGCTGAGACCTGGGCAGGTGGGGAGGGAGTGAGCACCTGATATGATGCCAGAAGCTGGCAGCCACACGGATTCTCAGCCCGGGCTACAGAAGTCCAAGAACACCAGCCACACCTGAAGTTACCTTTTAAGGAAAGTGGCCCAAACCGGTTCTTTCCTGTGTCAGTTGCTACTGCTTATGCCATGTTTTGAGTGAAACCAACCCAGTGCCCTCACCATAACTGGCTTCACCAGACATCCATGCCAAGTCAAGGGCAGCCACCCATGAGCCAGACACAGCAACTGCCTCTGAGGTAGCGTGGCATAAAATCTGCCCAGCAAGGGCACTTCACATTGGAAGGTGGCAAACCCACTTGTTGTGGGCTGAATTGTGTCTCTCTTCCACACCCAAATTCATATATTGAAGCCTCAACCTCTAGTATGTCAGAATGTGACTGTATTTGGAGATAGATCCTTTAAAGAGGTGGCTAGATTAAAGTGAGCCCATTAGAGTGGGCCCTCTTCCAATCTGATTGATGTTCTTACAGGAAAAGGAAATCTGGATACACACAGAGAGGCACCATGGGCCTGCACACAAAGAGGGAAGACCACGTGGGGACTCAGCGAGAGGTGGCCATCTGCAAGCCAAGGAGAGAGGCTTCAGAAGAAACCAACCCTGCTGACTCCTTGATCTTGGACTTCCAGACTCCAGAACTATGAGGAAATAAATTCCTGTTGTTTAAGCCCCCCGTTACCCAGTATTTAGTTATGGCAGCCCTAGCAGACTAAGACTCACCCAATTCAGTCCTCCATTTGGGGGAAACTAAATGCAAGGTTCGTATCACTTGTAGTCTAGTTGGAAGTACTGGAATCTAGACAGAGAGTCCAGCTGAGAAGACATGTCCCTTCTGCCCCTGCATTCTTAACTCTGCTGGCAATCAACCCTCACCACCAAAGATCAGGTGTGCTAGTCTCTTGCTTGAAACGTTATGGAGCCAGGTTGATACATGGGAAACTCCAGAGATCTTACTCCTTTAAGACCAAGAATGCAGGTAATGGACTTGGTGTGAGCACATAGGCTGGGCTGGGCTGGGCTGTGCAGAGCTGCACTGGGCCAGGCAGAAGCTGACGAAATCCCAGGGCCTGACCAGGAAGATCAGGCACTCCATGAAAGAGAAACAAAGAAGGTAAAAGACTGAAAATGTGTATTCATGTTTATAAGAAACACTAAGATGTTAATGGGGCTCTAACCAGACTTATAGACCAGTAGCAAGCAATTGTGTCCAAAATCAGCTCTGAGCCAGTGGCTGGGCTCCGGATAGAGTGGATGTTAGAGTCTTGGGGGCTTCTGGGGCCCTGGGAGTGTCCTTGGGGTAGAATTTCCATATCAGATAGAGGTGAATAGCTCCTGGTGAGGACAGGGCTTGCTCCTGTGGGGTTGTAGATTCCAGTTCTTAAGGGTGAATATCATCTATTTGCTTCTTCCCTTCTCAAAGAAAAACTAAAATTAGATCTCTTTTTCTATAATCAGCTCACTAAACAGTTAAGCCAGCTATTTGTGCATACTTGTTTTTCCCTCTTTCCTACAATGTTGTTTATATTTTAAAACTGTTTGGGGGAATATCGATATTTTGTTACTCCACAAAACTTTGGATTTTTCTGGAGAGATGGGAATCCAAGGATAGGGAGATAAACTCCAGCTACCCTTTCAGATGAACTCTGGCAACTGTGGAAAGAGCTTTAAGAGCACGCCGAGAGTGGTGGACAGGCAGGCAGAGTGCAGGAAAGTCTCCTTGCATCCTACAGGCTCCCACACATGGTCTGCCATTTTGCTTTGTCTCCTTTGATTTGATTTAATTTTCTTGCCTTGCTCAGTGTGAGGAGGGACCAGCATGAGACATGGTGAGGGTTTGGGGACGGGCACGCTGTACTAAACACGTGGGATCAAGAGGTCCCTCTTCATCACTCACTGTGCAGTTTGTCCTTTCCCTTCTCTTCTCTCCTTACTTGAGGGATCAGCCGGTGCTCTGGGGAAGAGAATGATAACATATAAGAGTATACTGGTTTGCAAGGGACTATAAGAGTCTTAGTTCTAATGGGGGCCCAGAAAAGCAGAGAACTCTTGCCAATAGCTAAATTTATTTTTGTTCTGGCCTCCCAGAAAACTAAGATGTCTGGAAATCGCCAATGGTCCTATGGACAAGAGGCATCAAGTAGGCCACCAGCCTTGCATGAGCTGGGTTGTGGTTGGTAAGCACTGAAGACCCTCAGGGCAGGGAGGAGGGAGCCTAGAGGGAATAGAGTCAGCCCCATGGACTGAGGGCCACGTGACATGGAGTTTCTTGACAAGCTTTCTAAGATCATATCCCCAGAGCCTTCCCTAGGAAGGAAAACAAATATGATCCTTCTTATTTGTGGAAATTCCCAAGAGGCTGTTTGTTTGGTGGTAAGAAAACAACTTTAGATGTGTAAATAGGCTTCAGAGCAGAGGAGAGATCTTCAATAAGGGAACATAAGCTCTCAATTCTGATTAGCTTAGACATTTCCTCTGCTTACAGATAGATAGGTGAGTCAACGAGAGGATCTCTTGAGAATTCTCTCAGATCTATGATACTATGTTTTCTCTGGGTTGGGTAATATTCCAATTGTACTACTGGAATTTATGATAAAGGAGATGAGTGACAAGTATCTTTTTATTATGTGTTCTGCATAAATATGCACGTTATGTCTGCATGCTATAATGTAAATCTGCTTGTCTGCACGTTTATTTTTCACTCCAGTGCAACACTGTGCCCATGCATTTCGAATAATCTAAATAAAGATAGGTTTTAAGACTTGCATGTATTTCTGTATAGCCATGGAAGAATGACCTCTTTAAAAAGGCTGGTTCCCTTGGCAGCGACTCATTTGAGGGGCTCCCCGTGTGCTCCACTGCTTCTGTGTGTTACAAGGGTATATGACAGGCTGAGTGTAGGGCTGCTTAAATCAGAGTTTGTTAGAGGAGTGTTGGGGAAGCTGCAGTGCCACAGGAGCAGTAATCAGAATCCAGAAGGTAGCCAGTAGCACGTCACACTTGGGCACCAGAAGCCAGGGGACTCGGAGCCCATCTGCCGATGCCACCTCAATGCTCTGTCTCCTATATGAGAACCAGAGTTCACAGTTGAGGGATGTGGCTGAAAGTGCCCTGTCCGTTTGTCTTAAACTTCCAAAGAGTATATAAAACACATAGGAAACTAGCAAGAGGCAGTATGCACAGAAACTAGCAGGGGGAGGGCAATGCAAGGGGCAGAAACAGCAAAACAGAAGGCCGAGAGCAGAGAAAGGGAAGGGAACGGTTTGCACTACAAAGAAATCAGGAATTTGGTAGAAAGAGTAAGGTGTGTACAAATCAGAAGCCCAGAGAGGAGGAGAGAGTTATGCCTGGCAGCACGGCATAGTAGAAAGGGCTCTAGAATTGCCGTCAAAGGGCTTGGCCTCCGTTCACCAATCACTGGCTGTTTTAGAGGGAAAGCTACTTTACGTCGTCGTTTCCCCACCAGTTCCTCTGCAGGAAGAAGAAGAGAGGGAAAGAGAAAAGCAACCAATCCCGAGCCCCTGCCGTGAGCAAACACTTCACACACAAGGCCTCTCTTTGGTTCAACCTCACGTAGGCAATGTTATTGCGCCACTTTACAGACGAGGACCTGGAGACTTAAAGGAACAGGTAAGTTTTCTGAGGAAGCTTAAAGAGATCAAATCATCTCCCCAAGCTCACACAGCTCGTATGTTGCTGAGCGGGAATTGGAACCCAGATCGACCTGGGCTTGGTTCGGGCTCTAGCAAAACATCCCTCCCCCATTACAGAAAGGAGAGTTTAAAGGGCACAGTGTTTGTGGAAGCATTTTGATAACTTGAAAAGCTAAACAGAAGTAAAGAATTCTTACTGTTTCAAGTTAAATCTCTCCAGACAAGCCCATGATGAGATAGTGGAAAATTGTGGTTCAGAGAAATGCTCTCACTTGCCAAGTGAATGACACTCTTTCCCAGATCACCAACAGTAATAAAGTGAGTTAATGACTGAATAAAGCTTTTAATGGTGGGTTGGGCTAGATGACCTCTAAGGTCCTGCCAAGTCAGTATTTCTGAGAATCAGGAATTTTATCAAAGCAGTGAGAATGTAGCCCTGTGCTGAATCTGACCTCAGAGAAAATTGGAAAGTCAGCAAAATGTTTCCTTTCTGTCTCTCATTTCATTTCTTTGTTCTTTCCCCTCGCTTTCAACCCTCTTGCCAGGCATTCGTCACCCTCTAGGCTATCCTTAGGTTGTGTGTGCCACAGAGGAAAGGAATTTGACAAATGAATTCAGACTAAGGGAGAGAAAGGTCATGTTTGATTATTGGCTCCAGCATTGAAGACTGTGTGATCTGGGAGTTTGTCATTTAACCTCTCTGGACCCCAGGTTCTTCATCAATAAGATGAGAAAACCTACTCTTAGAAATTGTTGTAGGAATTAAGTAACATGATACGTAAAGTGCCTAGCACGCACTTTAAACCCTTTAAGTGTTAGTTCCCTTCAATCTTTGAGATGCAATGACTGTTAGCAGAGTAAGATAATCCTCCAAGATGTGTCTGCATGTTTAAAAAATGATATGTAGAGGGGCCGGCCTGGTGGCATACTGGTTAAGTTTGTGCACTCTGCTTCAGGGGCCTGGGCTTCCCAGGTTCAGATCCCAGGCACAGATATAGCACTGCTTGTCAAGCCACGCTGTGGTGGTGTCCCACATAAAATAGAGGAAGATTGGCACAGATGTTAGCTCAGCAACAATCTTCCTCAAGCAAAAAGAGGAGGATTGGCAACAGATGTTAGCTCAGGGCCAATCTTCCTCACACACACAAAAAATGATACCTAGAGAAGGCAATTCAGTACAGAGTAATAACCAGTCCTATGATAGATTTTTCCCTTCAGTGATACCTCTGGGTAGAAGAGATAAGTTGGGGTAGAGAGAGGGGAATATGGGTAGATGGGACTTTTCTGGGTTTCTCCTGGTTTACTCCACAGTGCATACCATCCTATAGCATTGTACTTATGAGACCAATGTAGATGCAACAATGTGAGAATATTTCCTTACTAGACTTGATTAAATTTCAACTACCAAAACTACTTTTTCTCATACCAGAAATGTTTAAAGAACAGTTGTTGTATGCAGATAATCAGGTAAACCTGAAAAATTGTTGGTATTTATATAAAGAAATCATTCCAGGGATCCAGAGGTTCTTTGTCCAGAAATGGACCATCCATGGTTATGAAGAATTATTGTTGGGCTTAACAAACACCAATCTGGACAGAGGAGGAGTTTGGAGATGAACGCCTCTGAGTCCTTCCTTCGAGGAGGGTACCACCTAGAAAGAAATTTACAGTCTGACTGTGGAAGCCTGGGTTTCTTTGGATTCTAGTAATCTTTTATGTACTATATTTACTTTCAATAAGCTGATACTGTTAAAGAAACTGAGACTTTCTTCTCACAGCTGTAAAGTGCAGGTATTTTTCTCTATTTTGTTTAATGCTATATTTCCAGTATCTAAAACAGTGCCAGGCAATAAACATTTGTGAAACAAATGAATTGTGAAGGTGATACTTACAAGAAGCAATTCTTCAGATCCACAATGGAGAGGCATTTTAGTAGGCAGTGGGTTAACAAATTTTTACAAATATAGTCAGTGTGGCCTGATTTTTTTTTTCTGGGCTTAGGGATACTGAAATGCTTTGCTAAGAACTCACGTGTGTGACATAGGGCCTTCTATTACAGCCTTTGCTTTTTTGCTAATAAACAATAAATAATTCATTGGAAACATCTGCCCTTTATGGGTAATTGGAGAAATGTTTACTTTGGTGATAGGATGAGAAAGATGTGAACTTTTAACTTTTACTCAATTGGTAGGTGAGGGAAAAAAGGAAAAAACTTATAAACTGGAGAAGATAATATTCTGGCAAACTTTCAAAAAATGAAAAACCAGTATAGTTTAATATAGTCCCAAAGCTTTGTAGATTCCAGCTCTTTTTGGCAAAAATCCTTCTTAGTTCAAAACAGAGGAAATTATTAAAAGAATTCATGAGGTTCTCTTAGATATCAAACAGCACTTTAAAACTACATTATTAAGTGAAAAGGAAGGAAAATCATGATTAAATGTCCTTTGAAACCCATCTGTATTTTTAAGATTAGGAAACAAATTCCAAGGAGACCACATTTTGCATTCTGTGGGAAAACCAAACATTTGAAAATAATTCTAAATAGTTGGTGGAATACACAGTTTTGCTATCTACATATCTCTCTAACATACGTACTTTGTTTTGAAAAATGACAGAGCAAGTTATTGTACATGCTTAAATTAAAAAGTGAGGAGGTTCAGCATTCAACAATAAGAATTTAGGCTTCTAGTTTTTTCTTTTCTTCTCTTCTAAAAGTACCGAACTTGCCCTTTGGGTGAGGCTCATGGGGAAGAGGAGGTGATGTAAAAATTGATTTAAGTAATTTACCTGCCTATCTCAAAAGTTTTGTATTTATCATTTCTGTAGCATTACATATATACACTATTTTAGAAAGAGTTCTTTGGGGGCTGGCCTGGTGGTGCAGCAGTTAAGTGCACACATTCTACTTCAGCAGCCCGGGGTTTGCTGGTTTGGATCCTGGGTGCTGACATGGCACCACTTGACACGCCATGCTGTGGTAGGCGTCCCATATATAAAGTAGAGGAAGATGGGCATGCATGTTAGCTCAGGGCCAGTCTTCCTCAGCAAAAAGAGGAGGATTGGCAGCAGTTAGCTCAGGGCTAATCTTCCTCAAAAAAAAGGAAAGACAAGAAATAGTTCTTTTACCTCACAACTATTCAGAAATACGTGCCTCCTTCAAAAACGTTCTTTCATTTTAACTAGACAGTAAGTTAAAATATAGATTGTCTAGTTCAATACCGGATACCTGGCAAACCTATTATAACTTTTTCAGTTCGTATAGCTCTTTCCCTGGAAACTTTGGATTTATTTTGTGCCACCTTAGTGACTGAGGGGGGGTGGGAGATGCCCATCAAGCAGGTGCCAGGCAGGGGCCTTCCCACAGCTGTGGTAAGGCAAGGCCACCAAAGCCAAAAGAGGGGAGCCCCAAAGCAGCAGCAGACCTGACAGTGAGGTGCAGAGGCTAGGCCCTAATTCAGAAGGTTGGCATTCCAAATGGACAGCTCTCAAACCAGCAAGGCAGTCACAGGTGTTAAACCCAACACAGAACAGAGAAAGCACAGACCAGGAAGAATTCCAGAGCTGAGCTGTGATCAGCCATCTCTGGCTTAGTCAGTCTCTGAGGCCACTAGTGGCCTGTCCCTCAGAGTTAAAGGTATTGGTAGAGGATGAACACATTTGTAAATTCCTTATATGCTGTTAGGATCTCATTTAAGGACAATGATTTGGTGTCACCTGACTCACCACTTTCAGCAAGTCGTCCAGGCAGGAGGGAAGCAGCAGGGTCTCCCTTAGGAGGCAGCAGTGCTGCATGGGTCCTTATCCTAGGGAGAAGCCTGGGCCTGGTGGAAGAAGGGTATCTAAAACAGGTCACCAAAGCAAGGAAGGGCCAAGGTGAGTCTTGGTTGTTGAGGGGCAGAGAACAAATTACGTCAAAGAAATAGCAAACAAGATTAGGGAGGAGCAAGTAAAATAAGCAAAGAAGGAAGTAGCCTCAGTGAATCTGGGAGACTAGGCCAGAGCTGCTACAAGGAGGTGAAGAAGATGGTATTAACAAGATTACCTATCGTCGGGAATATTGGTTGTTGTTCAGTGTCTCTCGGGGTGGAGGTGAGAACTCCAGAGAGTGGGCTTACATAATAATAGGTGGTTACTAACTTTCTTTCTAAAGAAGGTGATAGAGATCTCATCAAGATGGTGGCATAGGCACATTCTGAACTCACCTCTTCCCATGAACACAACCAGGTTACAACAATTCTTGGAAAAATTACCCCAGAAAGAAAACTGAAAACTGGATAAAAAGAACTCCCACAACAAGGGACAGTCCTTACTGAGGCAAAAGAGGTAGAGGTTCCTTTTGGAGAGAAAAAAAGCCACCTTCACGAGTGGCAGAGCTTCATAGCCAGCTGGACCAGAGCCACCCTAAGGTACATAGCCTTCCCTGGAGGAGTGGGGACCTGAGCAGGTATGCATTACTGCTATAAGCATCCTTCATGCTCAGCTCAACTGAGATGAGTGTCCTACTGTCTGGCTACACTGGCTATTAACTGCAACAGGGAATACCCCCAGAAAAGCTATCAGATGAAAGCAGAAAAAACTTGGCTCATAAAGTGCCCATGAACAAATATACCCATCTCAGACAGCAACCTAAAATCACCAGAAAGAAAGGTGCACACTCCTTTGATGAAAAGAGACTCACCCGGTAGGCTCTGGGTGCATCTCAATGAGAGGTGAGACCTCTCTGGAGACTGAGACATTGGTGGAAGCTGTTGTTGTGACCTAGTACAAGCATGCTGACACAAATGCTGGAAGACGCCATTGGAGTTTTTCCCCTGGCCTGTTAACCCAGGGGTCTGCCAAACCCACTAGAGCACCGATTAATCCAGTTCAGCCAGGGCAGGCAGACCGCCCTAGGGACCGGCCCCACCCAACAGCAAGCCCGCAGGCCACTTTCTGGACTGCATGGACTGGGTTCCTTGATCCTCTAAAGGCAGGCGAGTGTGTCTGCCTCTGTGGGGCAGGGCCTGTGTGAGGACCAGGTGAACTGTGGGAGGCATTGGTGGAGAGGTGGGGGCCTCTGCAGTGGGGCAACTAGGTACACTCCAGCAGGTCAAGAAGTGTGCACAGGCCAGGACTATGTTGATGGTGTGTGTGGACCTGTGGGGGATGGGGCTTATCAGAAGCAGAAGACCTGTGCTTCACAAATAGCAACAAAGAGAATCAGCCCCACCTTCCAAAGCCTGAAACCATTGGGCAATCCTGTGCCTAGGGCCAGCCCCACTCAGCTGCAATCCTAAGAGAGCTGACAACAGACTTGCTGGCCTGAGGCCTACAGCAGCTGTAAGCCCCTGAGCCTAGCAACCAGCTACACTGGGTACCAACTCAATTAACAGAAAAACTGCAACAGGAGTGTGCTATTAGACCTTGTAGCCAATAGTGCTGGGGCTCCCCAAACCCACCTTACAAACAGCTGGCTGGGGAGGGAAAGACTAGACTCCCTGGGTACCTGCAGTAACAGCAACCCTGTGACAGAAGAAGGACACAAGTAGCCCACAAAGGGGTCACTCCTGGATCATTTGGACTGGTGACAAGAGAGAAGCATGCTGGTGGGCCTCAAAAGGCATCTCTTACATAAGGCCACTTCTCCAAGATCAAGAGACATAATTGACTCACCTAATACATAGATATAAGCACAGAGTAAGAGGCATAATATGGAGGCAAAGGAATACGTTGTAAGCAAGGGAACAGGACAAAACCCAGAAAAATAACTAAATGAAACAGAAATAAGCAGACTACCTGACAAAGAGTTCAAACAAAAACTCATAAGGATGCTCACTGATATTGGGAGAAGACTGGATGAACACAGTGAGAATATCAACAAAGAATTGGAAAATATAAAAAAGAACCAATAAGAAATGAAGAAAAAATTCACTAGAGGGACTCAATGGCAGAGTAGATGATACAGAAGAATGGATCAGTAAGCTGGACGCAAGACTAGAGGAAATCACCCAAGGTGAACAGATAAAAGAAGAAAGAGTTAGACAGAATGAGAACAGTCTAAGGGAACTCTGGAACAATATCAAGCACACTAACATTCGTATTATAGGTGTTCCAGAAGGACAAGAGAGAGACAAAGGGGCAGAGAATCTATTTGAAGAAATAATAGATGAAAACTTTCCTAACTTAAGGAAGGAAACAGACATCCAAGTATGGGAAGCACAGAGGGCACCAAACAAGATAAACCCAAAGAGGCCCATGCCAAAACACATAGTTAAAATGTCCAAAATTAAAGATAAAAGAGAGAATCCTAAAAGTGGCCAGAGAAAGGCAACAAGTTATGTACAAAGGAAAGCCCATAAAGCTATTGGGGGACTTCTCAGCTGAAACCCTACAGGCTAGAAGAGAGTGGCGTGACTTATTAAAAGTGCTGAAGGGAAAAAACCTACAGCCAAGAATACTCTATCCAGCAAGTTTATCATCCAGAATGGAAGGAGAGACAGAGAACTTCCCAGACAAGCAAAAATTAAAGGAGTTTATCACCAAGAAACCAATTCTACAAGAAATGCTGAAGGGACTTACTTGAGTGGGAAAGAGAAGACTACAAATGAGGATAAGAAAATTATCACCATAAAAACCCGCCAGGCAATAAAATCACTGGTAAAGGCAAAAATACAGTAAAGATAGCAGATCAGCCACCTATGAAGATAATGTGAAGGTTAATAGACAAAAGTACTAAAATTACCTATTTCAATGATAAGAGGGTAGTAGGTAGACACACACAAAATAAGAGGGTAGAGACAATTTCAAAACATAAAATGTGGGAAGAGGGGAGTAAAAGAGTAGAGCTTTTAGAAAGAGGTCAAGCTAAATAGACTATCAACTCAATATAGATTGTTGTATATGTAGAATATTATATAGAACCCCACGGTACTCTCAAACCAGAAACCTGTAATAAATAAACAAATAAGTAAGATGAAAGAAATCGAACATATTGCTAAAGAAAGCCATCAAACTACAAGGGAAGAGAGCAAGAGAAGAAGAAAGGAACAGAGAAGAACTACTAAAACACTCAGAAAAAAATAACAAAATGGCAATAAATACATATTTATCAATAGTTACTTTAAATGTCAATGGGCTAAACGCTCCAATAAAAAGGCATAGGGTGGCCAACTGGATAAAAAACAAGACCCATGTGTATGCCACATACAAGAGAAACACTTCAGACCTAAAGATACTCACAGACGGAAAGTGAAAGGATGGAAAAAGATATTCCATGCAAATGGCAAAGAAAAGAAAGTGGGGGTAGTAATACTTATATGAGACAAAATAGACTTTAAAACAAAAATGGTAACAAGAGACAAAGAAGGGCACTACATAATGATAAAGGGAACAATCCAACAAGAGGATATAACACTTGAAAATATCTATGCACCCAACATAGGAGCATCTAAATATATAAAGCAATTATTAACAGACATAAAAGAAGAACGAGACAGTAACACAATAATAGTAGGGGACTTTAACACTCCACGTACACCAATGGATAGATCATTCAACAGAAGATCAATAAGGAAGAATTGGCCTTAAACGACACATTAGACCAGATGGACTTAGTAGATATAATTAGAACATTCTATCCAAAAACTGCAGAATACACATTCTTTTCAATTGCACATGGAACATTCTCCAGGATTTATCACATATTAGGCCACAAGGCAAATCTCAATAAATTTAAGAAGATCAAAATAATATGAAGCATCTTTTCTGACCACAAAGGTATAAAACTAGAAATCAACTACAGGAAGAAAATCAGAAAAGCCACAAAAATGGGGAGATTAAACAAAATACTACTGAACAATGATTGGGTCAATGAAGAAATCAAAGGAGAAATCAAGACTTTCCTGGAGACAAATGAAAATGAAAATATGACATGCCAAAATCTATGGGATACAGCAAAAGTTGTTTGAAGAGGGAAGTTTATAAAAATTCAGGCCAACCTCAACAAACAAGAAAAACCCCAAATAAATAATCTAAGAGTGCACCTAAAGGAATTGGAAAAAGAAGAACAAGCAAAGCCCAAAATCAGCAGACAGAAGGAAGTAATAAAAATCAGAGCAGAATTAAATGAAATAGAGACTAAAAAATGAATAGGAAAAAAAGAGTGAAAGCAAGAGCTGGTCCTTTGAAAAGATAAACAAAATTGACAAACGTTTAGCTAGACTCACCAAGAAAAAAAGAGAGAAGGCTCAAATAAATGAAATCAGAAATGAAAGAGGAGAAATTACAACAGACACCTCAGAAATACAAAAGTTTATAATACTATGAAAAGCTATACATCGACAAATTGGATAATCTAGAAGAAATGGATAAATTCTTAAAATCATACAAAGTTCCAAAACTGAATCAAGAAGAATTAGAGAATTTGAATACACCAATTTCCAGTAAGAAGATGAAAACTGTAATCAAAAACCTCCCAAAAAATAAAAGTCCAGGAGCAGCCAGCTTCCCTGGTGAATTCTACCAAACATTCAAAGACGATTTAATAGCTATCCTTCTCAAACTCTTCCAAAAAATTGAAGAGGAGGGGAGGCTTCCTAACTCATTCTATGAAGCCAACAGTATCCTGATACCAGAACCAGACAAGGACAACACAAAAAAAGAAAATTACAGGCCAATATCACTGATGAACATCGATGCAAAAATCCTCAACAAAATACTAGCAAATCAAATACAATACATTAAAAAGATCATACATCATGATCAAGTGGGTGTTATTCCAGGGATGCAGGGATGGTTCAACATCCACAAATTGACCAACGTGATACACTACATTAACGAAATGAAGAATAAAAATCACATGATTATCTCAATAGATGCAGAGAAAACATTTGACAAGATACAGCATCCATTTATGATAAAAACTCTAAATAAAATAGGTATAGAAGGAAAATACGTCAACATAATAAAGGCCATGTATGACAAACCCACAGCTAATATCATTCTCAATGGAGAAAAACTGAAAGCTATCCCTCTAAGAACAGGAACCAGACAAGGATGCCCACTTTCACCACTCTTGTTTAACATAGTATTGGAAGTCCTAGCCAGAGCAATCAGGCAAGAAGAAGAAATAAAAGGGATCCATGCTGGAAAAGAAGCAAAACTGTCACTCTTTGCAGACGACATGATTTTCTATATAGAAAACGCTAAAGAATCTACTAAAAAACTTTTAGAAATAATAAATGAATCCAGTCAAGTCGCAGGATACAAAATCAACATACAAAAATCATTTGCGTTTCTATACACTAACAATGAAGTAGCAGAAAGAGAAATTAAGAATACAATCCCATTTACAATTGCAACAAAAAGAATAAAATACCTAGGAATAAACTTAACCAAAGAGGTGAAAGATCTGTACACTGAAAGCAATAAAACATTGTTGAAAGAAATTGAAGAAGACACAAAGAAATGGAAAGATATTCTATGATCTTGGATTGGAGGAATTAACATAGTTAAAATGTTCATACTTCCTGAAGCAACCTATAGATTCAATGCAATCTCTATCTAAGTTCCAACAACAGTTTTCACAAAAATAGAACAAAGAATCCTAAAATTTATATGGAACAATGAAAGACCCCGAATAGCCGAAGAAATCCTGAGGAAAAAGAACAAAGCTGGAGGTATCACACTCGATGATTTCAAAATATACTACAAAGCTGTAGTAACCAAAACAACGCAGTACTGGCACAAAAACAGACTCATGGATCATTGGAACAGAATTGAGAGCCCGGAAATAAAACCACACATATATGGACAGCCAATTTTCGACAAGGGAGCCAAGAGCATACAATGGAGATAGGAGAGTCTCTTCAATAAATGGTGCTGGGAAAACTGGACAGCCACATGCAAAAGAATGAAAGTAGACCATTCCCTTACACCATGCACAAAAATCAACTCAAAATCGATTAAAGACTTGAATGTAAGACCTGAAACCATGAAACATCTAGAAGAAAACACAGGCAGTACGCTCTTTGACATCAGTCTTAGCATATTTTCAAGTATCACGTCTGACTGGGCAAGGGAAACAAAAGAAAAAATAAACAAATGGGACTACATCAAACTAAAAAGCTTCTGCACAGCAAAGGAAACCATCAACAAAATGAAAAGACAACCTAACAATTGGGAGAAAATATTTGCAAACCATATATCAGATAAGGGGTTAATATCCAAAATATACAAAGAACTCATACATCTCAACAACAAAAAAACCATCAACCCAATTAAAAAGTGGACAAAAGATCTGAACAGAGATTTCTCCAAAGAAGATATACAGATGGCCACAGGCACGTGAAAAGATGTTCAACATCATTAACTATCAGGGAAATGCAAATCAAAACTACAATGAGGTATCACCTCAGTCCAGTCAGAATGGCTATAATTAACAAGATAGGAAACAACAAGTGTTGGAGAGGATGTGGGGAGAAGGGAACCCTTGTTCACTGCTGGTGGGAGTGCAAACTGGTGCAGCCACTATGGAAAGCAGTATGGAGTATCCTCAGAAAATTAAGAATAGATCTACCATATGATCCAGCTATTCCACTGTTGGGTATTTATCCAAAGAACTTGAAAACACAAATCCATGAAGATACATGCACCCCTATGTTCATTGCAGCATTATTCACAATAGCCAAGACCCGAAAGCAACCTATGTGCCCATCAAGGGACGAATGGATAAAGAAGATGTGGTATGTATACACGATGGACTACTACTCAGCCATAAGAAATGACGAAATCCAGCCATTTGTGACAATATGGATGGAACTTGAGGGTATTATGCTGAGTGAAATAAGTTGGAGGGAAAAAGTCAAATACCATATGTTCTCACTCATAAGTAGAAGAGAAAAACAACAACAAAAAAACACATAGCAACAGAGATTGAATTGGTGGTTACCAGAGGTGAAGGGGGAAGCGGGGAGGGCGAAAGCAGTGGTTAGGCACAATTGTGTGGTGAGGGATTGTAGTTAGTCTTTGGGTGGTGAACATGATGTAATCTACACAGAATTCAAAATATATTACCGTGTACACCTGAAAGAAAATAAGAAAAGAAGGTGATCTGTTCACTAACTGCAAAGCTTTTACCGAGGGGACTATGCAATTTGGGGGGCAGAGCTGAATTCAGAGTGGTATGGATGAAGGGTAGTAGAGAATTGCTAAAGAGAGAAACACAATGCTCTTGTCAATGATGATGTCTGGGGAATGTTTCTATGTGGTATGGATGTTAACTCTCTCCACCATTCCTTCCCTCTCACCAATGAAATCTTCAGCAAAGTCTATAGTAGTTACTGAGGTTTTTGTGCCCGTGGATGAAGTGGGGCGGTAAAAAGGTGCCGGAACTGCACCAAAGCAGTGTGTGGTGGAAACAACGCATACACCTGGTGACAGCTGACAGAGCAGGTAGCCTCCTTTTAACCCTTTGAGCCATTTACTTTGGGTGAGATTAGACTAGGGTTCCTACCTGGTAACCTGTTAGAAGGTCCAAATGCTCTCTAGCATAAGGTGGAAGATGAGGTCTCACAACCACTTTTCTGGACCGTATTCCCCCTAGCAGTTCAGATAGAGAGCTAGTTGAGGGTCATTGGGAATTTAGCAACTTCTCCATGAGAGTACTCAGGCCCTTTGTCTTGGTTCACTGGGGACATCTTTGGGCGTTGGTGAGTTGAAAATGAGGTGAACATGCCTGGAGAGGGGCAACTCGTGTTGAAAAAAAGTGCGTATTGGGTGACTTTCATTACCTCAAAGAGCCCACACTAGGCTCCTTCACTTTTCAGCTGGGCAGTCCAAATATGGTGTTTTTTGCTGTAATGAGAATATAGTCCCTTCTGGATAAAGAGAAAAGCACGGTGATAATAACTTCCAGACTGAAGTGGAGTAAGTAAAGCACCAGTCCTTATTAAGGAGTAAATGATCCAACGTTAGTGAAGTGGCTTTTTTGTGCCAATAAGTTGTGTTTAGCAATCAGTGAGAGAACACATTTCTCCCTTCCCCCACAGCCTTCTCCTCAGTCCATGCAAAACAAATTGGAGTGAAACAACACCATCTGCTCATTTCACACTCAGTGAAGAAGCACGTCAACTCCTTCTCAAGGTTAGGAAGCCTAAACTCAAAAAGACACTCTTCTAGTTATGCAGTTAAAAATGCCTCCTGAAAGCAGGAACTTCATAAGCTTATAAGAGTCCAATAGTTCCCAAAGCATGACATTGCAAGGGCTGAGCTGATGAGGGTTAAAACGTTGAGGGCTTTTTTACAGAGGTGTCATGAGGGGGTTTACTTTGTGGCAGAAAGTTCTTTTCTCCAGCCAATTGCATTTCCGTGATTTGGGCCTCTAATTTATATAAGAAGAATAGCAATAGAAAAAGATTATCATTATACTCACCATAGTTCTTGCCTCCCAGTGCTGAGAGGAAGACAATGAAGTAGAAAGATCAATCTTGCTCAGTCTGAGACTCCTATTCTTGTTCTGATATTTTTCTTTGGTGTAGCAACCACCTTTTTTCTTTTTTTTGTAATCACTTAAAAAAAATCTAAATCCCTAATTAAACTCCATTATTCTATTCAGAGATGATGCTTTGAATTACAGAGGAAACTCGGTCATTTGATTCTACTTCTATTTACTTTTTTCAGCGGAGCTCTGGATTCATAAGTACAGATTAGGAAGGGCTCTTACTAATTCATATAAATGCCTCCAGAGATTAGAAGGAGGGCCGTCCTTTGGCTTTGGCAACAAATCCTAAGCTCCACACAATTCTAACTAGCCACGCATTAAATACTACCGCTCCCAAGAGGACCCCTGGAACACTAAGTAGCTGGACTTGTCTTAGAGACTAGATACTTGCACTACAAAGCCTGAGAAAAATCAAGTCTCTTGCTACCTACAGAATGCCTCACTAGTGTGTGAGTTGGTAATTTATGATCTTCTGGGAGAAACAGGAGATTAATATAAAAGGAAGAATTGTGACATGCTAAGTGCCACATGAGTGTACATTTTGTAAACTTTTACCTCTTTTTATTTCTAAAGCTCTTGTATCAGAGTTTTGAGATTTGGTGAACAGGACCATATGAACCTGAATTCATTCATCCATTCAACCATCTGTTGGTGAGTCCATCTGCCCAACAAACGTTACCCCAGTGCCCACAGTGCCAGCACTCAGAATTACTGAGACAAATAAGGCGTGGTCCCTGCCTTAGTGGGAGAGGCAGACCTGCAAATCATAATAGGACAATAAGTGCAATCACGGAAGCATGTTCAAGGTGGACACATCAAGAAAAAGGAGGGAGCAGGTGGCTATATGAGGGTGAGATTGTGAGGGTTTGAGGTTCTGGGCAAGGAAAGCTTCCTAAAAGAGCTGAAATATGGAAGAGAAGTTAGAATTTACCAGGCATGTGCATTCTAATCAGAGGGTACAGCTTGAGCGAAGGCATGGAGGCATGAAAAAGCCTGGAGTATCTGAGGAGCTAGAAGCTGTGTGATATTGCTGCAGGGTTTTGTGTGGCAGTATTGGAGATGAGCCTTGAAAAGCAGATGCAGTCTAGAGTAAGACACATCTTATAAGCCATGTTTAGACATTTCCCTGTAGACAATAGGCATCAATGGTGGGATTTCAGGAAGACCTGTGTTTAGAATCATCTCTATGATGGCTATAAGGAAAATGGATAGGAGGAGAGTGAGAACAGGACAAGAAACCCAAGAAGGGCAAGGTGTCACTGTGTTCACACTATGCTTTTTTAAAGCTTGGTCCTATTTTAGCTTATTTATTTCTAGACTGAAAAATGCCAAAGTTAGTCAACCCAGTATTTTTAATATCATGGATCTCATAGAAACTGGTAATATTTTTACAGGCTACTGGGGTTGAGCATACTATTGAGTCTGCTTATGGTCCCTCAGCCATTCCAAGGGCTGAGGGAATTAGTAGCTCAGCTTCACCTGTAAACTCTTGTTCCTCAGTGGCATGCAGAGTCTACCTGTATTGGAAACAGAAGAAATAATAATAAATACGCTCAACTAGAGTAGAGGTGGAAGCCAAGCTTTGGTTTCCCGACTCCAGTTACACTGTCTGTCTCCCCTAAATCAACCATGCTGCCTCTTGGAGCGGTGCTTTAGGAGAATTACTCTCTCAGGGTATTGAAGAATGCACAAATAGTCCAAAATGGCCAATCAAGGAAGCTGGGGACATTCAGGGCTGACCTCCTAGAAGTTAATCATGTTCGCTCATAAGATATCTTTCGGTGTCAAAGTCAGAAGAAGAAAAATGAACTGTGTGGTTCATAGAGAACTTTCTACATTGATTAGGTCCACATTGTCGTTCATAGCTGATCTCTGGAATCTAGCACATGTAGACACAGGGATTTCGGATAATCTATGAAAGTGAGCTAGTGAGTGAATGGTAAATCTAGGAATAAAAAATGTCCAATTCTTTTGAGTTAAAGCTGAAATACTCTACTTGCCATAGCTACATTTTCTTTCTCCTTATTTAGAGTTTTTGTGTTGGTAAAAAGGGATTGTGCAATAATGTTATTTTTCATTTGTTATTTGGTCTATGAATAATTCATTTAAAAGACAATCTCAATATCTTTCGAGCTTATTTTAGGATCCTATGCATTGATTAAAATATCAGCCTGTTTAGCATATCAGCATGGTACATGGCAATCTGCAGGAAAATGTCTTCCCTCTCATTCCCTTACACACTTCTGGTGGATTCCTTTCCCATTATGCCACATAGCATTACATTACAAGACTTTCTTCTTACCCTGAACTCTACAATCCAATTAGTAAAGGAAACATAATTTTTTCCTTAATGTTGTGATTAAAAGAGCTAAATCAAATGTTTTAAGGTTTCTGTGAAATTGGCAGAAATAATAGAAGTTATTTGTCTTCACTTTGTCTTCAAAGCTCCACATCTAAGTCTAAAAAAGGAATATATGCTGTTGGTAACATTATACTTTTTAGTTGTTCTGCTAAGAATGCCAACACAGTACCAAACAACTGTAATAATTTTTGGAAGCCATTTGTGACATTGACACTTGGCCCATTATGAACTGCACCAAACCCCTCAAATCACTTCATATGAGTCTGAAAGCTGCTGTCAAGCTATAAAAGCTCTAAATTGTTACTGCTTTGGGCTATGTTTGCATTCTACTTACAAATTTCCACTTGGTGTTTGTGTTTGAATCAGGGCAAAGGTACATTTGGACTCAAAATTCATTCCATATTTTTTGTAATCAATACAAATCAAAAGCAGTCTCAGAAATGCCTAGTTGTCAATATGTCCAACCAAGTCAGAAGTAAATGTCATGTCTTCTGAGTGTTGCATTTTTCTCAAGGAAGCACAATCAGGCATATTTGTTACCCCAATTAGTCTAATTCAGTGGTTCAGTCAGTAAGCTAGGGCCTCTGGCATTCAGGAAAGTAATTGATTTCTAAGCTGCTAGTAAGGGATTAAACTCCACCCAAGATGCTAACTCTATGTCCTGAAAGCAGATATACAGATCTTGACATTCTTGGTGGCATAACTGTCAGGGAAATTTGGTGGTCTTTGATGCAGTCTTCATCTAGGATCAGCGCCTCTCAGTGTCACATGCCTGAAGAGTCTGACTTTGACCATCAGTTCCCTGAGAATGCTGGGAAGTGACAGGATGGATGTTCTTTTTGGAAAGTCAGTTACCTGAAGGGATTCTTTTTTCTTTTCTAACTGCCTTTAGCTGGCAAAAAGTACAGGCTGAGGCTGACAGCCCTGAAGACAGCACCATACGGTGTGTTTTATAAAGAGAGCATGTTATTCTCCAAGGCTATCAATCTGGTCTCTTTTCCCCTTACTTCATCCAGAGGCTTTGAAACTAATCTTCTACTGCTCAGATATGTGCTTTGGAAAAGTGGTCACCTTGTAACTAGGACTACTCAAGATCTCAGATCCAATGGGAGCAACGGTGGCTTGCATTATCTAGATAAGAGATAAGGATGGGACCAAGATAACCTAAACTAATGAGTTGCATTCTTCCCTCTCTTAATTCTCTGCTGAGCTGATCTGACCAATGTAACATCAAAAATAATTATTGATCGGGGCTGGCCCCGTGGCCGAGTGGTTAAGTTCACGCGCTCCGCTGCAGGCGGCCCAGTGTTTCGTCAGTTCGAATCCTGGGCGCGGACATGGCACTGCTCATCAGACCACGCTGAGGCAGCGTACCACATGCCACAACTAGAAGAACCCACAACGAAGAATACACAACTATGTACCGGGGGGTTTTGGGGAGAAAAAGGAAAAAATAAAATCTTTAAAAAAATAAAAAATAAAAAAATAAAAAAATAATAATTATTGATCACCTCTAGAAACTAGAAAGCTGTCTCACTTACATTCCTGCCTCAAGAGTAAATCTCAACTGGTTACAAAAACATGTTATATTAGCTGGGAATCTTTTGGTTGCAAGTGACAGAAAACCAATTCAAATTAACCTGAGCAAAAAAGGAGGATTTATTGGACCAAGACTGAGTCATTTCACAAAGCCCAAAGTATAATTGAACAACTATAGGTGCGGAGATGCAGCTGTGCCTCAGGAGCACCAAACTGAGGACTTGGATGACATTCCAATATTGTCTCATTCATTGCTGCTGAGATTCTATGTGTCAGCTTCGTTCTCTTTTGTTGGATGCTAGTTTGCTCCACATGCTGAAAAACATGGCCTCGGACAGTTCCTGGTTTTAAAATTTTAGACCTTAAATCACCAGAAAGAAACGGGTCTTGTTCTCTCAGCACTTCAAATCAAAGAGTCACTACGGGCTCCACTTAAGTCTGGTATCCATACATGAATCAATCGACTGTGGCCAGTAGGTTAGGGTACTCTGATTGGCCAGTCTCAGGGCAGGTGTTCACTCTAAGCCAATCAACTGTGGCCAGGGTATACGGTGTACTGTACTAACGTGGTAGCTCCAATGGTAACCAAGTGCTTGGAAGAGAAGCGGGGAATGACAGGTACTCCCACCAGCATCTACTACAAGTAGTGAAAACATTTAAAAGTAAAAGCAAAGAGAAGATATATTAGGCACAAGTAAACATAAAGAACTAAAATTCAAGGCCATTCAGCAAAGAGAGTAATTTTGTTTTTGATAAGAGATGTATTTCAAAATAAAAACATAACAGTAATAAATCCTAAGACATCAACATATCAAAAATGTAGAGTAAAATCTGTTAGAAATATAAGGGAAAATGAATTGCGTATCTATAAAGGCAAAGAGATTCCATTACAAAGCTATTTGAATTGATAAAAAGAGTTCAATAAAATGGTAGGATTAGATAAATATACAAAAATCAATAGCTAGCCTGTGTAACAGCAATAACATATTAAAAATGTGATGAAAAGGAAATCTCATTCCTAACAGCATCAAAAATACAAAAATGGTAGGGAGCAGACTGGGATGAATATTTGATCAAGTTAGTATAAAATTTATTTAGAAGAATTATCCATTAAGAATAACGAAAAGAATATATGTTAAAGGTAAGCATAGTGAAGGAGAATTAGCCCTACCAGATATTAGAATGTCTTATACTTGAATAATTAGCACAGGGTTATGTTGATGCAAAATAGACAGCTAAATAAACAAGATAAATAACCTTGAAACAGATCCTGATATACTTAAAATGTTAATACAGGATAAATGTAACTGCACAAATCACGATATGAGGAAAAAAATCATTCAGCAAAGAGTGTTGGGACAATTCACAGCTATGCAAAGTGAAAGCAGCACACCACCGAAGTTAAGAGTCAGCCAAGAATCTGGAAAAATCACTTGCAGCAAATATGATAAAAGCTAATTTCTCTACTCCTTAAAAGCTCATTCAAATCAATAAGAAATTCAAATAAGCGAAGACTATAAAATAGTATAAATATCCAATGATTCCACCTCAAAGGTGGGAATATAAATTAGGACAACTCTTTGGAATGTAATTAAGAATATTTATCAAGAATATGAAAAATAGTCACACTTCTTGACTCAGTAATTCTTTCTCTGGTAAATTATCTTGACAAAATAATTTGAAAAAGTTAAAAGCATTATGGACCAGTCTACTCATTGCAGCATTATTTGTGTTAACTCTGCTGTATAAAATAGCAGCCCTGTCATCCTCTATCCCCCTTTCTCTGTTTTATTTTCCCAGGGGATTTATTATCAACTGACATTTGTTTATTGTCAAATGTCTTCCCCCACTAGAAGTAAGCCCCATGAGAATTGGCCTATTCTTCACTACTGTATTTCCAGGCACCAGAACCCTGCTAGCACATAGTAGGAAGTTGATAAATACTTATGGAATGAACGAACAATTCCAAACATCCAACAATAAGAAATGGTTTAGACAATTATGATTAATCTACTCAATATAATATTGTGAAGCTATTACATATATAATTAAGAATAACAATTTATAATATGAGGACTATTTATGATGAAATAGTAAGTTTAAGAAAGCAGAATATATATTCACATATATATTATGATTACAAATTTTCTTACACTAGTTTCTTACAAAGTTAGAAACTAAGAAACTACGTATAGGAAAGATCACAAAATTTCCTTTTCTCTATATATAATGATTACAAACAGAAAAAGAAACTTTGTGGAGAGAAATAAAAATGGAGGGAGATACAGCCAAATGTTAAGAATGGTGTGGATGGGCCGGCCCTGTGGCATAGTGGTGAAAGTTCTGTGGACTTGCTTCGGCAGCCCGTGTTCACAGGTTCAGATCCTGGGTGCGGACCTATACCACTTGTCAGCCATGCTATGGAGGTGACCCAAATACAAAATAGAGGAAGACTGGCACAGATGTTAGTTCAGGGCTACTCTTCCTCAAGCAAAAAAAGAAGGTGATTGGCTGCAGATGTTACCTCAGGGCGAATCTTCCTCAGCTAAAAAAAAAAAAAAAGAATCGTGTGGGAAGAGGGAATACAGGTGATCTATTTACTTTTGGGCATTTTCCAGGTATTCCATAAAGTGCATTTCTTTAATATTGGAAAATTTGATACATGCAGCATCAAGAGGGATAATTTTTTAAATTATTTTATTGAGGTCATAATAGTTTATAACATTGTGAAATTTCAGTTATACATTATGATTAGTCAGTCACCGTATACATGTGCCCCTTTACCCCTTACGTCCACTCCCCAACCTCTTTCTCCTCTGGTAACTACTAATCTCTTCTCTTTGTCCATGTATTTGTTTATCTTCCACATATGAGTGGAATCATATGGTTTTTGTCTTTCTCTGGCTTATTTCACTTAACATAATACCTTCAAGTTCCATCCATGTTGCTGCAAATGGGACAATTTTGTCTTTTTTATGGCTGAGTAGTATTCCATTGTATATATACACCACGTCTTCTTTATCCATTCATCAGTCGACGGGCACTTGGGTTGCTTCCGTGTCTTGGGTATTGTGAATAATGCTGCAATGAACATAAGGGTACATATGTCTCTTTGAATTGTTAATTTCACGTTCTTTGGGTAAATACCCAGTCATATGTTAACTGGGTCATATGGTATTTCTGTTTTTAGTTTTTTGAGAAATCTTCATGCTGTTCTCCATAGTGGCTGCACCAGTTTGCATTCGCGCAAGCAGTGTGTGAGGGTTCCCTTTTCTCTGCATCCTCTCCAACATTTGTTGTTTTTTGTCTTGGTAATTATAGCCATTCTAACAGGTGTAAGGTGATATCTCATTGTAGTTTTCATTTGCATTTCCTTGATGATTTATGATCATCTTGAACATCTTTTCATATGCCTGTTGGCCATCTGTATATGTTCTTTGGAAAAATGTCTGTTCATATCCTCTGCCCATTTTTTCATCAAGTTGTTTGTTTTTCCGTTGTTGAGTTGTGTGAGTTCTTTATATATTTTGGAGATTAACCCCTTGTTGGATATATGATTTGCAAATATTTTCTCCCAGTTGGTGGGTTGTCTTTTCATTTTGTTCATGGTTTCCCTTGCCTTGCAGAACCTCTTTAGTCTGATGAAGTCCCATTTGTTTCTTTTTTCTTTTGTTTCCCTTGCAAAAGTAGACATGGTATTTGAAAAAGATCCTTCTAACCAATGTCAAAGAGTGTACTGCCTATATTTTCTTCTAGGAGTTTTGTGGTTTCAGGTCTTGCCTTCAACTATTTTATCCATTTTGAGTTAATTTTTTGTGTATGGTGAAAGATAATGGTCTACTTTCATTCTTTTGCATGTGGCAATTCAGTTTTCCCAAAACCATTTATTGAAGAGACTTTCCATTGTATGTTCTTGGCTTCTTCATGAAAATTAGCTGTCCATGGATGTGTGGTTTTATTTCTGGGCTTTCAATTCTGTTCTATTGATCTGTGTGCCTGTTCTTGTACCAGTACTATGTTGTTTGGATTACTGTAGTTTTGTAGTATATTTTGAAGTTAGGGATTGTGATGCCTCCAGCTTTGTTCTTTTTTCTCAGGATTTCTTCAGCTATTCAGAATATATTGTTGCTCCATATGAACTTTAGGATCCTTCAATTTCCGTGAAGAATGTCATTGGGATTCTGATTGGGATTGAACTGAATCTGTAGATTGCTTTAGGTAGTATGGACATTTTAACTATGTGTATTCTTCCAATCCATGTGTATGGAATATTTTTCTATTTCTTTATGTCATCATCGATTTCTTTCAAGAATGTCTTATAGTTTTCATTGTATAGGTCTTTCACCTCCTTGGTTAAATTTATTCCTAGATATTTTATTCTTTTTGTTGCGATCGTAAATGGGTTTGTACTCTTGAGTTCTTTTTCTGTTAGTTTGTTATTAGAGTATAGAAATGCAACTGATTTTTGTAAGTTGATTTTGTACCCTGTAACTTTGCTGTAGTTGTAATTATTTCTAATAGTTTTCCAATGGATTCTTTAGGGCTTTCTATATATATAAAATCATTTTGTCTGCAAATAGTGAGAATTTGACTTTTTTTTTTTTTTGAGGAAGATTAGCCCTGAGCTAACATCTGTGCCCATCCTCCTCTACTTTATATGTGGGACGCCTAGCACAGCATGGCTTGCCAAGTGGTGCCATGTCCGCACTCGGGATCTGAACCAGCAAACCCCAGGCCGCTGAAGTGGAATGTGCATACTTAACTGCTGAGCCACTGGGCCAGCCCCAAGAATTTCACTTCTTACTTGCCAATTTGGATACCTTTTATTTCTTTTTCTTGACCAGGTGTTCTTGCTAAAACCTCCAGGAATATGTTGAATAAGAGTGGTGAGAATGGGCACCCTTGTCTTGTTCCTGTTCTCAGAGGGATGGCTTTTAGTTTTTCCCCATTGAGTATGATGTTGGCCATGGGTTTGTCATATATGACCTTTATTATGTTGAGGTACTTTCCTTCTATACCCATTTTATTGAGAAGTTTTATCATAAATGGATGTTAGATCTTGTCAAATGTTTTCTCAGCATCTATTGAGATGATCATGTGGTTTTTATTCTTCATTTTGTTAACATGGTGTATCACATTGATTTATTTGCAGTTGTTGAACCATCCCTGTGGCCCTGGTATAAATCCCACTCGATCATGATGTATAACCCTTTTGATATATTGCCATATTTGGTTTGCCAATATTTTGTTGAGGATTTTTGCATTGATCTTCATCAGTGATATTGGCCTGTAATTTTCCTTTTTTGTGTTGTTCTTGTCTGGCTTTGGGATCAGGGTGATGTTAGCCTCATAAAATGTGTTAGGAAGTGTTCCATCCTCTTAGTTTTTTGGAATAGTTTTAGAAGGATGAATACTAAATCTTCTTTGAATGTTTGGTAAAATTCTCCAGAGAAGCAATCTGGTCCTTGACTTTTAGATTTAAGTTTTTTTATTACTATTTCCATCTCTTTGCTTGTGATTGGTCTATTCAGATTGTCTATTTCCTCCTGGTTCAGTTTTGGGAGGTTGTAAGAGTCTAAGAATTTATCCATTCCTTCTAGATTGTCCAATTTGTTGGCATACAGTTTTTCATAATATTCTCTTATAATCCTTTGTATTTCTGTGGTATCTGTTGTAATTTCTCCTCTTTCATTTCTGATTTTATTTATTTGAGCCTTCTCTCTTTTTTTCTTGGTGAGTCTAGTTAAGGGTTTGTCAATTTTGTTTATCTTCTCAAAGAACCAGTTCTTAGTTTCATTGATCCTTTCTGCTGTTTTTTTTTGTTTCAGTTTCATTTATTTCTGCTCTAATTTTTATTATTTCCCTCCTTCTGCTGACTTTGGGCTTTATTTTTCTTTTTCCAGCTCTGTTAGGTGTAGTTTAAGGTTGCTTATTTGAGGTTTTTCTTGTTTGTTACGCTGGGTCTGTATTGCTATGAATTTCCCTCATGGGGCCACTTTTGCTGCATCCCATATGAGTTGATATGTTGTATTTTCATTTTTGTTTGTCTCCAGATATTTTTCGATTTCTCCTTTAATTTCTTCAATGATCCATTGGTTGTTTAGTAGCCTGTTGTTTAGTCTCCACATGTTTGTCCCTTTCCAAGCTTTTTTCTTGTAGCTGATCTCTAGTTTCATAGCATTATGGTTGGAAAAGATGTTTGACATGATTTCAATCTTCTTAAATGTATTGAGGCTTGCCTTGCTTCCTAACATATGATCTATTTTTTAAAAATGTTCCATGTGCACTTGAGAAGAATGTATATTCTACTGTTTGGGGATGGAGTGTTTCTAATATAAAGTCCATCTGGTCTAGTTTTTCATTTAGTTCCACTATTTCCTTGTTGACCTTCTGTCTGGATGATCTATCCATTGATGAAAGTGGAGTGTTAAGGTCCCCTATGATTATTGTGTTGCTGTTAATATCTCCTTTTAGGTCAATTAATAGTTGCTTTATGTACTGTGGTCCACTTGTGTTAGGTGCATGTATATTTGTAAGTGTTACGTCCACTTAGTGGAGTGTCCCTTTTATCATTATATACTGCCCCTCTTTATCTCTCTTTACCTGTTTTTCTTGAAGTCTACTTTTTCTGATATAAGTATGGCAACACCTGTTTTCTTTTATTTGCGTAGTTTAGAGAATCATCTTCTATCCTTTTACTCTAAGCCTGTGTTTGTCTTTGGAGCTGAGATGTGTTTCCTGGAGGCAGCATATTGTTGGGTCTTGGTTTTTAATCTGTCCAGCTACTCTATGTCTTTTGATTGGGACATACAATCCATTTACATTTAGAGTGATTATTGATATATGAGGGCTTACTGCTGCCAATTTATCATCTGCTTTCCAGTTCTGTATTTCCTTGTTTCTCATCCAAGTATTTCGGACTGCCAATTCAGTTTAGTGGCTCTCTATGATGGTGTTCTCAGTTTTTTCTTTATTTATCAATTGTGTCTCTTTTCTGATTTTTTGTTTAGTGGTTACCATGAGGTTTGTATAAAAGATCTCATAGATGAGATAGTCCATTTTTCTGATACCCTCTTATTCCCTTAGCCTAAGCACTTTGCATCCCTTTCCTCTTCGCCTTCTAAGTTGTTGTCACAACTTATTCCATTTTGTGTGAGTTTGTGGTAAAATTAAGTGATTATATTTATTCTTGATGTTTTCCTTCCCTTTAACTTTAATGTTATGACTAAGTGTTTGTTAATCTGTTCCAATAGAGAGTTGCAAAGTTCTGATTTTGTCTGCCTATTTGTCTCCTTGCTCAAGGCTTTGTAAACCCTTTCTTTTTTTTTCAGGGATGAGGGCCTTCTTGATTATATCTTGTAGGGGGTTCTTGTGGCAGTGAACTCCCTCAGCTTTTGTTTTTCTGGGAAAGTTTTTATTTCTCCATCATATCTGAAGGATATTTTCACTGGATAGAGTATTCTTGGCTGAAAGTTTTTGTCCTTCAGGATTCTTAATATATCATTCCACTCTCTCCTAGCCTGTAAGGCTTCTGCTGAGAAATCTGCTGAAAGCCTGATAGGGGTTCCTTTGTAGGTTATTTTCTTCTGCCTTGCAGCTCTGAATATTTTTTCTTTGTCATTGACTATTGCCAGTTTTACTAACATGTACCTTGGAGAAAATCTCTTTACAGTAATGTAATTAGGAGTTCTATTAACTTCTTTTACTTGTAATTCAAGCTCCTTCCCCAGGTTTGGGAAGTTCTCAGCTATTATTTCTTTGAACAAGCTATCTGCTCCTTTCTCCCTCCAGAATATCTATAATCCTTATGTTTCATTTCTTAATTGAGTTGGATATTTCTTGGAGAATTTCTTCATTTCTTTTTAGCCTTAATTCTCTCTCCTCCTCCATCTGAAGCATTTCTATATTCCTATCCTCTAAATTGTTAATTCTACCCTCCATAATATCAGCTCTGTTATTTAAGGACTCCAGATATTTCTTTATCTCATTCATTGTGTTTTTCATCTCCTACATTTCTGATTGTTTTTTCTTTATAGTTTCAGTTTCTTTTGTGAAGAATTACCTCTGTTCATTAATTTTATTCCTGATTTCTTTGAACTGTCTTTCTTAATTCTCTTGTAACTCATTGAGTTTTCTTTTATGATAGCTTTTTTGAATTTTCTGTCATGTATATTATGGATTTCTGTGTCATCAGGAATGATTTCTGGGTGTTTGTCTTTTTCCTTCTGGTCTGGAGTATTAATATACTTCTTCGTACTATTTGATGGGGTGGATTTGTGTCTTCACATAGTGATAGTATCTGATTGTAGATTCCACCTGCCCCGGCTTGGGGGGAAGTGCTGGCGTGGGAGCTGTGTATTCTGAGCCTGGTGCCATCCCTGTTAGCTGTGCCTGTCCAAGCCTGGGCCACTCATTGGGACCATAGTGGCCCTGTGGGTTCTCCTACTGAATGGAAAAGCCATCGCACAGGGCTCAGGGCTACCACCACCTGCTCCCACAATCTCGCTGAGATGTGCTCCCCCTTTGGGGCCACAGAAGTACTACGGGCATTCATGGCAGCTGGCAAATCATTTACCCAGACATGCAGATCTGCCACCTATTCCTCCTAGGTGGCACCAGCAATTGTGCTTGGTAGGCAGGGCCTTCCCACTGGGTCCAAGCCTGGGCTGCTCCCTGGGGATTGTGGAAGCATTGTGGCCTCTCCAACCAGATAGGAAAGAGATCAGGCAGGGGCTCAGGGCTGCCATCACCTGTTCCCGCAGTCGCACCGAGGTGTGTTCCCACCCTCAGGGCCACAGTGGTGCTATGAGTGTTTCAGCTGGGAGAGCAGTCATGCACTTGCACAGGGCTTGCAGTGGGCCAGAGATTGCTCACCTATCTCCACTACCTCCCCAAGAATATCCCATCCACCTTCAGATGTATAGCTGCACAGGTCTCTCAGGCATCCTGATGTGCTGTGTGGGTATCCTCTGCTGATCAATGAATGTCCATTTAGTTGTAGTTTGAAGTGGGGGAGACAAAGGAACAGCTCACTCCACCATGTTGCTGATGTCACTTTGGGGATAGTTTTTAAAATCACCAATTATAAGAGAGTGTGATTTCAAATTAAAATAATGAGAAACAGGAAAAAAAGAGGAGGAAGAGCAAAAGTACAAAAAATAGGGAATTATAAGTTAGTGTTTTGGTTTATTTTAGTATAGTGAGATAAGTTTGGGCTTAAGAATATGAAAATCTATAAAGGTGATTATTCTTTGAGCCACTGCTTACTTCTGTTATGCAGTTACATCATCACCCTTAAGTTCCTCCTATATAGAAATTCTGAAGCCATCAAGTGACTTTTCAAAAATATGGATTCCTGGGGCCCACCCCTGGGAGTTTCTAGTTTAAGAGATTGGGGTGAGGCCTAGGAATCTGTGCATTTTAAAAATAGTCCCTGGGTGATTCTGTGTTTGAGAGTCCCTGGGATAAGTGGCAAGGAGGCTCTCCCTCCTGGGAACAGCACCCTTGAACTTCTGGAGTAGAGGAACCTCTATCATATATGCCCTTGGGTAATTACTGCTCCTGCAGTGTTGCCCCAGATGCTGTAGTTCTTGGCTGTCCACCTGAGAGTGCGTGTGCAGAATCTAGAACCCTCTAGAGGAGCCAACAGACCAGCCATCCTCTGGCCTTTGGGTTTCCACCTACTGAGCCAAACACCAGAGGCTGTGTCAGGCTGAGTGGCTCCTCACAGTCCACAGTCCTCAAGATGATACATTGGCATAGTGTCACCACTGATCAGAACCCCTCATCCTATTTGTCACTGTCCTGTAGGCTCATTTTTAAATATTCTGTACTTTCTCCCCATTGATGCAAGCTCTGAGTGCTGAACCTCCTTCCTGACCATTTCCTCTGTTCCCCTGGAAGACCCACTGGATTGCAAACAAACACTTCCCTTTCCCCGGTCTCTGCACAGGCACTCCCCCTATCTTTTCTCCTGAGCCCACTTTTCTTTCTGACCTTATTTGTTTACATCTCAAGTGACCAGCACCTGGGCCCCTGCTGCCATTTCTCATCATTTCACTTCTATTTTTGGGAAAAAAATGAAAAATCCCAAGCAAAACAAGAATTCTATTTGATTTTGAGAATCATGGCATCCAGCCTAGTGTCTTTTTTTCGTCATCTAATGACTGTCTTCTGAGTCACTGCTCAGATATCTTAAGTGTAAAGTGGCTTATACTCTTTCTCTCCACACCATGTCTGCCACCTTGGGTGATATCACTGGCCTTGTGGATGACCCATCTCTTAGCCTCACTGCCCCTGCTCTCCTCACTCTTCCTCCCCACCACCTTCAACACCTGGGAGGAGATTGCATGGCAACACACAAGCAGGAAAAGGCCAATATAGAATAGCATTTCCCACTGATTCCTCCTACAGCTGAACCTGGACAGAAGCAACTCACTTTTCCATTTCCCAATTAGTGGTAAGGCTGGGAGTGCGTTCTGCTTGGAGATTCTCAGCTCAGGATGGGCCAACAGGGGTAAGAGAAAGAGACCAAACACAGATGGGTGTTATATAAGACATAAGCTAAAGGAATAAATGAGCTTCTTGAGGTTTCTAGGTTGTCTAATTCAGCTCCCTAGTGTGGGAGAGCAGACTGTGCATGGGGAACTTGGAATAGGGAGCCTGGTTGTCCTCTGGTAATCTCTTTTTTTGGCCACTTCAAATCCTTTGGGGAAAGCAGCTTGGGGTTTATGCATGTGTGTGTATCATATACAAGCTCAATGGCAGGCAACTGAATAGAGCTGAGTCTAGAGCAGTGAGAGGAAATTCCCAAGATTTCCAAAACATACAAGTAATGCATCAAAAAGTAACGCACCAAATGCTATTACCTAAAAGTTTCTTCGCTTCTTTGACTCTTCTGAAACAGTAAACTTCTAGTCTCAAATACACAACCTTGTATCTTTATGCTACTACTCCCTTACCATACATAGTACATTTACTCTTTGGTCTTCTTCAGTACTCCAATTCCGTGACACTCTCATTTTATCCTAGTCATTCTTCGACTTCTGGATTTATTTCCTTCCTTATCTAGACTAAGCCTCATGATTTACCAGTTCAATAATTTACTTTTCAGCATCCTTGTGTGCCTCATTCCCTTGTCTTTTTACTTTTTCACCCACTCCTAGAAACTCTGGGTTGATGTAACCATCCACCATCTCTCCTCTTACTGAGCATTGCCTTACAATAAAATACTAGATGGAGAAAAATCACAAATGTATCATTACTAATTTCATTTGGGCCCATATATAGCTCCCTCTCAATCCTTTCCGTGACTCTTCTAAACATTACCACTTTCCTTAAACACTCTACCTACCTCTTCTTTTCTTGCAGCAGATGGCCTTGCTGTCTACTTCATGGAGAATATCAAGACTCTCAAGGATGAATTTCGTATCCTTTTACCTACAACCCTATCTGCATATACCCATATTTGCTTTCTTCTTTTCTGGATCTTTCCATCCAAGCAATCCCTTGACCTGCTACCTAAATCCCCTTCTATAATTTAAAAAATCTTTGTATCAACTCTATTTCTCTAAGTTATTTCAACTTAGAGGAATTTTTATTAAGCACCAGGAACCAAGCAGGGCAATTGGGATGTAGCCACAAATGGAACCCAGCTGCAATAGATGCCTGTTGCATTGTTTGACCGGCACCTCTTTTCCATGAATTGTACATTCCTCCTATATTTACTTGGTTACAATGGGAGCTGCCATATTACTCCCTGAATGGTTTGGAGTGGGCACCTAAACCAAGAGTGGCAATCAATCATTTCACTTGGAAATTTGTAATTGGGACCAACAGTCAGAATCAGACTGTAACAGGGTAACTTGGAAGCTGTTGGTAGTGGCCATTTTCTGTGATGTGGACTAGGATACAGAGAGATCCATTCTGCAGCAAGAGTGAAGCTAAGGCAGATTCAGTGAGATGTGCAGAGACAAGAGACTCTCCAAAAGAGAACTTTCTGGGTTCATTAACGTGCTCTAGTCTCTTGTTCCATTCCTGAGATTCAGCTGCATCCTTACCCTGAGATTCCGGGGCTCTTCCAATAAAATTTCTTTCTGCTTAGACAGTATTTAGTGTGGGGTTTTTGCTACTTGCAACCAAAAGAAAGATCCTGTCATTCTTGCTGGAAAGCTGGACTGGCTTGTTTTGCGATTGTTGTCTGTTGGGACCCAGCCATGTGTCTTTTGAAGATAGACTTCTAGAGGACTTAGTAGCAAATGTCAAGATGCTGCCTCTTATTTTCAGTCTTCATTAAGGTGTCACAAGAATGGAACATGCTCAAATAGAGCAGAAAGCCTCCTGGAAACCACAGGGCCATGGTGTAACTCTGTTCTGTGAAGTCTTTTTTGCCTATTGCCAGTTGCCTGAGACTACAGGGGTCAGATAATCATGGGCCTTGCTGAATTACAGCTGCCAAATTATCTACTACCCTGCTTCTAAAGCTCTTGATTATCCCCTTTCTCTCTTGAATCTTCAACACTTCCCTCTATACTGACTCTTTATATCAGCATTTAAGTCCACTCCCCTCTTGACAAAATCTGTTCTAGATTTCCCAACACTTTCTTCCTATTTCTTCTTCCTGAAAGAAGTTGTTCACACTCAGTGACAAGCCATAGCAATCAGGTGGCCCCACTCTGTTGCAGCTGCGCTTACTAAGGTTGTTCATGATTACCTTTTCACTAAATCCAACGGATATTTTCAGATCTTATCTTACTTGACCTCTCAGGAGCACATGACACTGTTGACCACTCCTGCATTCCTGAAACACTTTCTTTCCTTGGCTTCTGTGATACCACATGCTTCTGGTTTTCTTTTTACACGTCTGCTTGTTTCTTTGCAAGTTCCTCTTTTTGTCCTATACCTTAAATTTGTTGATGTTCCTCAGGTTTGGTCCTAGTAGTCCTCAATTGTTTTTGTTGTGTTTTGTTTTTTCTTTTTTAGTCTCCAATTCTTTTTGTGCTAAACTTTCTCGGGCCAGTCTCAACCACTTTCTTGGCATTACCCTATGTACCTGAATATAAGACCAATATCCTCCAATCCCCTCAATACTCCCTTAGAAAAGAGAGAGTTGCCTCATATTCTGACCTTTAAAAAGCCCTTCATCCTACTGGATGGACATCAATTATTTTGAACAATAAAATGCTCCTTGGGGGACTATACATTAGCGTGAAATGATCTTATTCAATGTTCATATAGAAGCCACATGACGGAATTTGTAAGAAAGGAAGAAGTTTAACACAGATTTAGAAATTACTTCTAGGGAAATACCTTCACATTTGCAAGTGTTGAATGTCCTTGTAAGCAAGCCTTTACAAGTCACTATAAAAAGCCATGTGATAGGTGAATATGATTACAGCATAACTGATCTAGTGCAATTAGGTACTGTGTCCGGGAATAAAATTCCCAGTGAAAACACCGTAGAGTCCAAAATTTAGGGGGAAGTGAATGATGTATCCTGGGAAATTATGTCAGAGACTCAAACTGTGATTCTGGTAATGATAAAAACACTGTAAAGAGTTTCAATAAAATTATTTTTAAAATTATATTTTATATAATATGTGAAGTATGCAAGTGTAGTTAAAATAATACATTAAACATTATAAGTAAATCATTGATTACTTCATCTCTATCTCTAAAAGTTTATGTATTCAAGTTGGCCACAAAGTTTTATTGGGGGATGGATTTTCATTGGGAAAATGGGGGCTCACCCTATATTCAGAGGTATCTTACATTCAGGCATATATGTTATAAGCTGATGACTCATCTCTCTAGCCCAGTTCTCCCTGCTAAGCTCCAGACCCAAAATAACAGTTTACTGATATTTCTACTCAAATGTCCAATAGGCGCTTTAAATTAAACTTACCCAAAGTTAAACTCACATTGCCTCCCATCTGCTCCTCTTCCTCGGTCTCTTCTGGGTGACTGTCACCACTTTGGTTCAGTGGCCCAAGCTGAAATCTGAGTCACCCATGTCTCCTCTCTCCCCCCAACTCCTGTTGTTTCTATCTCCCGAATCTCTCTTTCTCTCTCTTATCTGTTCACTTCTCTTAATCCCCTCTGCTTTACTCCAGGCCACCAGCGTCTCCTCCCCAGACAACTGTTAACAAAACCTGAACTGGTTTTCTTGGTCTTGTCTCCTTTCAACCTACACTCCACGAAGCAGCCAGCGTTATCCTTCTAGAATGCAAATCAGATGTCAATTCCCACTGCAGGGTAGCCAACTCCTACTCATCTTCTCCCTCCACTTCCCTCAGTTTAGAGACCAATGCTGCTTCTCTAATTCCCCCTCTCTCCCCCACCCACCCCGCCCGCTAATTTCATCAGGTTAGATACTCTCACTATGTTTTCCCACACTCCTTATCTTTCCTTACCATAATGCTCTTCACACTTCTTTGTTATAATTGTTTATCTTTCCTTGAGACTGTGAACCTTGTCTCTCTGGCTTACCATTGCCTTCTCCTAACACAGGGTGGAACCTGAGATATAGTAAGTGCTTTATAAATATAAAATGAATGAATGAACCAATACTTTTGTTATCCCAGCACCCAGCACAATATCTGGTAAATATAGGTCCTCACTAATATTTGTTGAATTAATAGATTGTTGAACTAAAGATATGTGATTAAGCAACGTGTAACGAGCAAAATTAATACTGTGCAGGCTTTGTCCTTAAGGAGCACATATCATTCTTAATTAGGCTTAATCAGAGATGGCTCCCTAAAACAGGTGGCTCTTGGAAGAGAAAGGGAGAAATAAAAATTCTCACCTAGTGGAATGTGAAGGGCAAATGTAAAAATGTCAACATCTGTGCAGAAGAAAATCACGTTCTTATGACAAGGGTAACTCCTGGTTAAAATGTGCTGTGATTGGGAAGCGCTCTATACTGGGATCTACTAGTCAGGTGGCTAGCTTTGTTCTTCCCTACTGTGGATGCTGGGATTCAGCCAGGGAAACCAGCCGCACAATCCAAGGACTGCCAGCAATTAAACACTGAACTATATTGCCTCTCTAAAGTTGAAAAATAATCCTTTTACTAAAGAGAATAAGATTCTTACCAGGTTTTATATTCATAGGCTTTATTAATTTTTCACTTAATTTTTATATCAAAGTACGCAGAATAAATTTCACGAGAATATTTGGTCTGGTTATTTTTGGCCTGCACTTTGATAACTTATGCTAACATACAATGGCCAGTCTGTTTTCTTTGCTCTAAAAGTTTCTTTGTGCACTATTGCTTGAACATGGGCCTCGTGTTCTAACCTTACTTAGATGAAAAAAGTGTTTATTTCATGAATGGTTAATACCTCTTCACAGATTTAGTTTAGACTACATAAAATTACATCGATTAGCTGTATAAACGTGTACTGAGTTACTAGTTGAAAATCTTGTTGGAAGAATGAAAGTGATAAACAAGATGCCTAAGAAAATCTTTTGTCAGAGATTCCTTACTAGAGAAATGAGAGATTAACTACTCCAAATGAGGTTTTTTAAAAGGAATGTCTACAAGGTTAGTTACATTGAAACAAAGCGAAGGATCTGAATTCAAGTATATGCCTGGGTTATTTCATTAAACTCTGGAAATGATGTAAGATCTGTAACTTTTAATCTGGGGCTCCATCTATTAGTGGTTTGTGAGAGTGGGTTTGATTAAAATTGTGATTTAATCACAAGTCAGAAATACATGATGTAGTCACTCTATTTTACAGAAAGTGCTTTCAAGTTTTGATTTAACCCTGATATACACAGCGTGCTGATAAATTAATGAGAGTTCACAGGAGTCATGCATGAAAATCAATCTGATTACTTTATTAGCCACAACTCATATTTTTCAAGCTTGGAGAGAAATGTAAGCTTCATTTTAGAAGTCACATTATGCATTTTATAGTTTTAATATAATGAAAAATTTCCAGACTTAGAAAAGGTATCTGAATATTAACATTTGCGAGGCAGTTTATAGTTTTCAAAGAGCTTTTCTCATTATCTCAGAAAACTGAATAATGATGTGATTATTAAAGGTTAATTAAGCAAATACTTGTGAAGTAATTGGGAGGTAATCTATTTCTAATTTAACAGGTCAATCAGGGGTATTTAGGAAATATTTTTGCTGGTTAACAACTCTAAGCAAAACAAAAAGATATTTAAATTGTTTCCCTAGTGGAAAACAATGAGCGTGTGTTAGCTCTGTTAAGAGGAAATTGTTTCAAGGAACTGTGATGAGGATTTCTAATTCTACCGTTTTGATGATTTAAGAGGTTCTATGACGATTCTGAGCTCTTCCCTCCCAATGTTAAAGCAAGCCTTATACCGCTTATTTTGGCACTTGAGAATAAAAGAAAATATCTGAAGAAAGTAATTATGAGAAGGCACAGAGCGCTGTGGGAGTTAAGAGAGATTGCTATCTTCTTGTGGGAAGCAACATATTTTGGTTATTGACTGTACAGAACAGTGAGTAAAAATCCAACTCATTAACAATCAAACGCGACTCTCCAAGTGCATAACCATAGAAAAAAATTTTCTTAAAATATTTTCATGGGTGCAGCTTATAAAATTATTCTTATGAGCAGTGCAACTACAAACAGCTTTCCTCCAACTTTGGGGAGCCTGGGTGCTGTCCCCCGACTACCAAGTGGTTTACAATCACAGCCCCCTTGCTCTCGGTTACCGGCGAAAGACGTGATTTCCAGGTAGGAAAGCGCGAAGCGCCTCGCAAAGGCAGAGGTAACAGCTTTCAGCCGCGGCCAGAGCATTAGCCCCGGGGAGCCCTGGGGCTCGGCCCGGGCCCCGCACTGGCTGCAGGAGTGCACACGGGGCACCTTTGTCTGTGCCCCGCTTCCCTGGCCCGGGGCCGAGAGGCGGGGGGCGCGGGCCCCGGGGCCCGGGAGGCCCGGCACCGTCCAGGGGAAGCGCGCGGCGAGGGCGGCGCGGCCGGGAAGCGGGAGGTCAGCGGCGGCGCGGCCGGCCCCCTCCCACGGGAGCCGCGCCAGGTCCCAGCAAGAGCCGGGCGGGATCACTATTGTTTTTGGCGAGCACATAAACCCCGGGGCCGACGCTCTGCGCACCCAGGTTTCCTCCCGGAGGCCGTTCGGTTTCCTCCGAGGCCCTATATAGAGGCCCTGGGCCCAGGCAGAGGAGAGGTGCGCTCTCGCTGCGGCCTCCCGGACAAGCCCGGGCTCGGAGCGCCTCTCCCTTCAGTCTCGACAGCCGCAGGACTCTGGGGAGGTGAGAGGGGAATTTCTCCCCAGGGTGAGGAGGAGGAAGAGGGGGCGCGAGGGACAGGGGCTGCGGGCAGACGCGAGGAGGAGAAGGAGGATCCGCTTCTCCGGGGTTTCCCTGACGCCAGCAGCAGCGCCAGGCGCGCGCGCCCCGCACCCGTCCGCGGCTCCGGGGAGAAGGGGGAGGGGAGCGGGCCCGCGAGGCGGCAGCCGGGATTGGAGCGGGGCGGGCCCCGCGCGGAGCCGAGGGCGTGCGGGCGAGGAAGGCGCGCGCTTGCGCGTGCGCGGGTGTGCGCGCCCCGGGCCCCCGCCCCCCACCCCCGCCGCCTGCGGTCTCCGCCCCCCTCGCGCTGGTGTGTGGAGCCGGAGTCGGCGGCGGGTGGCGGCGCCTGGAACCTGGAGACCGAGCCCCCCCCGCCCCCCCGCCCCGGAATGTACTGACTCTCCGCTCTCCTCCCCTCTCCGCCCCCCTGCAGGAGGGAGGCGCCCCCGAGTGTCCCCTCCCGCGAGAGGGGCCGCGCGGGCCGGGTCGGGCCGGGCTGGAGCAGCGGCGGCGGCGGCCGCGGGAGCCGAGCCTGCAGCGAGGGACCGGCTGAAGCGCGCGGGAGGCAGAGCGGCGAGGGCTCCGCGGCGCTGCCGCCGCCGCCGCCGCCGCCGCTCGCAGGGAAGAGATGGCGGCGGAGCGGGGAGCCCGGCGACTCCTCGGCACCTCCTCCTTCTGGCTCTGCTGCCTGCTGCTCCTCGGGCGCCGGGCGCCGGGCGCCGCGGCCGCCAGGAGCGGCTCCCCGCCGCAGTCCCCAGGTAAGCTGCGGCCGCGGCGCGCGGGCCCAGGAGCGCGGGGTGGGGGCGGGGGCGCGGCCCCGGCCCCGGCGGCCGCGGCTGCCGTGTTTTTGTTTAGGATCCAGGAGGGAACGTGCAGGAACTTCTCTGCCTCGTCTCTGGTTGCCGAAGAGAAAGGGGGTCGCGTCGGGTGGAGAGTGAAGTAGGCGGGCGGGGGCGCCGCCGCGGGAGGGGCGGCCGCGAGGGCGCGTCGGGGGCTCCCGGGTCTAGTTGTCCGCTTTGTACCCGGAGGCAGGTTCACCCCTCGGCTCCCTCCCCTCCCCCAGGCTCATCCCACTTGTAAGAGTGGGACATTCTTGTGCTCACACAAGCACCAGTAGAGGCCACTACACACCTCATTAAATAAACAATCGTAACGGCCAATTCGTTAATTTTCAGGAAAGGAAGGGGGAGGGGGGCTTGAACTCGGCATTCCCTGGCCGGGGATTTCCCAGCTGAAGTCGCAGGGAAGCGCTGGCTGATCTCGAGGGACTCCTTGTGCGGGGATTGTAGCCCGCAGGCTGCGGAAGAGAGAGGGTGTCCGAGGGGCACAATTGCCCCCTCGCTGCCAGTGGTGGTGACTTAAGGATGAGGGCGCGTTGGAGAACGGCTCCGAGTGATTTTATCTGTTAGTGTTTCCGTAATGAAATGCCTCTTCTTTCCTGGGGATTACAACTATATTTACAGCCTGTTAACTGCTCTTAACCTAGGGAATTGTCTAAGCATCAGATTTTAAGTGCTTGTACGTTGTTTTCAAGTGGCAATATGTAAATATAGTTAGCCTCGAAAGCCATTTTCAGGTTTTTTGACTATCATAGGTTATTGAAGTCACTTGCATTCCTGTTTATTTAAGGGGGCCAATAACAAAACGCCAAACCTGTCATAAAGACCTTTCAGTACGTTTGAGGAGCGGGACACACACAGCAGTTGAAGGACAAATTAGCCTGTGATCTGCTTAAATTGTTTGACCAGGTGTGGTGTATCATAAAACTTGACAAAACTTTCACCTACTTACGTGAGATCTGAAATTTTTGCACTTGGAAAGTCATCTGATCAGGCACAGTGGCAACTTGTAATCACTAAACCATTACTTGTTTTGCCCTGGTTTATATGAAATATTGAAAATCACACTGTAATGTAACTTGGCTGATAAACTTTCTTTGGGTTTTCTTGCAGAGTATAGATAACTCATGGCTTTTGCCAATATTAAGAGCTTTAAACCTAAAGTGCCAGTGGTTGTTATCTAAACAGCTATATAAACAGGAATGTTTTAGTATCAAACTGGCACTTGCACATTCAGCCTCAACATGGTTTATAATACACATTTTGGTCCTGGAATGTAGGTAACTCATCCAGCCCTTTCTATTCTTGTGGATGGGCAAGAAAAATGTAACTATCTTGGAAGACAAGTTCTCTCTTACTTAATTTTATATGTAGTACATCATATTATGTGTGTTCTAGGTATTTGGTGGAATGTCTGCTTAAAATTTTGTCAGTAATTTTGTTTGTGAGTGCTAGTAATTTTATGACTTAGGTTAATAAAAATAATAAGCAGAGCCTTAGGAAGTGGTCGTATCGTCTCTTTCAGTGTTGATTCAGTTGGTGGGCTTTTATTTTGAGCTGAAATGCACACTCTGCCTTCATGGAGCTTACAGTCTGGTGTGTGGGTAGGAAAGATAGCCATTCAACTACTAATTATATAATCAAGTAGTTGTGATAAGCGCTACAAAGGAGAATAGGTTTTGAGAAAGTTTGCCGCAGGGACCTAACCTAGCCTGAGTGTCTCGGAAGCGGGATCTGAGGAGGGGTGAGTGGGAAAGCAGGTGAGGAGATGCACAGCTCATTAATGGTAGAATTACATCCAGAACACAGATCTTCTGATTCTCGGTTCAGAGTGCTTTGCACAAAGCCTCTTGCCTCATTACAAAAGTGAAAGGAATAACTGCCATAAGGAGGCGTTGGTCACTAGTGTCCTAAACTGCAGAGAGATGAGGGAATTGAGAAGGGAGTAAGCAGCAACTGGTTAAGCTGTCAGTAAGTCGGCCGTCATTTGTCAGTGGGGGGGAGGGGATAGACTCTGAAACCTTTCTGTAGGGGATTGCAGTGAGTAGGTGGTAGGGGAATGGAGATACTTGGTAGTAAAAGGAGAAAAATAGGGTATGGGGCAACAGGAGAAACGGAGTGTATTTCCAACTTAGGGTAGACGTATAGACAGGAGGAGGTGGAGGAAAAAGGAGAGGGAAGGACTGGTAATGGAAAATGGTCAGCAGAGGTGGAGGGTTGGAAATGATCAGGCACGCAGTCTGGTTTTAGGAAGGAAGGAAGGGCAGATTACTGAAAAGATATGAAGGGACCTAGGGGAAGATGACGTGAACGACGTGACAGCAGCCTGTGCAATGCAAGTCTTCTCTAATTAGAGCAAAGGGGCTAAGGAATGGTAATGGGGTGGAACTGGGATGCAGGAATGGGGAAAGTTAGGAAGACAGTGTTGAGAGGTCGTTTGAAATCACTTTGAATTTGAAATAGATTAGCAATTTCCACACTTTCTCCAGCAATTTTTTGTACCCCAAAAACAGAGTTAGTGAAAAATTTTAATCCAGTATTGGTTGCTTTTGAGTTAGATGAAATATGTAGAGATTTTTTTTAACATTTATTAGAATAATCAAATATCCTATTCATTAATTAGATTGCAAATGAATATTTGATGAAATGTCATAGTAGTGTTGAGGCTAGCCTTGACCTAGACTTCAGAGGTGTTCTGTAGAGGTCATGTAGCTATTCTTCTCATTTAAGGTGAGAATCCTCCTGTCAACATGTGGCATAGATGACTCTGCTTGAATCATTCACTTGATGTGATTTGTTACCTCACAAGGTAGTCTGTTCCTGTTTTGAATAACTTCTGTTAGTAAACTTGGCTTTATGATGCAATACATTTAACTTTAATTTTCACCCTCCCCATCCTTCTTGAATTTTTTTCTCTTCTTTTGCCATTTTTGGCATCACCTTATCTCCTGATTCATCTCTTACTTCTCTGATCCACTCTTCATTTGTTTTTCAGGTTTTTCCTTCACCCCCTTAGAATATTGGTATCTCAAGTTGATCTTATTCTATACACTCTCCTTGTCTTCAGTTGCTTCTTATAAGCTAATGACTCTCCTTTTCCACTCTTCCTGTGCCACTCAGTAGCTTCACTAAATAGGCAGCTTACGTTACACAAGACCAAAGGTAAACTCATCTTTGCTCCTCTTCCCTCCGGCTTCCCTCAGCCCCTTTCTCCAGACAACCACAGTTCCTGGCCTAGGGCTCTCACATTGTTTGAATGATTGCACAGGCTTGTTTTCCTGTGTTACCTGCCTGGGTGTCACTGCTCACCACTCACTCACCCAAGTTGAGATCTGAAAGTCATCCTGGACCCTCCCCTTCCCTATTCCTATAGCCAATAGTTGTTTGATTTTTACCTCCTAGATACGTCTGAGTCTGTATCTTTTCATCATCATCCCCATCTAGACTAGCAATAGTGACTCTGTAATTAATCTGTTTATCTCCACTGTTACCCTCTAGAAGCCTGTTCTCCTGCTGGAGTGAGCTTTCTTACATATTTTTCTGAGCATGCCCCTCTCCTACTTAGAATCTTTTATTAGTGTCTCATAGATTGAGTGTTAGAGTCTAAACTCCTTGGTATGGAGATTGTGAGGCCCTTGTGTTCTTTACCACTGGCGTCTCCCACTCTCACTTTAAAGCCTTGTCTCTTAGCACCTCTAATGCGTACCTGGTGTTCCACCACTCCAGGTTTACTGCAGAGCTTCATGTTTTCCTGCCTTTGCAGGTGCTGTTCCTTCTTCCTGTTAATGCCACTTCCCACCTTGCTTCCATAATGTGAGTGGGCTTCATCTAATCAGTTGAAAGCCTTAAGAGAAAAGAGTAAGGTCCATTTCTGAAACTCCTATTCGTCTATTCAGTGAATTTTTCTCTTTTGGCCCCCTTACCCAAAGAGAGTTAGAGTCATCATTTTCTGTGTTTCCATAGCTTTCTGAGGACTTTCCTCTTGGGTTACTTATTTTCTTGTCTCTTCGACGACTCTGAACCTCTTGAAGATTGGAACTTCTGTTATTCATCTTTTTATACCTAGTGTAGCACAACCATCCGGCACAGAGTAGATACCCAAGAAATGTTTGTTGCATGAATGTTAACTTGCCTTTGTTTTTACCCCCAGGGCCATACAGCACAAATCTGATTCCTTTATATGTTGGCCCTTCGTGTGTCTGATGACGAAATGTGTGTGTGTGTGTGTGCGTCGCTCTCTCCTCCTGCTCCTTTCTAAATTAATCAGCCACTCTTTACATTACTTAATTTTTTAACCCTTTGCGAGTTTGGTCATCCTTCTCTGAATATGCTGCAATTTTAGTGTTGATTAGTCTTGTCATCTTCAGAACCATCAGTGAGCTTACTGAGTCTTCTCTAAACAGGGACTGATGCCCTGCTCTGCCTGCCTACTAGGATGAGGTATAAAAGAGTTCATAGATTTCCAGGATGAATGCTCAAAGGAGATAAGAAATGTGACCATTCTTAGTCAACCGTATGAAATTAATACGTGCTGTGGGATGGTGAAAAAAGACTTATGATATGGAGGCAGAGGATTTGGGATGTGACTCATGATTGTACACCTTTCTATATATCTGTTGGGGGCTATAGGCAGGCAAGAATAATACCTCGCTTACCTAACTGGAGTATCAGAAAAATAGAATGTAAAATTGCTTATAAACTGTAAAGTACTGTATCTGTGTAGAATGATTTTAATGTTTCTTTATGAACTTTAAAAATATACCGTAATTCTATTTTTTGAAAGTGTAGATTATTTTTCTGTAGGCTTAATTGGTCATTGTTGATTTCTTTTTTATGAGTTTTCTCTATGCTAATAAAAAATATTGGGTAACATTAATCTCACTATATGGAGGCTCTGTTTATTTAATAGTTTTTTCCCCAAACACTTAATTTTATTAGTGACTTCTATGTGGTTGGGAGGTATGTACCATGTCATTGGCAGGTGTTTTGGCTTCTAGGTAAAATTGCATCAACCATAAGGGAACAGTCAGAGGAAATGACTATAGGTAAGAAGATCTTATTGGCCAGCAAGCTAAATGAGGTGAGGAAAAGTCTTGTGTTTATGATTTTAAAAAATTGACTGTCATGGAACACTGAAAGATGATACGAAAATAGAACCCAAATTTTGGATTCATTTAGAATGAAAGGAGTTTTTTGATTAAAAAACATTGGAAACAGAGACCAAAAAAGTCATTTAGATTCAATGGTATAATTGTGGTGTATGTCTTTCTAGTTGCTGACTCGATGGCACATCATTTTTACATTGTAATCATGGTGTATGTACAACTTTATATGTAAATATTTTCCCTTAGCATTATGCCTTTTCTCTTTGTTGCCACATTATCTTTGTCATCATTTTATTTTTAAAAATTTGTTTTAAAAATATTTAAATACATGTTTTGAAGTAAAACAATGTGGAAGTAGATAGAGTAAAAAGTTATCACTTCTACCAGCAAATTCCTTTTTTTACCCATAATCGCTTTTAATACTTTCCCTTTGCACTTACATGTGTGTATAGTTTTAGTTTTTACACATAAGCGGGATCAGACTATCGTTTTCAACTTGCTTTTTTTCACTTAGTAATGTGTTAGAGATCTTTCCATGCCAGTATGTATAGATTTTCTTATAACCATTATTTAAAATGTCTGTATGATATTCCCGTGAATGAATATAGTATTTAATAGTGGCCATTAAAAGTAGTATTTATTGAACACTCACTGAGCTCCAGACACTGTGCCAAGCTCTTTTACATGCAAGTAATCCTTTATACAACCCATGAGGAAGATGGTAATATCCCCTCCATTCTACAGATGAGGTAACTGAGTCTCGAATATTAAGTGACTTGCCAGAGGTCTCACAGCTCTCATGTGGAAAAGTTGGCATTCGAATCCAGGTCTTTTCAGCTCCAAAGCCTATACTTTCTATTATACTGCACACTGCTGCTAATTATTTATTCTGCTGTTATGGATGTTGAAGTTGTTTTCAATATTCTGCTATAATAAAGAATGCTGTCGTGAACATCTTCCTGCATATGGTCTTTTTCTTCTTTATTTTGGATTCCCACATATGGGATTATTGGTGAGAATAATTTTTTGCGTGTATATGGGAGTCAGGGTTCCATTTATTGTAGAATAGTAATGATATCATTAAGAGTAATACCATTGACTAGTACTTTTACAACTTTTTCAAGATATTTTCACCTTTAATTGTGAACCTTGATTACTTAAGGCCATTATTTTAAAATGCAGGTCCCGTAGCTTCTCTATTTCATCTGTTAACTTCAGGGATTAATTAATTACCTAATTAATAAGTAATCTCAAAGGTCCCCTCCACCTCCAAGTTTCTGTAATTCTGAAATCTGTAAAATTGAGTGGTAAATTTATCTCAGCTAAATGACCTCTATTCAGTTCTTGTGTTTGAACACTGATCATTTCCGTTCTAGATGAAAGAATTACCTTTTGTCATTCTCTAAAGTTCAAGTTACTGTACATCTTTTTTCTAGGTGTAAAGTAGGATATGATTGGGAAAACCTTGTAAGTGGCTTGTAAATGACTGTGTATGATTTTCTATGTGTAAAAATGGTTTTAGGGCTGATTTCAAGAAATAAAAGTTCATTGTTAAGCAATTATGAGAGAGGCATTTTAAGTTGCAGTATTACTTGAGATAGTAGATGCTTACTCTTAGGCTTGTAGGGGATGTAAGGTAAACTGACCAAGTTACAGATCTGGCTGGAATGAGCAGGTTTTGATTCCACTTTTGACTCTCTTATGTGAGGAAAGGGGGAGAGAACGCCAGCGGTTATGTAAGTCAGGTAGTTGTTTTATAGCCAAAACTGAAAATTTAGGTAATTTTGGATAGTTGCAAACACGTTATCTTTGAGGGCTAATTATGTACAAAGCTGTGCGTTATGGAGACACTAAGATGAATTGGACATGTTTTCTATCTTAGGAAGCCTTGGTCTAATAGAGATAAAACATATATGTAGATAACAGATAACTTGATTTGGAGGAAGAAAGTGTCATTACTGCTATAGGTGGAAAAACAGATTCTGGAATCGTTGTGCTACTGTTGATCAAGTAATAGTGCTGCTTTCTCTCATGATTTTTGGTTTTATATCTTTAGTTGTAATTTAGTTTTACCAAGTCAGTAGACTAGAATTCTCAGAGGGAGTTATACTTCGTTTCCTCTAAGTGAACTGATCACTAGAATGTTTGATATGTGTGAACGCTACCAGTGGAGCCATCTAGGGCTGCAGCTGCTCCCATGTCTGTGGGAAATCCAGAGATTGATTGTACTGGTTTTCAGGATTTATTATTGATCAGTAATGGCCAGTAAAACTTACTAGGGAGTCCTGAGCAGAGTAAATTTTTAAAGTGCTACTACATAGAAACTGAACACAGAATATTTGTTTTTCAGGGGCAGAGTGAGTAAAAAAGAAAATTACCAAGGTATATCTTTATATAAAAGGTCTAGTGAAGATGATGGCATTGTAATTTATGAATTCAAGGGTAAAATAACGAATTATAAGTTTTATGTATAACTTTTTATTCATAGGATAACTTTTAATGTAACAACTACAATAGGATCTTTTTGATTAATTCTTGAAAGCTTTTGAAGTTTGAGGTAGGGTTATTAGTTGTTATAAATTTACATGGTGTCACGTATCCAAAGCATTGTGTGTACACTTCTTATAGTCATAACCCCTTGATTAATGGCACGTCCCCTATATAGAACTCAACCATCATGCATCCTCACCTCTAGAATATAACTGAAGACTAGGGAATAAGAGAAATAATTTTCAAAGTCTATGCCTCAAAGTAAATAAGTTTTTTAGAGTCCCCAAGGCCCTTGTTTAGAGCCTCTTTATGTTTAATTCATATGCATTTCTAACAAGCCGTATTATCTGATTTCTATGCCCATAACAGATCAGAAGTGGATAGAAAGACTATTTGGGGAATGCTTCTTGACAAAAGCAAGTCGTGACCTTTATAAGGAAGAAGACTTAAACATAAGAACACAGCATTTCCCATGAACAGAAATAATTGTCTCAGGCAGGTTGGGGAAAGTTTTTTCCCTGTCCGTCACTGCTAATAGATTCGGCCTGTCCCTGGCCCTTTCTTTTACCCCCTCAGACTATCTTGCTGTCTTGGAGATACATCTTCTCATGGAAATCTCTGAAGTCTCATCTCACCTCAGGTGAGTATGATTGACACCTGAGGTGAGAGGAAAGGAACTGTGAATAGGAAGGGAGGTAAGGTGGCCGGGCAGAGTTCCTTCTCTGCTGGTCTCTACCCCTCTTGCCAGGGAATTTGTCTTTGTTAGCAGCATGTCTAACTCTGATTGCTAAAATATGTACAGTATGTGAATTTTTAGTTTGGGGGTAAAGTGACTCGTCGGTTTGATTAAAAAAATTAAAAACATAAAATTTCAAACAATATGTAAAATAAAAGGTGAAATCATACATTTCAACCCTCTCCTCAGAGATAAATAACTTTTAATAGCTATGGACTTTCTGTTTTATATGTACAATTAATTAGTTAAGATATATAATACATATATAACAAAACTAACAAGTTGGGTTGTGCTGTGCATACTGTTTTCCACCTTGTTTTAGGACTTCTTTCCATGTGAATATATATAAATTTGTCACAGCTGTTTTAATAGCCATGTGGTATTTTATGATTGTATCATAATTTATTTAACCAGTTCCCTTTTGGTGCTACTAAATTTTTTTTTTAAAGATTTTATTTTTCCTTTTTCTCCCAAAAGCCTCCCCGGTACATAGTTGTATATTTTTAGTTGTGGGTCCTTCTAGTTGTAGCGTGTGGGACGCTGCCTCAGCATGGCTTGATGAGCAGTGCCATGTCTGCACCCAGGATCCGAACCAGCGAAACCCTGTGCCACCAAAGTGGAGCCTGCAAACGTAAGCACTTGGCCATGGGGCTGGCCCCTGATGCTCCTAAATTTTTTTTTTTCCGAGGAAGATTAGCCCTGAGCTAACTGCTGCCAGGCCTCCTCTTTTTGCTGAGGAAGACTAGCCCTAAGCTAACATCCGTGCCCATCTTCCTCCACTTCATATGTGGGATGCCTGCCACAGCATGGGGTGCTAAGCATTGCCGTGTCTGCACCCGGGATTCAAACCGGCGAACCCTGGGCCACCAAAGCGGAACATGCGCACTTAACCACTGAGCCACTGGCCAGCGCCTGATGCTCCTAAATTTTTGATTGCAAACATATGCAGTGAACTCATTTTTACAAATGTCTGTGCACATGTTCAAATATATGATAGAATAAGTTTGTAGATATGGAAGTGTAGGTAAAAGATCACGTGTATTAAAAATTTTGTTTTAAAGATTGGTGCCTGAGCTAACAACTGTTGCCAATTTTCTTTTTTTTTCTTCTTCTTCTTCTTTTTTCTCCCCAAAGACCCCTAGCACAGAGTTGTATATTCTAGTTGTGAGTGCCTCTGGTTGTGCTATGTGGGACGCCGCCTCATCGTGGCTTGATGAGCGGTGCCATGTCTGCGCCCAGGAAATGAACTGGCAAAACCCTGGGCTGCCGAAGTGGAGCCTGCGACTTAACCACTTGGCCACGGGGTGGCCTCTAAAATTTTTGATAGTTTTTTCCAAATTGTTCTCCCAAAAGCTGATTTGCTCTCCTGTCAACAGCAAATGAGAGAGTGCCTTTTTCCCCACATCCTTGCCAACATAGTAGTTATTTTCAGATTTCTTAGTCTTTGCCGGTTTGATGGATTTAAAAAGTATCTCTAAGTTTTATATTTTAAAATTATTATTGGAGTTGAGCATCTTTTCAGATTTTTATTGATGGTTTATGTTGTTTCTGAGAATTGCCTATTTGTGTCTTTTGTTCATATTCCTATTCCTTTTTTGAATCAGTGGTTCATTTATAAATGTAAATTAAACAATACATAATTAAAAATTGGAACAATTTAAAACTTTATCAAAACTTCCATGGCTGCTTGTGGTTTTTAACTTAATGAGAAGTGAACCAGTAATTAAGTCAGTCTGTTTATATGACTTGTGCTAACCACTGCTCTTGTTCACTTGAGGGACAAAAAGTTAAACATTTTATTAATTGATTTGAGTGAAAAAGAGGAATTGAAACATGCTATTACCTCTTTTAAGACAGGATGAGCAGTTTTGGTTTAGATGAATAAGTTCAGCTAATCAAATACTTGAATGCCAGTTTGACTCAAGGTACTGAGTGGAAAATGGTTAAGAAATGCAGCAAGAGAGACAAGTTTGATATGATTTCCATTTTGGACACCTTGAGTCTGAGATGCCAGCAGAACATCTCTATAAAGGTATTAGGGAATTAGGGCTCAGATGAGAGGTCTAGAGAGAAATGTGGGTTCAGGAATTAGCCAATAGAGGTGATAGTTCAAGCCATGAGACTAGATCATATCACTGAGGAAGGAGAAAGAAAACCTAGGGCAAAGACTTGAACATACACCCATAGTTGGGTGTGCAAAGGCAGGAAATAGTTTGTGGAAGAAGATAGATAAGTACCTAGAATCAGAGCCGTGTAAAGTGATGAAGTTCATTTTGCCTGTGGATATCTTGTTCAGAAACGTGTGTGAATACATGGGATACTGCTAAAGTAGTATTGGTTCTTTTTCCTTACCCCTACATGCATGCCATGGCCCTGGATTGGAGTGCTGGGGGGAGAGGAGAGGCTTGCAAAGACAGTTATGAACCATTCTTTACTTTAAATAACGTCTGTAATAACATACTGCTTTACTGGACTGAGATGAACAATGAAGGAGTTAATGTGTCCATGTTTAGAACAGAGCCTGATTTATCTTAGTCGCTCATTAAATGTAAACTGTTATTATTGTGTGTGTGTGTGTATATGTGTGTGTTTTGTGTGTGAGGAAGATTCGCCCAGAGCTAACATCCTTTGCCAATCCTCTTTTTTTTCCTTGAGGAAGATTCAGCCTAAGCTAACATCTGTCTCAGTCTTCCTGTACCTTGTATGTGGGACACCTCCACAGCATGGCTGACAAGTGGAGTTGGTCCACACCTGGGATCCAAACCTGTGAATCTAGGCCTCCGAAGTAGAGCACATAGAACTCTAACCACTCGACCATGGGGTCAGCCCTAGTTATTGCTTTTATTATTATTATAAACTGGATGGAGGGGCTCACTAAATATATATGAAAATTAAATAACATATAATTTGGTTTATATTTTTATCTGACGGCTGTGTGTAATTAGATTATTAAAAGCATGACCTTATGTTGATGAGGATAAAGATTTGTTTAGTCTGGAGTATTTGGTTAGTTTTCTTAGGGAGGTGGGACTTGAGCTGGGCTTGGAGGCATGAGTAGGCTTTTTGGATGGGGAAGTTTTTTTGGCAAGGAGGGTAGAGTGAAATACGTATGAGTTGAGGCAGGGTAAAGGCAAAAGCAACAGAAATGTTCTTGATCAGAAAACCATTTCTTGAAGTGTTCATTTTTTTTTATTCTGAAGTTTATCATTTGTTACAAATGGAGAGGTGATTAGTGGATGATGAAATCATAGGCCAGATAGTCTCTTAAAGATTGTGATGCTAGAAAAGAAGCTGGAGATAGTGCTTGTTCCAATTTTTAATGCCTGAAAATTAACCTTATCATTTCCTGTTTCCTTTTTAAGACTTCATGTATTTCCTGTTAGATGTTGTGGGCAGCTTTTATGAAACAATCTTCGGGAGTTTATTCAAAGCCACAGAAATAAACTTCAGGATAATATGTATTGGGAAGTTCTGAGGAGTAAATTTTTGTTACTTTATGAAGAAATCCATGTTTTTAAATAAAAACACAAAACTTGTGGAAGCTTTGTGGAAGAGTGAGCTTTCTTCTTCAGAGTAGCTGTAGTTAAGTAGACATTTTGCAGTTTCAGAATCAGCTTTATTTGTAAGTCATTAAAATTTGTGGGTAAGAAATATCAGATAACATTGTAGTACTAACTTCGTAGTTAGTTTCACTTTGTTCACAATTAAGTTTTAAAATTTGCCTCTGTGTATGCATAATCGTTTGACCTTGATATGAAATTCCTGTGTCACAGTCTTTTCCTTTCAGAACTCACTGGACAATTCTCCCCCCTGCATTTCATGTTGTACATAATGTCTACTAGGTACCCACATCTTTTTTTTTTTAAAGATTTTATTTTTTCCTTTTTCTCCCCAAAGACCCCCAGTACATAGTTGTATATTCTTCGCTGTGGGTCCCTCTAGCTGTGGCATGTGGGACGCTGCCTCAGCGTGGCTCGATGAGCAGTGCCATGTCCGCGCCCAGGATTCGAACCAACGAAACACTGGGCCGCCTGCAGCGGAGCGCGCGAACTTAACCACTTGGCCACGGGGCCGGCCCCTTTGTTTGTTTTTTTTTTTTTTTGTCTTTTTTTTTTTTAATCCATATGTTTGTAGAATTTTTTTGTCACTGGACTTTGAAATTTAGTAATTTCACTAGGATATGACTAGGTGGGAGTTTATTCATTGATTTTTTTTTAAGTCTGATACAGTGGAGTTGCATTTTAGTTAGGCATTAGATTTAAATTAAGCAAGTAATGTGAAAACTGCATATTATCATACTCCCCTTTAACGTACCTTAGGAAAGCCCTATATTGGAGGCTGATATTTCATCTCTCAATAAGTTGGGCATATATAGTTTTTCCTTTGAGTATTGGAACAAATTATTTCTTTTGTTGACAACCATGTGAAGAGGAGTATTGCATGTATCTTGTTCAAAAGCATTTTTTTAAAACTCTACAATCGTAAGGTGATGAGATACTTTTACTAAGAGAGGCACTTTGGAGCTGAGCTCAACTGGAAGAACAAGTTCGTATCTCATATTGCATGCTCATACAGAATGGCAGGTAGAATGGCTTGCTCTATTTAAATTATTTCATATTCTCTCTCCTGTAGTTGGATTCTTTTAACTTGAAATGTGTGTATGATGTGACTATTTGGTGAGTCTATTCTGAATGCACAAATCTATTTTAGGGTAGGAAAATTTTCTTCTTTTATTACTTTATTATGTATACTCTGTTTATTATCCTTTTCTGGAATTCCAGAAATAAGTATATTTTCTCTTGTCTCTTTCCTCCATGATAATTCATTTCTCCTTTTTTGTGTGTGTGCACCTATTTTTGCTTTCTATAATTTGAGACTATATTACTAGTTGCATACGGATTTAGAATTGTTATCTTTCTGGTGAATGGACTCTTATTATCTCTAATAATGCTATTCAGCTTAAAGTCTACTTTTTCTGATGTTAATATAGTTGTATCAGCTGTCTTTTGGTTAGTGTTTAGGTGTTTCCATCCTTTTATTTTTGGCCTTTTTGTAGTCTTATATTTATGTTGTGTATGTAGATATGGTTAGGTTTTCTTTTTTATTTAGTCTGACAATTTATGTCTTTTTACTAGAGCATATAGTCTATTTACATTTAATGTAATGGCTGATATATTTGTCTTTAAATCTTCAATTTTATTACTTACTTCTATTTGCCTGTTCTTTATCCCTCTTTCTTTTTTTTGCCTTCTTTTCATTATTTTCAGTTATGCAATTTTTACTTCTCTTTTAACTTACCAGTTATATATTCTTTTACTGTTCACTTAGTGGTTCCTAAATGCATCTTTGACTTAATACTTTTACCATTTATTGGGCAATGCAAGGCCATACGGATAGCTTAACTCCATTTATCCTTCCCTTCTAATTTTTATGCCATTATTATTATATGTTTTAGTTCTCTTTATATTTGAGATCCACAAGACATTATTTTTTGTATGTCATTATTCATTTAGATTTACGCTCACCTGTTTACTCTCTCAGTTGCTCTTCATTTCTGCATCTCTGAGCTTCTGTCTGGGATTATTTCCTTCTGCCTAGAGAATATCCTTTAGTATTTAGTTAGGTCTGCTGGAGATCAGCTTTAGTCTGTCTGAAAATATTTTTATTTCACTTTGATTTTGACTTTTTTGAGAGGAGGATTGGGTATAGAATTTTAGGTAGATAGTTTTTTTCCTTTCAACCCGTATGTAATTCCATTATCCACTGAACTCCATCATTTCTGATGAGAAGTCAGCTGTAAGTCTTATTTTTCCTCTTTTGTCAGGAGTGTACTTCCCTCCTTCCTTCCCCCTTTGGCCACTTGTTTTTTTAAAGATTTTATTTTTTTTAAAAAAAAACACATAGCATTGGAGATTGGACTGGTGGTTACTATTGGGGAAGTGGGGAGCAGGGAGGGCGAAAGGGGTGATTAGGGTCACATGTGAGGGGATGCACTATAATTAGTGTTCGGGTGGTGAACGTGATGTAATGTATACAGAATTCAAAATATGATGTACATCTGAAAAAAATAAAAATTAAAAAAAAAAAGATTTTATTTTTTCCTTTTTCTTCCCAAAGCCCCCTGGTATGTAGTTGTATATTCTTAGTTGTGGGTCCTTCTAGTTGTGGCATGTGGGACGCCGCCTCAGTGTGGCTCGATGAGCAGTGCCATGTCCGCGCCCAGGATTCAAACCAACAAAACACTGGGCTGCCTGCAGTGGAGCATGTGAACTTAACCACTCGGCCACTGGGCCGGCCCCCCATTTGGCCACTTTTAAGATTTGCTCTTTATCTGTGGTTTTCAGAAATCTGACTGTGATGTGCCTAGCTGTGATTTTCTTTGTATTTATCCTGCTTGATCTTCTCGTATCAGTTGGATGATCACTTTTATCAATTTGGAAAGTTCTTGGCCATTATCTTTTCAAATATTTCTTCTCCATTGGAGTTTACTTCACTTAAGCTTCTTTGAATCCTCATCACTCTGATGGGTTCAGAAAAACTATGGTTTTTGTTGCTTATCTGCCCTGTTTTGGTTGTTAGGGTAAGAGCAAAAGTCTCTTGTGACTTTCTACATTCTAACTAGAGGCAGCACTCCATTTGTTGATTTCTTAATTTTATTTGTTGTATTTTTCAGTTGTAGAATTTCCATTCTGTTGTCTTTTATAATTTCTGGGTCTCTGCTGAAGTTCTCCATCGTGCATCTTTGTTCCTTTAACTCATTCTATCATATATGTTCCCATGAGGGTCTGCTTTTATGTCTGTTATTTCTCCTGATTTTTCGCTTTGCTTGCCTTTTTTTTTTTTTTCCCCTGAGGAAGATTAGCCCTGAGCTAATATCTATTGCCAATCTTCCTCTTTTTTTTTGCTTGAGGAAGATTAGCCCTGAGCTAACACCTGTGCCAGTCTTCCTCTGTTTTGTATGTGGGTCACTACCACAACATGGCTGATGAGTGGTGTAAGTCTGTCCCCAGGATCCAAACCCGTGAATCTGGGCTGCTGAAGCGGAGCGTACCGAACTTAACCACTACACCATGGGGCCGGCCCCCTGTCTTGTCTTTTAATTTGCATATTTATTTGTGATTGAGTGCCAGGTATTGTGTATGAAAAATTATAGAGATAATCTGGATGATACTGTTTTCTCCCAGAAGGGAATTACCTTTGCTTCTCCTCTGGTATGTGGTTATGCTAGAGGCACTGACAATTTCAGATCACTTTAATCCATTCAGGGGTTGAGATGATTTAAAATTGGGCTTCAGACCGTATGAATTGAAACATTTTACGTTTACCTTTACTTCTTGATGTAGCCCTTTGAGGTCCTAATCTACAGCTTAAGGGGTTTACCTTCCTCCTTGGCAGACCCTCACTCCAGTTTTTGTTCCCTCAGGGCTGGAGTCTGTTAAAAGTTATGCTCATCTTCTCAGCCTCTTCAGAAGTAGTGGCCTTTAGAATCTGCAGACAGTTTTAGGCCAAAAAGCAACTCCAAACACCAGATTTGTCTCTTTGGATTTTTTCGTTTTCTGCATCTTGGTCCCTTAATTCCTCATCACCTTGATTCCCTTCACACAGATATTTTGTATTTTGCCTAGTTTCTTTATTTAGTTGTTCTCAGTGGAAGAGTTGGTCCAAACCACCCTCAGTACTCTGTCATTCTTGGAAGCTGAACTCTCCTGATGCCCCTTTCATCTTTTCTCTTACTTGTGTTCTATGAGAAATTTTCAAGCTTGTCTGGCTTTTTCTCAGACGCAATCTGCAATTTACTGTCCCTATTGTATTTCTTTGAAAAATTGTTCAGCTGTTTTGTGGCTGAAAGCAATCTTCCTGATTTCAGATTGTTCTCTTTTCATATACATGGTATTCTCAAGTTTTTTCAAGATTTCTACAATTGAGATTTTTGCAGTTGGGAATTCTGATGATACTTTAAAGTTTGTTTTCTCTCTCTCAGTAAATTTTCCAAGGGAAACATTTTGCTCCAGTTGGTAGAACAATCACTTCTATAGCTTCTGGGTCTTTTTAGGGATCTGTCTGTTGGCAGTTGTGATGATGGGGTAGTGTCTCTATGTGCTCAGTGTTGCTGGTTGAGACACAGGCTTTTTTGAATTTGTGTGGGTTCCTGTTCTAATGTTTCAGGTCTAGGTGAAAGAAAATGTCAGATTTGCAGTAATTTTACATTGCTAGATCATTGGTTTGGTGGTTTGCAGGGAGTAGGGGTGAGGTATAGTCAGACAGCCGTGCAACAGGGAGGTTGACTGCTAAAGCGTTTGTTTTCAATGCTGAAATGTAAAAATTCACAATTCAGTGCTGGCAGTTGGTTGTGGAGCTAGCTGTAGCAGCCTCTTCTCTTTCTACCTCTTGTCTCTAAATTCTACTTTAGCATGTTGTCTGCAGCACGAATACTGCAGCCAGACGCCTTGCCAGCCTTTTTTGGGAGGCTCTCTAGGTCCACATATGGTTGGCACTCTTGTGTGATTTTCAGTGGCTACAGATTTTTTCCCCAGGTGTTTTTTAGAAAAATATTTATTCCTTTGGTTATTGCAGTGGATATTGGGGTGGAGTGTTGGATGGGCATTGGTTAAATTTATGAGCTCAGTTTTGCCATCTTGACCTGATAATCTACGCTGTGTGTTTTCTCTTTTTCAATTGGTTTAGTTTGGTGTCTGACCCAATTAAAGAATAGTTTTATTATTTTCTTTTTACTTTTATGTACAGACAGAGTATAATTATGTAATTACTGAAGGACTCTAATAGGCTAATTAACTCTTGCCTGATAGGAACCTTTTGATAGAGTGGGGCATTTTTTATTCCACAGACATTTTTGTGAATGCTCTGTTTTGCGGGCTGTGCCAGGTGTTGGTTGGGATTACAAACATGGGCGAGTCTCTTAATCTTATGTACCTGTTCTTGAGGCAGAGATACCTTTCTCTGAGGCTGAGAAGCTTTTCTTTGGGAGAATGAAAGGACGAATGTTCCTTTAAAATTTATTTTTTTTAACTCAGTTACATTTTTGAATATAAATTAATATTTATAAAGATGTTGATAATAGTTTTTATGTATGTAGAAAATATTCCAGTTAAAATCTTACTTATAATTTTGGTTGTCTTACTCATTTTATATACTAAATTTCAGTTTATTCTCTGGCCATTTGATCATATCAAATAATAAAAGCTTGATATGTACGCAATTGAATTGATATGTTACACATATGTGGAAAGTGGGATGGCATGGCTTTTTTTTTTTAAAAAAATAAGGAATTCAGCGTTTAGTAAGGTGGGTAGGACATGAAACAGAGAAAAGTAGAAGTGTTATGTTTTCGTTATGCAACTTTTTACTTAAGGGGAGAAGAATTAGGAATGTGCTTTAGCCTTAAATCTAGAGTTTGCCTGTCTGGAAATCATGCTTTAGAAGTGGTTTGACAGATTGGGTATAGTAGAAGGAATTAGGAAAAGCAGGAAGCTGGAAGCAGCGGGGGGACTGGAAAAGAAAATGGCTAGCTTCATTATGCTGTTTCGGGAAGAACAAGGTTATTTCTGTTATAGACGTAAAATACACTGTAAGGAGAGTAGGTTTTCTTCATTTTACTTCCAACAAGAATAGTACAATTTAGGGAAAGCTACTAAATTGGGTCTTCTGACTAATGCTTTATCATGATATAAGTTAATTTTCTTCATATGTTGTACATCTTAGGTTGAATACATTATTTATGTAATGTTACTAATTTGATATGACAGAATACGCTTGCTGCCAGGTTTTCAGTTTTTAATGCAGTGGCTTTCACACTTGTTCAGGTGTTAGAACATCTGGAAGTAGTGGTGTGCTTTGTGAGATGTTTTGCACTGTTAATACCTTTAATTACATTAAACAAAGTATAATTTTACAAGCTGTAAATATGACTTATATGAATGCAATTCAACCCAGTAGTTCAAGAAATATTTAATGAGCATTTGTTGTGTGCCATAGCACAGGATAATTTCATGATGAAAGTGACAAGGTAGAAGAAAATAGAAGTGAGATCCCCCCCAAAATCAATGGTTTATAGTAGCTTTTAAGATTAATTTGAGATCATCATAGGGTCTGTCACTTTAGCCAATGGCAGCATGCCTAAGTGGTTCTTAAAGTGTAGTTGCTACTTTCAGGGCATCATTTATACATCTCCTAAGATAAAAATCTGTGTTTAGGGCCCTGGGAATCTGTATTTTAAAAAGCATCTGAGAGCTTTCTTATTCACAAAACTTGAGAAATATTTTCTAAATATTAACTTAAAAAACCCAGAATATTGCTTCTCAATTTAAAAGGAATAGTGTTTTAGAATGAACTTCCTCTTCAAGGGAAAATATAATATTTATGATGGGCTAGTTGCTATTTATTCACTTGTATTTAAGAAATGTCTTTTTATAGCTATGAACATTTGGAATATTGAAAAGAATTGCCATTTCTCTGAAAGTGTTTTATTTTAGTTGTTTTTCCGTGGAAATAATCATATTATATTTAATGGCTTTTAATGGTTTTGCAACTATGAATGTCATTAGAATTTGGACTATATTCCATTAATGTAATATCTGGAAAATTCAAAATTATGGTACATTTTAAAAACTTTTAGTTTTGCCTTAGTAACTGCTTCAATTTTTGGAAGCAGGACCATAAATGAAAAGTTAGACTGAAAGTCTTATGGATATAAACTTTTTTTTGATTCTTTCTCTAAAACAGTGAATTTCAGACTAATTGATTCAGTAAACCTTTATTGAGGACATGCTGCATGCCAAGCTCTATCTTGGGGCCATGAGGATGATTAAAACTTAAACCCTGTCCTGGTAAAGTTCACACTCTAGAAGGAATGAGATAGGGAAGGAATGTATATAAACAAGTAATTTGTGCTTTGCTTAACTTTAAAGAATTTGAAACTCCAGTAAAAGGTAATTAAATAAGCTGATCATTGTAACACGTGCAAGAACAAAAGAGTGTGCGTGTGTGTGGAGGTGGTGGTGGTGACGGTGTTGTCTGTTGGAGTGGCCTAGGCAGTCTGCAGTGATAACTTGGATTAAGAGGATGGAGGTGGAGAAAAATTCATGGAGTAGGAAGATATTTAGGTGATAAAATAGAATTTGGTGATGAATTGGTTAGTGCAGTGAGGGACTTGTCCAGGCTGATTCCTAAGGTTCTTTAGGATTTGTATAGCAGGATGGATGGTGGTATCTTATTTTTGGGAAAGAAATAAGTTTTTGGGGGCAAGAAGAGCGCGAGTCTAATTTTGGACATAATGAATTTGATATGCCGTTGAGTTATGCAGTGGGCAGTTGGTCATAATCTGGAATGTAATGGAAGATGTGGGCTGTAGATTTGTGAGTCATCTGCTTAGAGTGTGGTTGAGTTGAAAAGGATGGGCTGTTACAGGACAGAGACGTGAGTGGAAAAGTAGGAGGAAAACCAGGAGAAGGTTGTATCATAGAAGTCAAGAAGGGAGTATCAGATTTTGCTGGCAGATTAGATATAGTGAGAAGTGAAGAATGTCTTTTGCATTTAGCCACCTGTGAGTCATATAACAGCTTTAAGTGGAATTTGGAAGCAGGTTGAGGGATAAGTGGGAAGGGAGGAAATGAAGAGTGAAAAGTTCCAGAAATTTAGCTTTGAATGGGCATGACAATGTAGTGGTTGAGGTCTAATAAGAATGGTGTATGTGTTTAATGGGTGAGACTCGTGAGCATATTAAAAGGCAATGGAAAAGAGGGGTAGTTTGAATATACAAGGAAAACGAAATAATCAATAGTGTAAGCTTCCTGAGAAGGTCGGGAGAATATGGGGTTGGTTCAGAGCACAAGTAGAAAGATTGGCATTAGATCAGAGAGGAGGAGAGAGAGGTCACTCTTTAATTGGAGAGAAGAGAGTAAGAATAGGTGAATGTTCTTAATAAGGAAGTGAAGCCATCTGCTGTGTGTGAAGAGGTTTGATAAGCAAGACAGAGTTTTTAGGGGAGTTGAGGAGTTGGTTGACTAGAGAGATAGGGTTATCAGTACTTTTTTTAAAAGTACTAATATGATATCATACTAGAAGATTTGACAAGATTTTAAATTCTATGGGAATACCATTGTTTTCTCTGCCAAGGGTCCATGAGCACATTGGAGATAGTAGGTTCTCAGTAAATATTTACCCTAAACTAGAATCTTAAGGGAAAAATGCATAAACAATAACTACTCTTACTGACGTAAATTTTGTAGACTAATAATAGAATTAATAAGTGAAGGAAGTCTCCTCCTATAACAGTGTTTAATTTACCGTTTTATCAAATCTCTCCCTGCAGCCTACTAAACTTTTCTCTTTAATTAAGTACCTGATTTACACAGCAGATTCTGCTCATTTGAGGACTCAATCCATGTCTAAACAGATAAAGGTAACAGCTCAGGCATAGTTAAGATACATTGTAAATGCAATCTGGATTTTGCCTCAGGGCAGTTCACTTCAGACATCCATGCCTAAAAACCTGTTGTGTCTAAAAGTGGGGACTTTTATAACCAATTCCCAGTTATTCAGAGGCTAATTAGGCAGTCCCGCTGTTTCTCACTCTCTTCTAACCTGTCCCTCTGTTCCCCTGTTTTGTTACTCCCAAGCTCATGAGTAAGATAAGAAGAAAAGCAGAGAATGTAGATAAATTAATGACTAAAATGAAGTGCTCTTCTGCTTGTTAGTTTTTCTTGTGCCTTATTTCTGTGATTCATTGGAAGCTGTCAGATGTGACTATAATATTCAGTGTAATAAAATGGGTTTTCAATACGTGAGGAAACCCACATGTTGCTTAGATTGTGGAGACAATTAGCAGTTCCAGGCACAGAGAATTATTTTCTTATGTTTGAGGTAGTATAGGCATATGGCCCTTTATGGTCAAGGAATAGCCCTTTTCTCTGTGTCCATCTTCACACTCCTCTTCGGTGTGGTCCCCTTTCTGTCAATCTTACCCATAGCTCCAGGCATCCCCACCCTCCACCTCCTCCTTGTCACTGCTTACACTGTTTGCTTTGCAAGCGTATGAAATGCTGGCACCTGGTGACCTGGGCAGACTATGACCAAGGTCAGGCAGGGCACAGAGGCCAGATGGAAGAATTCAAATTATGATCACTGGACCATGCCCCTCTAGTAGTGGCCATAACTTTTATCTGTGTGTCCTTAGGGCCTAATGTAGTACCTGGCATATAATATAGGCTTACCTCAGAAATATGGTGGGTTTGGTTCCAGACCACTGCAATAGAGTGAGTCATGTGAATTTTTTGCAGTGCATATAAAACTTATGTTTACACTGCACTGTAGTCTCTTTCTCTTAAGTGTACAATAGCATTATGACTTAAAAAAAATGAACATACCTTAATTAAAAATACTTTATTGCTAAAAAACACTAACCATCATCTCAGCTTTCAGCAAGTCATCTTTTTGCTGGTGGAGGGTCTTGCCTTGGTGTTGATGGCTGTTGACTCAGCAGGGTGATGTTGTGGGAGGTTGAGGTGGCTGTGGCAATTTCTTAAAATATGACAACAGTGAAGTTTGCTGCATCTGTTGTTCTTTTCATGAAGGATTTCTCTGTAGCGTGTGATGTTGTTTGATAGCATTTTACCCACAGTAGAACTTTCAAAATTGGAATTAATCCTCTCAAACCCTGCCACTGCTGTATCAACTAAGTTTATGTAATATTCTGAATCCTTTGTTGTCATTTCAACAATGTTTACCAGCATTTTCACCAGGAGTGGATTCCATGTCAAGAAAGCACTTTCTTTGCTAATCATAAGAAGCAACTCTTGTTAAAGTTTTATCATAGGACTGCAGCAATTCAGTCACACCTTCGGGCTCCACTTCTAATTCTAGTTCTCTTGCTATTTCCACTACATCTGCCATTTCTTCCTCCACTGAAATCTTGAACTCCTCAAAGTCATCCATGAGGGTTGGAATCAACTTCTTCCAAACTCTTGTTAATGTTAGTATTTTGACTCCTTCCCATGAATCATGAATGTTCTTAATGGCCTTTAGAAAAGTGAATCCTTTCCAGAAGGTTTTCAATGGACTTTTCCCAGTTCCATAAAAGGAAGCACTATGTGTGGCAGCTACAGCCTTACGAAATGTGTTTCTTAAATAATAAGATTTGAAAGTCAAAATGACTCCTTGATCCATGGGAATGAGAGTAGGTATGTTAGCAGGCATGAAAACATCGTATATCTCCATCAGAGCTCTTGAGTGACCAGGTGCATTGTCAATGAGCAGCAGTATTTTGAAAGGAATCTTTTTCTGAGGAGTAGGTCTGAACAGTGGGCTTAGAATATTCATATTCTAAGCTCAGAGCACCCCTCTCCCATACCCTGCCCTATGCATAACCGTGTTGTAAACAGATGTGCTTTCATCCAGGCTTTGTTGCTCCGTTTATAGAGCACAGGCAGGGGAGATGTAGCATAATTCTTAAGGGCCCTACGATTTTGGGAACAGTAAATGAGCACTGGCTTCAACTTAAAGTCACCAGCTGCATTAGCCCCTAACTGGAGAGTCAGCCTGTCCTTTGAAGCTTTGAAGCCAGGCATTGACTTCACCACTCTAGCTAGGCAAGTCCTGGATGGCATCTTCCCATATAAGACTGTTCTGTCTACATTGAAAATCTGTTATTTAGTCTAGCCCCCTTCATTAATGATCTTAGCTGGATCTTCTGGATAACGCTGCAGCTTCTATCAGCACTTGCTGCTTCCCCTTTCACTTTTATGTTATGGAGATGGCTTCTTTCCTTCAACCTCATGAACCAACCTTTTCTCGCTTCAAACTTTTCTTCTGCAGCTTCCTCACCTCTCTCAGCCTTCATAGGATTGGAGAGAGTCAGGGCCTTGCTCTGGATTAGGCTTTGGCTTAAGGGAATGTTGTGGTTGGTTTGATCTTCTATCCAGACCACTAAAACTTTCTTCCTATCAGTGATAAAAGGCTGTTTTGCTTTCTTACGATTCTTGTGTTCACTGGAGTAGCACTTTTAATTTCCTTCAAGGACTTTTCCTTTGCATTCACAACTTGGCTAATGGTTTGGCTCAAGAGGCCTAGCTTTCAGCCTGTGTTGGCTTTCAGCATTCCTTCCTCACTAAGTTTAATCAGTTTTGGCTTTTGATTTAAAGTGAGAGACATGGGACTCTTCCATTCACTTGAACACCTAGAGGCCATTGTAGGATTAGTCATTGGCCTATTTCAGTACTGTTGTGTCTCAGGGAATGTGGAGACCTGAGGAAGGGGAGAGAGATGGGGAACAGCCAGTCAGTGGAGCAGTCAGAACACAGACAACATTTATCGATTAAGTTCACCGTCTTCTGTGGTCACAGTTCGTGGTGTCCCAAAACAGTTAAAATAGTAACATCAAAGATCACTGATCACAGATATAATAACAATGAAAAAGTTTGAAATGTGATTATTACCAAAATGTGACACAGAGACGCAAAGTGAGCAAATGCCGTTGGAAAAATGGTGCTGATAGACGAGCTCAATGCAGGGTTGCCACAAACCTTCAATTTGTAAAAAATGCAATATCTGCGAAGTGCGATAAAGTAAAGCATCGTAAAATGAGGTATGCCTGTATGTCTCCAGAAATATTTTATTTTTGAATGAAACACTATTTCAGAATTACAGACCCATAGGATGAATCATTTAATTTATCTTTCTGTTTTATAGATAAGAAAAGTGAGTCTTCGGTTCAGTAGCAGCTATTCACATTCCTGTGACATGGCTAATTGTACTTTAGACCACACAAAGACGTAAGTGAATATAGGATACAGTCTCAGCCTTCTAGGAATCCCAAGTCAAATAGAAAATCAAGCAGCCACTTATTTAGCAGACATTTTTTTGGCAGAGGAGGTTTTGGTGATAGTGGTGTATTTCTGTTTTTGGTGCCTGTACTTGCTGGATACTGTGTTATAGTAGGTACAGAGTTGCATAAGACATAGCTTTTGCCCTTAAGGAACTTTTCTAATGTAACATGAGACAACATATGAGGATCAATATGTCTCAAAGCAATGTATGATTAAATGAAAAATGAGTGGTACACGTTTATATGTGCCAACTCTGTGAAGTGCTGAGGATCCATCATCAGGAAGACATGCATTTTCAGTTGCTTTTCTAGATGTGGGAACAGATTTGAGTTGGGAGAACTGTTTGGAAGTACATATTGATGATTATTGTCCACTCGATAGAGACGATGGAAGGGTGTTTTTCAGTATAAATTGTCCATGTGGAGATTGAGTTGGTTGATGGCTTCTTTTGTATCATATGATGCCTTGTCACCACCTAAGGAATTCAGCCCATTCAAATAAGTTGAATAGTGCTGGCCTATTGTACAATTATTTTATCTGCATCTGTGTGCGTGCATTGTGAGAATTCACGAATCCTAGAATTTTTTTTTTTTAACTGGAAGGGGACCTTCCAGATCATCTGCTTCATCCCCTCCTTTCTGGTCCAGAGAGATTGCATCATTTGATCAGCTGCATGTTATTTGAGCTGTAACTGGCACTGTGGCACTTGCTTTTGTAAGTTCTAGTTTATTTTTCTCTCTATTGAATTTCCTTTCTTGCTAAATTTAGCAAAGGCGGGTATAAAATGAATGTATCATATTTACATTAATTTGGGGAATAGTTAAGTGTGGAAGGAGAGCGTAGAAATCTGGGGAGGGAAATGGTGAAATGTTGCTTCCAGTGAATTTAGCAGCTGTATAGAGAACCAAGAACTTAGGTAGTTCTGGTCTCCCTTTTGGCTAGTTTTGGTTTATGATGGTATAGCTTTGCTTGTAAACAGCCGTGATGAATATTTTCCTTTTTATCAATGGCAACATGGGGATGTGAATAGATCCTGTGACATATCTAGATATAAGAAGCTGTAAAGATAATGATATTTAGTATATAATATTTACCCTACTCTCAAGGTGTTTGTAATCTAGTTGAGAGAGACTGCCTTCAAAAGGTTTACAGTCTGATTGGGGGTTAAAGAACCTAAAGAAATTAAATATCTATCTTGTCCTTTGTGCCAAATGAATACTTATTACCATTTTTCCAGCGTCTAGAACAGTGCCAGACATAGTTGGTTTCCAGTAAGTATTTGTTGGATGGATAAGTAGAAGTTACTGACAGTAAACATGGGGAGCTTCTCAGGGCTATGGCAGTTGGAGAGCGCGTGGGATCTTGGGCAGAACAAAGGGTAAGTAGCTTCATTCTGTCTGATTTGGGGTTTCCAACTCCTCCTGACCCTGCACTGCCCTCTACCTCCTCGAATCCTGAAACAGTCCCTCCCCTTTGAAAACTGCTTTTTTCTTTAGAAGCAAACCTGACTTCCTCACTTTTATTTTGCCCCTGCTTTGGCCACCTCCTTAACTCTTCATTTCTTCTCTTCCCAAGTCATTGTTGCTTGTCTCCCAGGATTGAGAAGGAGGATCATGTTTTGGTTTATAAGGTGACTGTGTTTTCCGGGGCCCTAGGTCACTTTTCCCCTGAAGAGGAGGTGAGGTGCTGTCTAGCGAAGAGCCGAGTTATCAGAAAAAGTTCAGAAACATCTTCTATGATTGGGGAAAATTCTGTAGGATACGTGATATCTTATAATAACATAGCAATTTTTGAGCCACATTTTCAGGCTGTCATAACTACGTTTTAATTGGCTGCATTTTTTCAAACACAGATTAAACTAGTTATGTTCTCCACCCTCCTCAGTTTTGGCAGTATAAAGGCCTGTTTCACAGAGAAGAACACGTAAACAAGTAAGAACAAGGAAGCTTGTGTGAATGAAGTTTTGCTGTATAGCGACTTTCTCTGATTTAAGATGTAGTTCTTGGCAACTTCAGATAGTTTGTGTTCTCTAAAAGAGAAGTCCAGTGTATTTAACTGTGTTTAGTGAAAACTAATTATGATTCTCCAATGAAAACTAATTAGACTCTCAGACTCATTTATTCATTCATCAAGCATTTATTGAGGAGCTACCGTGTGTGAGGCACTGTGCTGGGTATTGGGAGATGGGAGAAATAAGAGTTATCAGTAGAATAAGTGGCATTTCATGTATAAAAGTAGTCATAAAGCTGTGTAGGAAGTGTATATGCTGTAAAAGAGATGCGGAGTGCTTTGGGAGTTCTAAAACTAGAGAAGTTACTTCCAGGTACAGTAACTCAGGGTCAGCTTTATGGGCTTGGGAGAACTTGAGCTGAATTGTGAGGCTGAGTACATGGTCCCTGCGTTGGCAGCACAGGCTGTTGTGCAGGATGTTGGCCCTGGCTGAGTGGAGGATGTAGACCTGTGGAGACGGAATGGGGGGAGGAAATTTGAGCAAATGTCTATGAGTAGGAAAGCTTTGGTGATAGGGGCAACAGAAAGTAATTTACTTTGAGGTTTAGAGTGTTAATGTGAAGTGTCACGAGGGAGGGACAGAAAAGTTGGCTGCTTGGTCTGACAGTGGTGTGTGCTATGAATTAGAGGAGTGGGTTGAGTCTAGGCTATTTCCCAAAATTTGATATTTCATGGAAATTTGATATTTCATAGATTGTTCCTCTAGTCTAGGAGTCAATAGTTTTATCATGGAAAAAAAAAATGTTCTCTACTCACTAAGTTAGAGAATCCCTGTAGGAGAGGCAGAATGACGTTGATATTTTGTAATGATTTCTGTATTGAACTGTGTTGCTGTATTAAAAGTAGTGGATGTTCCAGTATTCTATAGATTTTATCAGTTGAAATTTGTTGCACTTTTTCTCGCTGATGTTTTCAAGGGTGATTGAGGACCAGGAGTGTAGGTGACTAGGCTGGTCTCACTCCCTTCTTCTCACTCCATAGAAAGCTCTGTTTAATTTAGATAATGGCATTGCTTCCTACCTTGCTGTTAAACAAGAAGTCCAGTATACAGTAAAAGGTTCTTAAAAGGTTTTAGGGACACTGTGGTGTAGGGCGTGGCATGGGCAGCTGTTGGTTACACAGGTACAGCAGATGCCATATGTTTCTGCTGCATTAAGATACACTTGGCTTTATTTCCCTTGTGTCTTTCTACAAATCTCTTCCTTATGCCTACTCACTAGCAGTACTGGGTGTTTCCAGCATTTTGGGAACATTAGGCAAGTTGATTAACCTCTCTGTGCCTCAGTTTTCTCATGTATAAAGCACTATGTGCCAGAGACTTTTAAAAAGTGTATTACATGTAATAAGTCATTTAATCTGTGGTTATATACGTAGTAAGCGACAAGCAGGATTTTGAACCCAGGCCAGGCTCTTAACCAGCTGGCTGTACTACAGTGTACTAAACAGTGTGGTTTCCCTCCTGGAATGCTGGGCTCTTCTCTCTTCAATGTGCACTCATTCGTGTCCCCTTTGTTTAGTCAAACGTACTTCCCCTGTTCCAATGAGAATGAAAGAAGCTCTTTTTAAATTGTTCAGAAGTGTATATGGCGAAGAGAATGACCAAATAGATTTTTCTTTGGAGTCTTATTGTTACTAGTTATTTACTGCCCCAAATCCTTTGCTCCAAAGAGCAGAGGTTTTACAATGAAGAGTTTGGCATGTATTGTATGCTGTTATGCCATACAATAGGCCCAAAATTGTGACCCTGGGAATACAAATGATGTATTAAAAATATTCTGGAGTTAAAACATACAAGATCATTTCTTTTCCCCTGAAACCAGAGTTAGAAAAGAATACCAATAATTTTTTTAGCTAATGGGTAAAGTTACCCAGTGTTACTCTTGAACTTTTTTTCATTTTCACTTTTTACTGAGATATAATTAAAATGTAGATATAGTTGAAATGCAGATGTTGACCTTAAGTGTACTATTCAATGTTTTGATGAATATGCCATTTTTTTTGCATTTTTTCAATTGGTGTGTGAAAATATATTTTGATTTTAAATAATTGTCTTTGTTTTCTGTGTATTTATGAAATTCATATGTATTTTCTACTCATATCTTTTCTATTCAAATATGTTGTCAATCAGTAACCTATTAGTGGAGGTAATCTTTATATGAGCTTCTGGTATGCTTGAATAGTTTCCCTTCAAAAAGGGACTGTTAGTGTTGGAGCTACATAGAGTGAATAAATTTCCTGGCAGGAAACGATAATAAAATATTCAGGAAGTTATTAGGAAATGGGAACTTGTGTTCTTGTTCAATCAGATAAGCTTCTGAGACCTTTGTGTTTGTCAAAACAGTTTATATTAGAGGAGGGAATGACAGATTTGGCAACTTTCTTCTTACAGTGTTGGAGACTTTGGACTATAGAATGATGGAACGTATGATGCATAATTGAAAGAAAAATTTCCCAAAGCAAAGTTGTTTGAGAATCGTTTTTTCTGTCAGGGAAGCAGTGAGCGCTTTCTGAAGGTGGGTTCTGTAGGAGAGAACTCTAAGGAGCACTGTCCCTAGGGGAGCCCCGTGCTCAGTGCTTTAGGACGCACAGCGGGGGCTCAGTGGGCATCACCGCCCGGGCTCCGCTAACAGGGCTTCTGCCCTGTGCTTTGCTTCCATGTCATCATTAGACTGTTTGGCTCTCTTCTTAATTTTAGGCACTTTGTTTTTCTAAAGTAACTGTGAACACTGAAACTCTGTAGGCAGTATTTTTTATTTTACTGACTGGAATTGGTATACCAGTTGTTTTATTTAACCAACTGGGTTTAGAGTCTCGTTTTTCCCTCAGCATGCGTTCGTGGCAGAGACCAGGAGTTCTGGATCTGCCTACTTGCAGGGTCCCTTATAGGGCCTGGGAGAGGCTGTAGAAACATGTTCAGTACCTATATATTTCTGTAAAATCTGCAAAATTGAGATTTCCCCCCTATTCTTTTTCTTAAAAAGGGCCCCCAAATTATGCATGCTTCAAACCCTACAAAACTCAGATCAGCCCTGGTTCATGAGGCGGGTTGGGTGTTGTTTTCTAGTTGTGGCTGAGGTAGATTTGGTGAGTGCTTTGGAGGATACCAGGAAGGACACACTGGGGAGGAAGCTGAGCTCTTGGCTGGCGTTTTTAGTGGTCAGGGGTTTCTTTCCCAGTGTCAGGAGCCGTGGCTGCTTCTGCAAAAATGGACCAGAAGGAGGCAGGAGAAGTTGGAGGAGTGGTGGAGGGGAGGGCATGCAGCAGCCAGGGTGGTGGATGTTCTCCTTAGAGTGAAAGGATACTTTTGCAATTGATGTTTCCAATAGCATTTAAAAATACCTCGTCATCCCGAGATAATGTATTTCATCTTGAAATTTAATAATACATTTTTAGAATTTTAGAATCATTTTATTGAGAAATTTGAAAAGTAAATTTCTTAGTTAACTGATCGACTTGAGATTAAAGTCTTTATTGATTAGACTATTTCGCTAAAAACACAGAAATGTCGTTTGTTCTTTTGGGTTGCTCTAACCCGGGTTTTGATAGCTTCTTGGTTTAGTAGGTGTTTCTTCTCTTTGTCCTTCTTTTCTCATCATGTCTTCTTCCACCCTTCTTTTGCTTTTTTTACTTTTGGATTCAAAACTCTTTCTTATACTTCTGAGAACTTTAAGTGACTGTACTGTGGATAACCACATTTTAAAATTGCATTTTAGTATTCTGCATTCTTTAAAGATAATTCTGTGCTCTGCATGGCCTGGAGACAAATTTACAGTTAAATAGAAGTGTAATATTCTGAGAAGCAGTTGTATCTAGCCTATGGTTAATTGGCTTAATTGAAATATGCTTAAAATTGTTTAACTTTTCCTAAAATTCCTTCTAATTGGACTAATTTCTTAGGACTGATAAGAGCATTTCTAGAAAGTTGTATGGATCTGCCACCTGGTGGTGAAATACTACAGCAAGAACTAAATATTTGATAAGCGTTTAATAATGGATTCTTGCCTTCATAGGCATCATATTTAGATTGGAGTCTACTGTGGCTCTTTAGATATATGATATTTTCCTCCCCTAAGTTTTTTTTTTTTTTTTTTTAAGGAGGATTAGCCCTGAGCTAACATCTGCTGCCAATCCTCCTCTTTTTGCTGAGGAAGACTGGCCCAGAGCTAACATCCGTGCCCATCTTCCTCTACTTTATATGTGGGACACCTGCCACAGCATGGCTTGCCAAGTGGTGCCGTATCTGCACCCAGGACTGGGCCGGCCCCCCCTAAGTTTTTTTGATTGAGAAAATATTACTTAAATATGATAGAATAGGGGAAATTAAAAAAATTTTTTTTTAAATTTTTCCTTCTTCTCCCCAAAGTCCCCCAGTACATAATTGTATATTTTTAGTTGTGGGTCCTTCTAGTTGTGGCATGTGGGACGCTGCCTTGGCATGGCTTGATGAGCAGTGCTGGGTCCGTGCCCAGGATTCCAACTGGTGAAACCCTGGGCTGCCGAAGCAGAGCACATGAACTTAACCACTCGGCCACAGGGCTTGCCCCGGGAAATTTTTTTTTTAAATAATTCTTTTTGTGTGTGTGAGGAAGATTGGCCCTGGGCTAACCTCTGTTGCCAATCTTCCTATTTTTGTTTGAAGAAGATTGTCACTGAGCTAACATATGTGCCAACCTTCCTCTGTTTTATGTGGGATGCTGCCACAGTGTGGCTTGATGAGCATTGCTAGGTCCACGCCTGGGATCCAAACCTGAGAACCCCAGGCCACTGAAGCAGAGTGCCCAAACTTAACCACTATGCCACTGGGCCGGTCCCTAGCACGGGAATTTTGACTAATGTACGTCTGTCTACCGCATTGTATAGGACTCTTCCTGGCTTATGAAATTTGTATGTTACTGAGTTGAAATAAACTCTGAGTACTTTGAGAACATACTCCCCTTAAATTCTAAAAACGTGAGCTTTTGAGACGATTGTTGTTAATTGTTCAAAAACTTTTAATATGGATAGTCATTGACTCAGAAAAAAACAAAGATCACAGGACGAAGGCAATTTTTTGGAGAGAAATAAAGCATTCTGTTTATTCACTTTAAAAAACAGCAGCAGGTGTTTTAAAGCTTTTTTTTTTAACAAGTTAACGGTATTTTATGGCTCTCAATTGGATTATTAAAATAAGTATTATATATTGGGCAATAGGGTAAAGTAGTGAATAACACTGGAAAGGTTTTTTTCTTATGGAGTTTATTTAGGCAAGTACTTATAGAAATAACTGATTTCAATGTTGATAAGTGCTATAAAGGACAAGTACATAACAGAGAGACCTCACCCGGGCTAGTGTATCAGGGAAAGCTTCCCTAAGGAAGTGACATTTCACCTGAGATCTGACAGATACAGGCCCAGTCAAATGTGGGTATCTGTGTCCCTCTGAAGTGGGAAGGAGTTTGGGAAGCATAACGAGTTGAAAGAAGATCAGGGTGGCTGGAGTGTGGTGAGAGAGGGTGATTGTGGTGTGAATGAAAACAGGAAAGGTAGGATAGGAGTAATCCAGGGCCTTGTTGGGTGTGCCGAGGACTTTGGACTTCCTCATAAGAGTAATGAGAAGCTGTTGAAGTGTGCAGGCAAGGATTATCAGAATCAGATTAAAGATGAATGAATTGGATCAGAGCAAGATGGAGGGCAGTTAGTTAGAAAGCCATCATGGTAGTTTCTGGTTTTGACCAGAGGCCCTTAGTGGACATGGTGAGAGGCTGACTTATTTGGAATGTGTTTGAAGTAGAATAAACAAGACTTGGTGATTGATTGGCTGTGGTAGAATGAGGAGAGGTAGAGAGAGATATCAAGGAGGAGTCCAGGTTTCTGGTATTCATTCATTCAATAAATATATAAAAATATATATCATATAGTTTGGTCCTTAAGGATAGAAAGTTGAATAACCACAGTGTTCAGTTCATGGTACATTATCTTTATTGGACAATGCAGATCTCTTGTCTTGTGTTTTTTTCCCTCCCCCTTCATCTGCCATTCCCATTCTCCTTCTCTCCTGAGGTTCCTACTCGAATATGCTTAATATATCGTCTTGAGTATGCATCAAAATCTATAAAATATGAAATGTTTCGTATTTTTTTGCTTTTTTTTGATGAGGAGGATTGGCCCTGAGCTAACATCTGTGCCTTTCCTCCTCTATTTTGTATGTGGGATGCTGCCATGGCACGGCTTGATGAGCAGTGTGTAGGTCCGCACCCAGGATCTAAACTTGTGAATTCCAGGCCACCAAAGCAGGGTGTGCGAACTTAACCACTACACCACCAGACCAGCCCGTTTCATGTGTTTTTAACTTGTCATACTGTGCTGTACATCTTATTCTGTTCATTCTTCTGTGTATTATTAGCTGTGGGACCATAGGCAAGTTATATGATGATTTTTGTGTCTAGTTTCCTTATCTGTAAAATGAGGATAATAATATTAATTATTGGGTTGTTGGGTTAATTTTTGTAATATAGTCTCTGTTTTTTACTTTTTTCCCTTCTCTTCAACATCGTGTTTTAAGGATGTATCCATGTTGTTAAATATGCACCTAGTTCGTTGCCTCTGATTCTGCATACAATGTCATGGCATGTACCCATTGCATTTTACTCCTCCGTTTTCTTAATTGTGGATACCTAGGTTTGCTCCATCTCCCACTACCACAAATACAACCATGATGAAAGTCCTTTTACATGAATCCTTACTGAGCTTTGCATAAATTCCTCTGAGATATAAACCCAGGTGTGGGATTGTTAGGTCATAGGGCATACATATAATTTAATTTCACTAAATATGGCCTGATTATTTTCTGGAGTGTTTGCACTAGTTTATACTCCCACCAGCAATACATGCGAGTTACCATCTCCTCATATCCTTGCCAATATCTGATAGGACTTATCTTTCTAAACTTGGCCATTTTGACATTGGTGTAAAGAGTTATTTCAGTATTGGTTGAATTTGCATTTTTCTGGTTACTAATGAGTCTTGCAATGATTGCGGCCGTTCAGTTGTCTGCTTCTGTGACTTTCCTGTTTACATCCTGTATTGATTTTGGTGGCAGCTTTATAGTCTTGTTGATTTGCAGTTCTTTGTATATTCCTGCTGTCATTCTTGTTGGTTCTAGACATTGCAAATCATTTTTCTCTGTCATGTGTTTGTTTACTTTACCTATGGTGTCCTTTGAACAGAAATCCTTACTTTTAATGTGGTTAAATCCATTGATTTTTAAAAAAATTTTCACTTTATTCTTTGTGGTTGTGTTAGTGACCGTAGGTCTCCTATGTTTTCTTTTTCCTTAATAGTTTTAGATTTCATGTTTAGATAACACATATTGAGTACCTGCTATATTCAAGGCCTTGGGGATAGGACTGCAAACCAGGTATACATATTCCTTAGCTGCCCTGTGCAGCTTATGAAAGAGCTCCATTCCTTAGCTGACTTGTGACATTTATGAAAGAGTAACAGAGCAACTTGATGGATGGTGGTATTATTTACTGATTTAGGAAATGTGGGTGAGGGAGGAGTTCGAGGCAGGAGTAGGGGTTGGATGGAGTCAAGATCATTAGTTCAGTTAAATTTTTAAATTAACATATTATAAAATTAACTGTGTATGTGTACAGTTTTATGAGTTTTATCATGTGATGTGGATTCCTTTAGCCCCAACCATAATCAGGATACAGAACAGTTCTCAAAACTAGCCCTTTGTAGTCAAACCCCTCCTGAACCCTTGGCAACCACTGATCTCTTCTCCATCCCTGTTGTTTTGTCCTTTCCAGAATGTCGTATAAGCAGAATCTTGCAGTATATAGCCTTTTGAGCCTGCCTTCATTCACTCAAGCGTAATGCCTTTGAGATTCATATATGTTGTGTGTATCAGTAGTTCTTTTTTATCTCCGAGTAGTATTCCATTGTATGGATATACTATAGTTTATCCACCTGGTGAAGGATACCTGGCTTGCCTTCAGTTTGTGGGGATTATGAATAAAACTCTTAGAAACATTATGTACAGGTTTTTCTGTTAACATGTTTCCATTTCTCTAGGGTAAATATCCCAGAGTGAGATTGCTGGGCCATGTGGTGGTAAGTGTTTAACTTTGGAGAACAGTTTGGCAGTTTCTTACTGAGTGGCTGTACCTTTTTGTATTCCCACCAGCAATGTATGAGAGTTTTAATTACTTGGCATTGTCACCGGTACTTGGTATTGTCAGTGTTTTTTTTTTTTTTTTTTTTTAGCCATTCTAATAGGTATGTAGGGATATCTTATAGTTTTAATTCGTATTTCTCTAATAATCACTAATGTTGAATATCTTTTTCTGTGCTTACTTGCCATTTTTGGTGAAGTATCTATTTAAATCTTTTGCTCATTAAAAAAAAATTCGGTTGTTTGTTTTCTGTTGGTTGTGTTTAGTTCTTTATATATTCTGTATACAATTTCCTTTGTTAATGGTTTGCAAATATTTTCTCCCAGACTGTTGTTTTCTTTTCATACTCTCAATGTCTGTCACAGAGCAAAAGTTTTACATTTTCATGAGTTTCAATTTATCATTTTTTTCTTTATTACTTATTCTTTTAGTGTCCTGTCTGAAAACTCTTTGTCTAATTCAAGTTTACAAATTTTTTCTCTACTGATTTCTTTTAGGAATTTTAAAGTTTACATTTGCTATTTAGACTTATCCATTTTCAGTTAATTTTTATATAAAACTAAGTTTCTCTCTCTCTCTTTTTTTTGGCATATTGATGTCCAGTTGTTCCAACTCTGTTGAAAAGACTGTCCTTTTTCTGTTGAATTGTATTTGCACCTATCTCAGAAATCAGTTGACGGTAATTGTGTGCGTCCAACTCATGATTCTCTGTTTGGTTCCATTGATCTGCGTGTCTGTCTTTTTGCCAATTCCACACTGTCTTAATTCCTGTAGCTTTGTAGAAAGTCTTTTAATAGGGTAGTTGAATCCTCCAACTCTGCTCCTCTTTTTTGAAATTCTTTAATCTACTTCATTTGCCTTTCCATATAAATTTTAGTCATCTTTATCCACAAAAATTCTGGTTGGGATTGTGATTGGAATTATATTAAATCCATAGAACAGTTTGGGAAGAATTGACATTTTAACTATGTGAATCTTTCAATCCATGAATACAATGTCTTTCCATTTATTTAGGTTGCCTTTGACTTCTTTCATCAGGATTTTGTAGTTCTCAGATACCTAAGTATTTCATGGTTTTGGAGCAATCATAAATGGTTTTGCTTTAATTTTGATTTCCACTTGTTGATTGTCAGTATATAAAAATATGATTGATTTTATGTTGACTTGGTGCCCTACAACCTTGCTTAACTCACTTAATAGTTTAGAAGATTTTTTTGTAGATTCCTTGTGATTTTTGAAGTAGACAATCATGTTGTCTGCAAATAGGGACAGTTTTCTTTCTTTCTCATCTGTATGCCTTTTCTTAATTCTCCTTGCCTTATTACACTGGCTAGGATTTCCAGTACAGTGCTGAGTAGTAGTGGTGAGTGTAGACATCCTTGCCTTGTTCCTTGTCTTAAGCATTCAGTCTTTCTCCGTTAAGTATGATGTTGGCTTTAGTTTTTGTAGATGCTCTTTATTAAGTTTCTTTCTATTCCTTGCTTGCTGAGAGTTTTTATCATGGGAGTTGCATTTTGTCAAGTCCTTTTCTGCCTCTGTTGATAAGATCATGCGGTTTTCCTTTTTAGACTGTCATTCTGGTGGATTACATTGAATTGATTTCTAAAGATTGAACCACTCTTCCCTTCCTGGGATTAAACCCTCACTTGGTTGTGACTTAGTATTGTTTTTATGTGTTGCTGAATTTGATTTGCTAATGTTTTGTTGAAGATTATTCCATCTATGTTTATGGGGAATTTTGGCATGTAGTTTTCTTGTACTGGTTTTTTCTTGTTTTAGTGTCAGGATAATGCTGACCTCATAAAACAGGTTGTGACTTTTTCCTTCCACTTTTATTTTCTGTAAGAGATTATGCAGAATGTTATTTTCTTTTCTAAATGTTTGGTAGACTTCAATACTGAAATCAAAATGTAAAAATTTGCTTTCATAATCAAAATAGTAATATATGTATTGTAGAAAACTTAGAAAATATTGTTTAAAACTTAGACACTATAGAAATGAATGAAGAAAATAAAAATCACTTCTCACAATTCAGATGATATGGTTAACAATTTGGATTTTTTTTTCTAGTTTTCTTCCTCTGCATGTATACTTGTATATTTTTTTTTTTTTTAAGATTTTTTTAATTTTTTCCTTTTTCTCCCCAAAGTCCCCTGGTACATAGTTGTACATTCTTCGTTGTGGGTCCTTCTAGTTGTGGCATGTGGTACGCTGCCTCAGTGTGGTTTGATGAGCAGTGCCATGTCCGCGCCCAGGATTCGAACCAACGAAACACTGGGCCGCCTGTAGCGGAGCGCGCGAACTTAACCACTCGGCCACGGGGCCAGCCCCTATACTTGTATATTTTTCAACTGCATGTAAGAGTGTGTGTGTGTGTGTCTGTATGTGTAAAACAAAATTTAGGATCATATTATAAATATCATTTTCTATCTGGACCCAGTATGGCTACCTAATTTCATTGTATGCCATAAATTTACATAAATGTCACTCTAATGTTGAACATTTAAGTGTAAATTTTTTTCTGACAATTTAAGGTTTCTGGAACTCGAAAGAATTCAACATATTTAAGGCTCTTCATATACATTACCAAATTGTCAAAATATAAATTTTTACTCCCTAATGGATACTTTAAGAAAGTGTTTATGTGCGTGTATATTTATGTCTTTTATATTTATATATAAGTAAATATAAAATACTAATATATATCTGTGTCTGTATATACATACTTCAGAAATTTTAAGGAATAGAGTATACCATTCTTAAAAGTTTAGTTTCCCAAATGAACGTGAATATATTTTGTAAGTATACACCTACGGAGATAGATTTGATACAGAAATTAAAGCTTTTAAGTTATGATTATACAAAAATGCTAGTAAGTTATTCTGATCATGGTAACGATGTGGCCTGTGATTTGCAATCTTCATAATTTTATTCTCTATTGATTTTGCTTATCATCAGGTGCAGTTTACATGGTATAACTTTCGTGAAATTGTCCTTGAAATATGTGCTTTAAATTTTTCATAGGAAATATTTATTTCATTTGCATCAAATAGACATTTTGATTTATAAAGTTAGTCAAGCAGATTCCTTATAACAGTATGCAAGACTCCCAGAATAGAAGTAGTGAGGAATCTGTTTTTAGGTGTATTTTATCAAGGGTCACATATATAAAGAGTTACCATAAATCCTGGTTTCTTTGGGACAGTTTATGCCTATTGTTCCTGGTATAATTATTTCTAATGACTCCTCTGGTTCTCAGAAATGTCCTGGTTTGGATAATAAATTATATGGTCGCTCTGTATTTATGAGAAATTGGGCCTTTCCAGAATATGAACTTGTTAAAAGCCTTGAACCAAGTTTAACCAGCCAAAGAACTTTCAAATGGTGTTTAGGAATTATGCGTGCTCAAGAAAAATAGCATTTTTTGACATCTGATAATCCTTTGTCAACCATAATTTTCCAGTGGCAGTTTTGAAAAGATCTGGTTTTGTATTTGTATACTGACATTTTAAAATTCGCTGTCTCAGTGTGTGTTCAGTTTCTTTTAATTCCGTTTAGCAAAGTAACAGGGCAACAGTGATTGCTTCCTCCCACTGTAGACCATGGTTTCAGGTCTTTGAGGTCATGCAAAGAGCAGATATCTTATTTCCATACCAGTCTTGGTATGTATAGAAAGAATTCTAGGCCTCAGAAAAATGAACATAAGCCATGCTTAATTTGCGACAAGCATTTCGCCAAACTTGCAAAATGAAAGAGGAATCCTAATGCAAAGAACACTCTATTTCAGGACAGTAAGAAAAGAAATAAAGTCTGCATAAGATGAAACTATGGGATGTTTAACAAATTTATTTTATGGAGACTATGTTCTATGTACTATTCTAGGCTCTGGGGATGAGCCTTAAATGAGACAAACACAGTCCTTGTCCTTATGGAGCATACAGTCTAATGAGGAAGACAGAACATTTAAACATAGAGTGGTAGGTGTTTGTGGTAGGTGTTTATGGTATGATGAAAAAGGGATGCTTAAGTTGAAACTGTAAAATGTCTTAGGCACTACTCCATATACTTTACGAAAATTAGGCATTAAGTACCAAACTTAAAATAAGTACTAAAACTCTAATATCCTGCTGTGATGTGTTAGGCATTCGCTCTTTCCTGTATAATTTACATGAACCTATGCAAAATTTGTGTGTCCAAATCTTGCTTGGAATTTACTCAAACTAGGTGCATTTTTACAGTTGTTTACATTTATGTGAATTCTTATGTAGGCTTAGATTTAATCAAAATCCGAGCATTATAGAAACAACTTTTCTTATCAATGACACATTTATAAATTGTTCAGTTATAAGTCCGGTTGTATAGAAGCTTTATCCAGGATGTGCATAGAAGTGAGTTAATCTGGATGCACAAAGCAGTGCATTTTTTGTTTCAGGTGTGGTAAGATTTTTTTTTTTACTGTGACATATTTGAATGTCTGTATGGTTTATTGCAGTAAATATTTCGTATTTAAAGAGTATTAAATATTTTTAAGAATTCTTGAAGCTGTGCTGTTTAGTTTAGGACAATAGTCACTATCTACTTGTAGCTGTTGAACACTTGAAATGTATCTAGTTTGATTTATGATTTACTGTGAGTATAAAATATACACTGGATTTCAAAGACTTAGTATAAAAATAAAATATCTCATTAATACTCTTTATTGATCATGTTTAAATAGTATTTTAGGTATGTTGGGTTAAATATATTAAAAATTTTCATCTTTTTTTTTTTTACGTGACTATTAGAACATTTAAAGGTGCATATGTGGCTTTATTATATTTCTCTTGGACAGCACTGGCCCTCAAGTATTTCCTCAGGATCTCACATTCTTCAGAATGTAAGGCTTTGGGCCACAGCTTCTCAATTTGTATTCTATCTCATGAACTCTCAGGGCAGGAAGTGTAATTGGGTTTCACATCAGATTGGAACCAGAAATGTGGTACTATGAGACAGCCTCTGTATCTTCATTTAAAAAATACTTTTTCTTAAGTCACTTTCCATGTAATTCTGTTGTTTGTAATCAAAAGCGCCTTTACTGTCACATAAGTATGAATCTTATTTTCCAATCAGGGTTGTAAACTTGAGGACAAATATGGTCTGGTATTTCTTACAAATGGCCTACTACATTGTAAATGCAGTAAGCACTTGCTGAGCTGAGGAAGTGCCAAAGCATCACGACCGTCTACAGCAGTGTTTTCAGAGTTACTCAGAGGAGAGAGAACACTTGGTGGTGGTCTGCATAGTGTCGTGGAAAAGGTAGAAGCTGAGCTGTGACCCCTAACAGTAATAACTTTACCTAGCGTTGTATACTTGACACTTCAGAAGGCTTGAATGGGGCCATCGTAGTGAAACGGAGGCAGCTATTCCAAAGTCTGTTTCAAATAAAAGCAGTGCAACGAGGACTGACTGGACCTGAACTAAAGACGAAAACTGAAAAACCAGCTACCAGGCTTGTGATTACAAATATTTATGGAATTTCATCTTAGAACAGAGTTTTATGTTTATGTGAGGTCGAAGTTGTCTCAATATTATTTAAAGGCTTTAATCATGAAGTTAAATAACATTTCAGGAGAAGGGGAAGGAGAATGAGCAATAAGAAGATGCTAAGAGTGTTGCAGCTAAAGGGCCTGAGCCCTGTGTCAGTCAGGGTCCCATCAGGATACAGAAACCATAGGAGTGAGTTAGGCAGGGAAATTTTAATAAAAGTAATTTTTATTGAGCTTAAAGGCAGTTAACTACTAACAGGAGTAAAAGAGAACTCTAAGATGTATAGAGTTAGGTATATCTCTTTAGCACCCTTGTCTTGGCTGAGCCTGATATCAAGTCAGCTGACAAAGGAGGCTCATAGTCTGAAGAATCCAGTTCTAGTAGAAAAAAGCAGGGCTATGAGAGTGGTTTTAAAGCTGAGAGGCAATAAATTAATAACTGGCACAAGCTTCAAAGGAGAAGGGATTTTACACGAATCTGGAGTAATGCTTTGGAAGTATCAGTAGAAAGTTAGGACAGTGCTGAGGTCACTTTCTGTTCTTTGGTTATCAGAATATGAGAAATGACCAGGATTGTCCATGGGGAGCCAGGTTTCAGTTAGGACAGGAGAACTGTGAAAATTTCAAAGTGGATTGGAGATGTGCTTACAGTAAGATGGATTCTGTAGGATACTATAGTATCCTCTCAGAAATGATGCTGATAGTTGAGGCCAGGAACTTTGCACAAAATTACCAGGGCAAAAAGTATAGAAAAAGGAAAGAGGAAAGCAAGGACTTAAACACTTCCATGTAGAGAATGATAGGAGAAGAAGGTGACAGGGAAGTGGAAATAAAAGAAAGGAGAATTTTGAAAGTGCAGTGTGACAGGAGAGTGTGTCCAGGGGAGGTGGTCAAATGAAACACCTGAAGACTTCAGAAGTTAGAGGCCTTTGATTTTAGGCAAGATGGAGATTATTGGTAGCTGTGGAAAAAGTTTCAATAGAGCTGATGAGTGGATAAACCAGCTTGTAAAATGTTAAGGAATGGGAAATGAGGGGGATGAAGGCAGGGAGCGCAGACTACTGTTTCAGGAAGTTTGATAGGGGAAGGAGGGAGTGAGAGAGGAGAGAGTATCTCAAGGGGTTAGTGAGATATTAAGGGAAAGATAAAGAAAAAATTTTTTCATTTGACAAATGAGGCATTTTTGTGGGTTACGGTAAAGATCCAGTAGAAAGGAAGAGATTGAACTGGAGCAAGCCAGCAAGAGAGTTGTTTCAAATGATGAAATAAGGTCTGGATGAAAATGTATGGGGGGAAAATGATACCAAGGAGAGAAATGGGGAGAGCAAAGGAATTGTGCCCTTTTTTAGGGTTGAACCATGTGAAATTGTTAATACTTAACCAGTGGTTTTGTTTTTGGTTTTGCTTTTGGTGAGGGAGATTGGCCCTGAGCTAATAACATCTGTTGCCAATCTCTCTTTTTGTTCCTCCCCAAAGCTCCAGTACATAGTTGTATATCCTAGTTGTAGGTCATTCTATTTCTTCTCTGTGGGACGCCACCACAGCATGGCTTGATGACTGGTGCATAGGTCCACACCCAGGATCTGAGCCAGCAAACCCTGGGCCGCCCAAGTGGGCTTGCAAACTCAGCCACTTGGCCACAACCATGGGGCTGGCCCCTTGACCAGTTTTTACCTAAAACAAAAAATTACCGTTTCAGTGGTTTAACCTATTTGTGACAGAAAGTAAAGAGGAAAAATGAAAATAAATTTTTCAAGTACAAAGAAGAGAAGAAGTCGAATTCATATAAAAGGGATTGCATTTTCTCAAATAAGAGGCAGAGTCATCTTAAGGGACGCAGGGCAAGAAGAGAGAGGAAACGGTTTGGGCTGTGCACTGTGTGGAATGTGAAGCTGGAGAGTCAGAGACAGATGAGTTAAGAGGCAGTGGTCTCAACATAGCTGAAGACTAGAATTAAGGGAGAGGTGCTTGGAATGGCGAGGATGGGCACATTCAGAAGAGATCATTCCAGATAATTTTGATAAGCTAATCGGGTTTGAGATAGATTAGATGAGGTAGAAGATGGTAAAATTTTGAGACTATAAGAGTCGGAAAACGATGATGCTTCCTAAGAAGATTTGGAAAGAATAAGGAGGGAGATGTGCTAGGTTTTAATTTGTTGAGTTCAAGTTGCCATAAAGGAAGAGATTCAGATTTGTGCACCATCGTTATAGTTGATAGTTGGAGTCCTGAGAATGAGTAAGCTGTTTGAGAAAATAAACACAAAGAAAAGGTAATTTCATTTTTATTGGTTGGTAATTCAACAATGGTCTGCTATTTTCAAACCGCTTATCCTGCTATGCCTTTTTTTTTTTGAGGAAGGTTAGCCCTGAGCTAACTACCACCAGTCCTCCTCTTTTTTTTTTTTTTTGCTGAGGAAGTCTGTCCCTGAGCTAACATCCGTGCCCATCTTCCTCTACTTTATATGTGGGATGCCTACCACAGCATAGCCCACCAAGCGGTGGCATGTCCGCACCAGGGATCCGAACCGGCAAACCCCGGGCCGCCAAGAAGCAGAATGTGTGAACTTAACCGCTGTGCCACCGGGCCGGCCCCCTCTGCCTGTTATTTTTAACTGAGGTATAATCCATATATAACATTGTATTAGTTTTAGGTGTATAGCATAATTATTTGATATAACTATGTGTTGTGAAATGATTACCACAAGTCTAGTTAATATTCATCACCACACATAGTTACAATTTTTTTTCTTATGATGAGAACTTTTAAGATTTACTCTTAGCATCTTCCCAATATATAATACCGTATTTATAGTTAATATGCTGTACATTACATCCCCAGGACTTACTTATCTTATAACTGGAATTCTGTACCTTTTCACCACTTTTGCCCATTTCACCAACCCCCCAACCCCCACCTCTGGCAAACGTTAATCTGTTCTCTATATGTATGAATTCATTTCTTTTTTTAGATTCCACATATGAATATGATCATACAGTATTTGTCTTTCTCTGATTTATTTCATTTAGCATAATGCTGTCAGGGTCCACCAATGTTGTCACAAATGTCAGGATTTCCTTCTTTTTTATGGCTACATAATATTCCTGTGTGTGTGTTTGTGTGTGTGTGTGTGTGTATGTATGTGTATACACACATATCACATTTTTTTAATCCATTCATCTGTCAGTGGTTACTTAACATTATTTCCATGTCTTGGCTCTTGTAAATAATGCTGCAGTGAATATGGGGGTGAAGGTATCTTTTTGAGTTAATGTTTTCATTTTCTTTGGATAATACCCAGAAGTGGAATTGCTGGATCATATGGTAGTTCTATTTTGAATTTTTTGAGGAACCTCCATACTGTTTGCCATCGTAACTGCACCAGTTTACATTCTCACCAACAGTGCACAAGGGTTCCCTTTTCTCCACATCATCACCAACACGTTATTTCTTGTCTTTTTGATAATAGCTATTCTAACAGGTGTGAGATGATATCTTACTGTGCTTTTGATTTGCATTTCCCTGATGATAAGTGATATTGAGCATCTTGTCGTGTACCTGTTGGCCATCTGTATGTCTTTTTTCAAAAAATGTCTGTTCAGATCCTCTGCCTATTTTTTAACCGAGTTGTATGTTTTTTCTCTACTGAGTTCTTTATATATTTTGTATATTAACCCCTTATCAGATATATGGTTTGCAGATATTTTCTCTAATTCCGTAGGTCACCTTTTCATTTTCTTGATGGTTTCTTTTCCTGTGCAGAAGCTTTTTAGTTTGATGTAGTCCCACTTGTTTATTTCTGCTTTTGTTGTCTTTGTTTTTGGTGTCATTGTCTCGTGATTATAATTATGAATGGACACTAGATTTTATGTTTGATTAAAAACAGTTTCTTTGTCTCCTCACCCCCTTTCAGAAGTAGAGAATTTTGCCTTTTTAAGACTAGGCATAATTATATGTAGTAAAAGAATAGGAGTGAGTACAGATTATAATTAATTAGCTCAGTGATTTGTAAATAACCTAATAAAGTACCATCAGTCCTCTGCAGCAGCAAATTCAATCAGCCATGGAGGGAAAGGCCCCTGATGATTGTGTCTGTACTGAACATGTGCAGACTTGTTTTTCTTGTCATTATTCCCTAAACAATACAGTATAACAGTTGTTTATGTAGCATTTACATTGTTTTAGGTATTATAAGTAATCTAGAGATGATTTAAAGTATACAGGAGGATGTACCTAGGTTATATGCAAATACTACGCCATTTTATGCAAGGGACTTAAGCATCTTCTGATTTTGGTATCCTGGGAAGGGAGCCTGGAACCAATACCCCACAGATACTGTGGGACAGTATTATCATTATTGTATTTGACATCTTACAGAAAAAAATGTCTGATAAGCAAGACAGTTTTTTCTAGATATAAATGCAAATGTTTCAAAATACGGTATGGGATAAACTAGGACCAGTCATTTCACTTTTTAGACATCTGTCTAACCATGCGTAGAATGAGGGTGTAGTTAAGGTTCTTTCCTGTCCTAAATTAAAACAATTTTTAATTCCATAATTTTTGACTTTTGAAATACTTTTAGAATAAAGGCTTTGGTAAGCAGTCAAAAATATGCAATGCATGGAAAATAACAAATATGTTAAAAAGATTCTTGCCTTTACCCATATGAGGGAAGTGCAAGTTAAAACAATTTGATAGCATTTCTTTTTGCCCATTACTTGATAAACATTTAAAAGCTACCCAATTTTGACAAAGGGAAGGAGGGAAAAATCTACGTTATATACTATTGAAGGGAATATAAATTGATAAGGCCTTTTTGTAGGTGGTGGTATTTATCAAAATTTTAAGATATGTGTTACTATTTTTTTTAACTTTTGTTTTTTTGAGGAAGATTAGCCCGGAGCTAATGTTGCTGCCAATCCTCCCCCTTTTTTCTTTTGCTGAGGAAGACTGGCCCTGAGCTAACATCCGTGCCCATCTTCCTTTACTTTATATGTGGGATGCCTGCCACAGCATGGGTTGACAAGCGGTACTTAGGTCTGCACCAGGGATCCAAACTGGCGAACCCTGGGCCACCAAAGCAGAATGTGCGAACTTAGCCACTGGGCAGGCCCCCAAGATAGGCATTATTTTTGACTTAGTAATTCTGCTTCTAGAAATCTGTCCTACACATATCTCTTATGTGTGCAAAGAATTATAGATACAAAGATGCTTGTTGAAGCATTGTTTATAATAGCAGAAATTGGAAATGACTTAAATGCTAGCTGATAGTTATAGCTCTCCTGTGTAGAGTGACTATATGTCTGAGTTAGCTTGGGATGGGTCCAGTTTACACCTGTGCTACCAGCGTAGTTACTAAGAGCACTCTCTTTCACTCTCAGTAGTATCCTGGTTTGGGTGATAATTTATGTTTATTGTATGTGCGCACTAGTAGCATGGAGCATGTGTTAAAAAGAATGAACTAGATGCACTGAGATGGCACTATATTCAAGATACTTTAAGTGAGAAAAATGAGTTGCAGAACAATAAGTATTATCCCCTTCTTTTTAAAAAGTAAAACCCCTAAACTGTGTGTGTGTGGAAAAAAGACAGCAAGAGACAGTGAGAATTGGTTGAAAAAAGTGTGGAAAGACTCACCCTAGTTTGTTAATATGATACCCTCTGGAGAGAGGTGGCAACTCCGTAAATGGGCATACGTTGATTTTTTTTAATAAAAGCAACAACAAAATAGAGGGAGCTTTTGATTACCAGCAGATGCTATGATTTTTAACTCTAGTTAAAAATTTAACTCTAGTTAAGTATTAATAAAATAACATTAGTATAAAAATTATAACTTTATTGTACTCCATCCTGTATAAATAATTTTATTGTATTTAAAAAAATATACTAATGGAAATGTAAAAAGTCACTATCATTCCATCACTACAAATCAACAAGATTTTCATATTACCTCCTTTTTCTTGTATCTGTATATACATAATTCTTAGATGGTTATAATCAGAGCACAGATATAATTTCATATGTGTCTATATGTATTAAATCATACTCTCTATCATATTTTTTGCTACAATGTAGTAGTTAGCATTTTTGAATGCTTACTATGTGCCAGGTACTGTGCTAAATGGTTTACATGTATTATAGCATTTAATCCTCCCAACTGCAGTATGAGGCAATGACTGTTATCCCCCTTTTGTAGATGAGTAAACTGAGACTGGACAGTTTGCCCAAGGCCACATCGTTAGCAAGGGGCAGAAATGGGATTTGAACTCAGGCTGCCTGATTGATGAACTCATATTCTTATCCACTACTTTTATTGCCTCCCTTCATAGTTTTTTAGTGACTGTATGATATCAATGTACCATAACTGACTTAGCCATTTTCTTAGTCATATATCTAGTTATAGGCTTTAAAATTTGAACGTCAAAAGTGCCTATTTAAACAAATTGGTGCCTAGTCTGTGCAGGAACCGATTTTAGGTATTATGGGCATTGGTGTACATATATGCAGTTATGGTCTAGTATTATTTGACCTTGCCCTGTGTATTACATTCCTGAAAAGTTGTGTATATAAGGTGGAAATTTGTTTATATAATCATGTTTTTGCCAATTGAATTTCACTATTTTAAAGATGTAGTCCTCTGGAAAACAAATATTTTTCTCTTAAATAATCAGAAAGTATTTAGTGAAAATCAACAGTGAACTCAGCACTGTTTGCTGCCTTCATCGATTCTGCTTTGTGCATACTGAGCTATATTCTTTCCTGTGACACCTGCAAGAAAAGTTATTTAAATGAACACTTAACATGATTTGTGATTACTCAATAAAAGTGTGTTAAGTTGAACTATCTGTTCAAATGGAGAAATTATGTGGCTAATTCCCACATCCTTTGTTTGCCTTTAGAGTGTGTATTTATGCTTATATTGAAATAAGGTAAAATTGCAGAATTCATTGTAGAAAAGCCACATTTGTAACTCAGGAGGGATTAGATAGCTTTTTGACGACGTCTGTTCACTGGATCAATGGTAGTTACTGCTCTTTTATCTTTGGGGGATAGAGAATATTAATTTAATAGAGGACCCTAGGTACTAGACAAGTGTCAGCTGCTATAGTCAGGTTGAGCTTTTTAAAGTTCACCTGCTGGATTTCTAGATAGTGGTTAAAATAAGAGCAAAACATATGGTTATCTAGCAAATAACTTAGAACTCTCTTTGCTTAATTATGTTGTTTATTTTTGCTAGTACTTTGGCTGATTTTTCAATAAAAATTTTACATTAAATATAGCATTTAGTTGATGACAGTTTCATCGGAAATGTTCATTATTTTATTGATCCTGAATGTAGTTGTTAATGGGTTACTCAATGTAACTTCTGTACCTGGTCTTTTTCAGTGCTCTTGCATTTATATTTTGTCAGTCATAAGGATTTTCACACCTAATAAATGAGAAGTGAAAATAATCACTATCATAAAATACCTGGTAGTGTTTATATTTCCAATTATTTTATAAATGTCATAATTATTACTTTTTAGTAAACTTTATTTTTTGGATCAATTTTAGTTTTACAGAAAAATTGCAAAGATGGCACAGAGAGTTCTCATATACTCCACATTCCTCTGATGTTAACATCTTATATTGGAATGGCACATTACTTACAATTAATGAACATATATTAATACGTAATTCTTAACTGAAGTCCATACTTTATTCAGATTTCCCTAGTTTTTACATAATGTCCTTTTACTCTGTTCCACAGTCCTATCCAGCATACCATATTATGTTTAGTTGTCATTATCTGCTTAGGCCCTCTTAGCTGTGACAGTTTGTCAGACTTTCCTTGTTTTTGATGACCTTGACAGTTTTGAGGAATACTTGGTCAGGTATTTTATAGAGCGTCTCTCTCTCGGGATTTATCTGATGTCTTTCTCGTGATTAGACTGGGGTTACGGTTTTGGGAGCAAGAACACAGAGATAACGTGCCAACTACAGTCATGCGTCCCTTAACGATGGGGATACATTCTGAAAGATGTGTTGGTAGGCAATTTTGTCATTGTGTGAACATTGTAGAGTGTACTTAACAACCCTAGGTGGTATAGCCTGCTGCACATCTAGGCTATAGATGGTACTAACCTTTTGGGACCACCGTTGTATGAGCAGTCTGTTGTTGACTGAAACATCATTATGCAGTGTGTGACTGTATTATCATCACATCATTTCCAGGGTACATAATATCAACATGACTTATCACTGTTGATGTTGACCTTGATTGTCGGGCTGAGGTAGTTAATGTTTGTCACGTTTCTCCACTGTAAAGTTAGCCCCAATTCCCCTTCCATACGATACTCTTTTTGGAAGGAAGTCACTATGTGCAGCCTACGCTTAAAGAGTGGAGAGTTATGCTCCTCCTCCTCATGGGTGGACTGTCTATAAATTATTTGGAATTCTTCTGCATGGGATGTTCGTCTTGTCTATTTTTAAAGATTTTTATTTATTTATTTTTTAATTTTTCTCCCCAAGGCCCCCCAGTACATAGTTGTGTATTTTTAGTTGTGGGTCCTTCTAGTTGTGGCATGTGGGATGCTGCCTCAGTGTGGCCTGATGAGCGGTGCCATGTCTGCGCCCGGGATCCGAACCGGTGAAACCCTGGGCCACCGAAGTGGAGAACGCGAACTTAACCACTCGACCATGGGGCCTGCCCCCATTTTCTCTGTTTTTAAATTCAACCATTTATTTATTTATATCAGTATAAACTCATAGATATTTGCTTTATATTTTGGGTTATAATCTAATACTACTTTATTTTCTTGTTCAAATTTTTCCAGCTTTGGCCGTTGGAAGCTCTTTTATTTGGTTCATTTGCCCCTTTGGCATAGCTTCATCTTGGTTTTTTTTTTTAAGCACTTCCTTACTTTCTGGCACTACAGGATGCTCCAGACTCATCTTTTATGTTTTCTGCCCCAATCCTAGAATTAGCAATTTCTCCATGGTGCCCTGGTTGGTTTTTACATCTTTTAAGTGTTAAAAAAAGGAAAATGAAAAACAAAGGAGAACGTGTGATAGAAACTGCATCTAGCCTGCAAAGCCTAAACATATTTACTATCTGGCCCTTTTAAGAAAAAGTTTGCTGACTCCTGGGCCATTGATTTTTTTATTGCCCAGAGCTGTTAATTCATTAGGGGTTGCAAAATGGTGATGTAGCATTCCTTCATTATTAAGTGGGATACTTCTATAAACAGAAACTCACTTTTGTCAACAGTTTTATTTCCATGAGGAACTGTTTGATTAGGAAGAATGCTTACTTCTTTCACTCTTACATGCTACTTTTCAAAATAATGATTTCGTTCTGTAACATTCTCCAAAGGTGACCAATTAGTTTTTATTTTTTTGAGGAATTCAGCATATTTGAATGTTCTGATTTATTGCATTATTATCATTATTGATGCTTAAATCTTTCATATTTGACCAGGAAGAGCCTCTTAAGTTTTTTGGGATGACCCTACTAGTCATTGATAGCTTGTTTTCTGGTATGACAAGATGTTCCAGATTCATCTCATGTTCCAATTGCAGAGCTGCAGCTAGCCAGTTTTTTGAAGGTTCTTTTGTGTGGAAAATGGATTTTAGAGCCAAAATCTGGATGTAGAAAGTACTCACTACTACTGGGTTCGTCATTATTACTAGGCCTTTTCAGTGAAGTGAGCTAGGAAATGCATATATTTTTTTTTTTTAAAGATTTTATTTTTTCCTTTTTCTCCCCAAAGCCCCCCCGGTACATAGTTGTGTTTCTTCGTTGTGGGTTCTTCTAGTTGTGGCACGCGGGACGCTGCCTCAGCGTGGTCTGATGAGCAGTGCAATGTCCGCGCCCAGGATTCGAACCAACGAAACACTGGGCCGCCTGCAGCGGAGCGCGCGAACTTAACCACTCGGCCACAGGGCCAGCCCCGGAAATGCATATTTTTTAAATAAATAAAATACAAATTTATATTGGTACTAACAATTAAAATTGAAGGATACATGATTTTTTATCTGTATCACTCTTCTTCCACGCTGAGAATCCTGCTCTCCATGATGTCATGATGTTACTAATTTGGTTTATCCTACAACACACACACACACACACACACACACACCAGTCTCAGAATAACAATACCAATAGTAACTGCAACAAAATGGTTATTAAACAGTTTAAAATTTTTGCAGTTCTTTGGTTCTTAGGGCATATTCCACTATTATAGTTTGGTTGTTGTGTTCTTAAATTCTCTTAGACCAATTCTCTGTGTGGTTATACTGACAACTGGAGATTCAGATTTGTTTCATTTCTGCTTTCAATTTTTAGGGATTTTTAAAATTTAATTTTGTTTTTTAATATTTTCATGGAAAATATTTACGTGGTCCCAAAGTCAAATCTGTGAACAAGTTCTGTTCAGAGACATCTAGCTTCAATCTCTGTCTCCTCTAACCATGTTTCCTCTCCCTATATGGATTAAAAATTGTGTGTGTGTATGTGTATGCTTTAATATCCCACCTTTCTTAGATAAATATACCCAGTTTTCTCCAACCTTGATTGTTTCACTTAATTTGTTCTAGAGATCACTCCGCGGTAGAAGGTAAAGTTACTCTGTAGTTCGTTTACAACTGCCTAGTACCTCATTGTGTCAGTATGCCGTGGTTTGTTCAGTGTGTCTCTCACTGATGGGCATCAGGGTTGTTTCCAGGCTGTTACTGCAAGGAGTGCTGCAGTGAACAGTCTTTCTTGTACCTATTTTCGTATTTTGGCCAGTGTATATTTGGGATAGATTCGTAGACATGGGATTGCTAAATCAAAGGGTAAATGCATATGGAATTGTGCTAGATGTTGCAGACTTTCTTCTGTAGTGGGTATGCCATTTGCATTTCCATCACCCTGTTTCTCTATACTTTGCCTACAGAGTATGTTGTGAAACATTTGGACTTTTGCCAATAGGATAGGTAAGAAATTATATCTCAATGTAGTTTTAATTGACATTTCTCTTATAAGTGAGGTTGAGCATCTTTTACAATGATTAAGGATCATTTGCATTTCATTTTAGCAACTAATTGCTGCATCTGTATGAAAATGATATGCAGCGATAGTAGTGTGGAAAAGTCTTGTTTTACTCCCACAAATGCGTTTACACCTGTTTGGTTATTATATATACATGGCTTCATTGTGAGTATTTTCGGGCTGGTGTCTTATCCTTCCGATGCTGTTAATGTCTTCCTTGGATTTTAGAGGCTTCCTCCTCTTTTCTCTTCACTCCCCAGGATCATTTCACATCAGAAGTGTGTTATCAAAAGATTAAGAGCTCAATGAATGAAATATGAATTTGTCTGTGACTTAATATGACAGGTTACTAATGCAGGATTGACTTAACAAGTTTTGAACTCAGTTTATTTCTATCAGTAAATACAGTTGAATAGAAGAAATCTAGAACCTGTTCTGTAGACCTTGTGAGACTATCACATGATTTTTCTGCAACATCTCTTTATTTTGCAATGAGAGCTAGTGCATCCACAGCATCCTTTGCAGAAAATAGCTTTGATATCATAAGATTCATTAAGCATTCTTAGTCTTGTGTTCTTCGCTTTTGCATATATTTAAGTTGTTTGATTGTCATATGAGATTTCATAATTATTACTCCTGTTAGTAAAGCTGCTGACAGCAAAAGCTTTCAATAAATTATTCATATGTTGTTTTCTGTGTTAAAGAGTTAATGCATCTTAGAATTATTTTTTTTAGCTGAGCTTGGTAACAATTTGTATATATATGATGGTATATTTGTATAAAATCAGTAATGCTTGTTTTCCATATGAGAAAAGTACCCTATTAGTGATATTTAGAGTAACATCAGCTCTCTAGAACACAGCTGATTACTGAAGAAAAATAGCTTTTAAAAATGTTAAATAATTACTCTTATAAAATTGCTGCTGTTTCAGGATGGGGGCCACTGAATGTTATCTTTTTCTCTCGTTCATTATCTTCTGTGTACTTCCTCTTCACTTTCATTCATTGAAAACTTTATGTGTTTTACAATCTTCCTCTTCATTCCAAGTTAGCATTGTTCTGGATAATTTGGGTGTCTGTTTAACTCACCTTTCAAATATCGTCTTCAGTTCTTTGACTTCCTTATCTCCAGTGACTTCTCTTTCATGCCGCTTCCAGCACCATCTTCCATAACTGCACCTTACTCCTTGTCATCACTCAGCGGTGCTGAAATATTAAAATAACATCCCAGTCTCACTACAGTCTTCTGTGCTTCCAGGTTTATTACATTATATTGGCACCATTTTTACCCGTGTCAGTTCACTCCTGTTTATTTCCTTCCCTGTTAGATTCCATTCACAACCACTTACTGACACCTTCAGCCTTCTTACTTCATTGTCAACTTCTTCATATCTGCCTAGAAACATTCAGTTTTAAGTGTCTTCCCTTTAGACTCTACAAAATCGTGTTCTCATGTTTGAACTTCTTTAAATGCAGTCACCACCTTAACTGGGATCTCAGTGCAGCCCAGTAATCCTAATTCCCTTTTTAGTGCTTTCTTCCATTCTCACTGCAGCTACTTCAATGTTGTACTTACCTCATACTTTAGAGACTATACAAGCAATTAATGACTCCTATAACTATCACCAAGTTCACCCATATTCTCGTCCTTCCTTCTTGTTACAACAAATGTCCCTTCTCTGATCCAAAGTTAATCCTCCTACACGTTTTTTTTTAATATAGGCATTTAAAACTTGAAATTTCCCTCTAAGGGCCGGCCCCATGGCCGAGTGGTTAAGTTCGCGTGCTCTGCTTCCACAGCCCAGGGTTTTGCCAGTTCGAATCCTGGGCGCGGACATGGCACAGCTCATCAGGCCATGCTGAGGGGACATCCCACATGCCACAACTAGAAGGATCCACAACTGAAAATACGCAACTATGTACTGGGGGGCTTTGGGGAGAAAAAGGAAAAATAAAATCTTAGGGGAAAAAAAAGAAATTTCCCTCTAAGCATTGTTTTAGTTACAATGCACAAATTTGACATGCTGTATTTTGATTTTCACTAAGTTCAAAATATTTTGTAATTTCTCATGTGATTTCTTCTTTGATCTATGGGTTATTTAGAAGTATGTTGCTCAATTTCCAAATATTTTAGGGTTTTTCAGATACCTGTTATTGTTTTCTAGTCTAATTCTCTTGTGGTTAGAAAACATACTTTTTACAATTTCAGTCCCCTTATATGCACATTAGTAGTCATCCAAAGCTTCAAGGGGACTCTTCTGCCAAACTCTGGAGTTTGTTTTTTTCCCCTCTCTCTGCGGCTTCCTCCTCTTTGGTGCTCTGCCTTGCAAATTGTAGTCACCTTGGCCTCCCCAACTCTAATCTGTGTCTCTTTAACTGTGTGAGACTGTGGAGCTCTCTTTGCTTTCCCCTTCCTCATGCTGAAGCCTGGAAAGATGGGATATCTATAGGCTGCAAGATGGGGCAATTTTAGGGCTCACCATGTTTGTTAACTTTCTCTCAGGGATCACAGTCCTGTGCTGTCTGTTGTCCAGTGTCTGAAAAGCATTGATTTTTGATTTTGTCCAGTTTTCTAGTTGTCTGAGGCATAAGGGTGAGTATAATCCTGGCTACTTCATTATCTCTGGAAGCCCGGATCCTAATCTTGTCCTCTTCTTGCCTGAATCTTCTATTTCACCCTCTCTGCTGGTTCTTTCCATCTTTTAGCATGCTCAGTCTCTCCTCTATTCAAAGAACATAAAAGAAGACCAAACTCAGATCTTCTTTATTTACCAACCCATTGCTCCTCTAGTTTCTATATCCTTGTTTCTCAAAAGTGTTGTTTGTGGATTGGCGGAATCTGTATTACTTGGGCACTTGTTAGAAATGTAGGATCTCAGGTCCCACCCTAGAACTTTGAATCACAATCTGAACTTAACAGGATTTAAACAAGGTGATTGGTCTGCATACTAAAATTTGAGAAGTGCTGTTCTACATTTTGCAGGCTCTATTTCTTCATTTTCCATCTTGTTCTTGAGTGCACTGTACTCTGGTATCTGTCTTCATTACTACACTAAATCTGTTCTTGCCTTGGTCATTGGTGACCTTCTCAATATACATCCAGTGAATGAGTGTCCATCTGTATTTTACTCTCAGCAGTTCCTCCTCCTCCTTGAAATACTCCATTGACACCTGGGGTGCCGTGTTCTCTTGTTCTCTGACCTCTGTGACTTTTGCAGGCTTTTTCTCTGCCTTTCTTTTAAATGTTGGTGTTCTGCAGAATTTGGTCCTCGGCTTTCTTTGGATTTTACATTTCTTAATCTATCTCATTTTCTCTTATAACTTCAGTTTCAATATGTATCTCCATCCTGAATCTCAGCTAAGTTCCAAGCCTGTGTATATCCTCTACATCCATGTCACGTAAGCACCGTAAACGCTCCATGTCTTTAGTAAACACAGTGATCTCCCCGACTCTGCCCTTTCCCTCTATTCAGCCATCGTCCAAGCCAGAAACTTGTCCGTCATCTTTGATGCCTCCATTGCCTTTACTCCACATTTACTCTCACTTCCACATCTGATCTTTTTCCAAGGCTTTTTGATTTGACCCTAAAAATTCATCAGATCTACTCATTTCTCTTGGTCACTATTACTACTTACTTAATAGGACTTCATCATGTTTCAACTGAGATTACTGCAGTGGCTTCCCTATCTCCAGCCTTGTTCTTTTCAAAGTAATCCCCATTTTGCAGCAAGAATGATCCTTTTAATAAGAAGTAAATGTGATCTTCACTTCTCGTCTTAAAACCCTTGCCAAACTTGTTAACTTAGCATATAAAAATCCTCACAATCTGGTCCTTGCATATCCAATTCTGAATTTCTTTGCATACTTTGCCCCTTCCACTACCATCTTGTTTCTAGGCCTTTGCGCCTGCTGTTCCTTTGGATGCATTCTGCTCTTCTCTGGCTGGCTCATCCCTCAGGTTTCATGTTAATAATCACATTTTGCATGACCGTCCTCTCTGACTCTCTAGGCCAGTTTGCCTCTCTGTGTACCTTGTGCATTACCCTGTCATGGCTCCCACTAGAACCTTCTGTGAGTGTTTGTGTGAGCTGTGATTGTATCGTGTGTCTCCACTGTAAGCACACTGAGGGTGGGGACTAGTGTCTGATTGTAACGTAGATGCTTAGCATCTTTCATTCATTCAACAAATAGTTATTAAGCAGCCACTATAGAAGCCAGACAAGGTTCCTGCTCTTCGTCAAGCTTATATTGTATTGTGGGGATGGGAGTGGGTTAAGGTGAAGCAAGAAACAATAAACAAAAGAAAAATGTTTTATCTTATACATAGTAGATCCTTAGTAATATTTTGGAAGAATTCATGTATAAATTATTATTTTGTAGAGCCCTTGAAGCCCAGAAATCTTTGATGTTATTGTTACTTAAGCTCTTGAAACTGCTTATAAATATGTAATATGCCTTTTTGGACCTAGTGATCTGTGGTAATTAGATTATTATTTAGACCCTTTTCCTCTACCTAATCTTTGTTTTATTTTATCTAGTTTCCCTGAACAAAGCTGAGGTAATCAAAGGCTATAAGAGGCATACTTTAGAAATAGCAGTGAAAAGTGATGTTTAACATTAAAAATAGAAAAATAAGATGATAAATTATGTTCTTATTAAGAAAGGATATGTCCACTGTTTTTTTTTATAAATGATAAAAATTTCTCCTCAAAGAGCTAGAATGTAGATTTGATAGTCAATAGGTTAGGTTTTCTGAAATTGATAGAATAGTTGGAACACTTTTCTTAAAATGCTGTCACTTTATTAATTTCTAACTCTTTCATTATATGAAAATGTGATATTAAATCTATTGAAAAATCTTACATACCCAGAGTATCAGTTTTTTTTATTGCAAGCATCACAAATTTTAACTAACTTTAGCAGAAAAGGAATTTATTAGAATGATGTGGGGTAGCTTAAAGGATCACTGGAAAAGCTGAACAACTAAACAAAGATCTGCTGTTTCATTTAGGCCAAAGAGATTATTTTTCTCTAAATTATAACTCTTCTGTGTTAATATAATTAATTCCACCTGTCTGAATTTTCTTGCATCCTTATGCCTAAGAGTAAATATATCTGCATGTTGCATAGTTTCTGGTATATTGTAATTGCTTAGATAATCAATAGCCCAATGTGATGTTTTTCTCTCAGTGTTTTAATATTGCAAAAGTATCTAGGAATAAGGACATTTTCCTGCAATAAGAGTAGCATTAATCACATCTAAGAAAATTAAAATTAATTCAATAATTTTATCTAATATACTCAAAATTTAAATTCACTCAATTATTCCCTAAATGTGTTTTGTAGCCCAGGGCCCAATAAAAATTCCCTTATTGCATTTGCTTTTTATCTTTTTAGTCTATTTTCATCTAGAACAACCCTTTTGCCTTTGTTTTTCATGACATTGACTCCTTTTGGAAGAGTGCAGGGCAGTTGTCTTATAGAATGTCTCACATTCTTGATTTGTGTGATTATTTCTTCATGCTTAGAATTAGGTTAAACACTTAGCGAGAATATTACAGTGCTTCTTACTGCATCCCATCAGGACACATTTGCTGTCAGGTTGTCTTACTACTGGTAATATTGAATTTGATCACTTAGTCAAGATGGTAACCACCAGATCTGTCTGTTATGAAGGTACATTTCCTCCTTTGTAATTAATAGGTAATTTGTGGGTGACATTCTGAAATTGTGTGACTATTCTTTTCCCAGAAACCTTCGTCCCGTAGTTTGAACATTTGTCAATAATGAATTTGTTACTGCCCAAAGGGGGTCATCTGCTAGCCACAAGACATGCCGACAGTCAGGAGGCAAGGTGTTAGGAGAGAAGGGACTTTATTACAGCTTGCTAGCAAGGGGGAAGATGGCCAACACAGGTCCAAAAGAACCATCTCCCAGAACAAAGACTACAGGCCAATTATATATGGGGCTGGTCTCCAGGTTGGGGAGGCGGCTGGTCTCCGTGGAGGCAGACCTCTGGTCCCAGTTCCTGATAGTCCTTTGTTTACTGGATATGCATCAGAGAATGGAGCAACGCCCTATACTGTGATCTTTCAGTTGTCATTGATGGTGGCTGTCAGCATTGGCTCTCTGCCTGGGGGTCATCACGTTCCCAAGGAACTCAAAAGAAAAACGTTATCATCTTAAAGTAGCTGGGAGGAGCCACAGAATCTACAGAGCATGTCTGAGCTAGGTAATCAGAGATCATTTAAAGTTATGGTGTGGTTTCTTTTCTACAATATGGCTTCCCTTGTGTCAACCTTGTGTTAAGCTGGAATCAAATTGATTGTTACTGCAATTTTTAATTAAAAGTTTCTAAAATGTTTGGTTTCTAAATAGACATTTCTGAGCAGATGTTACAGAGAGGGTAATAATTGAGGCTGATAATTGCTTAAAATTCTTTAATTTTTAGTGTTTAGATAGTAGACCACTTGACAACCAGAAAGAGCTTTGCTTTGATCCCTCGTATCTACTATCATGATTTGTAACCTTTGCAGAAACAAAGCAACTATTTTTTTCTTTAGAAAGAGTTTGCTTGTCTTTTTTTTGAGCATATTAATGAAGAGTAACATGGTCCAGTACAGCATTGTCCAATAAAAATATAGTACAAGCCACATGCATAATTTAAAATTTTCTAGGTACCACATTAGAAAAGTAAAAAGAAATAGGTGGAATTAACTTTAATATTTTATTTAAGTGAATATTTCTAAAATATTTTAATGTGTAATCAGTATAAAAATTATTAATGAAATATTTTACATTCTGTGTCTGTCTGCACTAAGTCTTCTAAATCTAGAGTGCATTTTATACTTAAAGCAAATCTTAATTTAGGTTAGTCACATTTCAAATTCTCAGTAGCCACATGTCACTAAGTGGCTTCTGTATTGGATGGTGTAAGTTTACTCTTTATGATCTTGGTGACAGGGCAGCCAGACTAAGTTGGTTCAGATCTTTCCTTCATGACTTTGGGCAAATTATTTATTCTCTTTGTGGCTCACTTTTCGCATTGTAAAATGGGGATAATAGTAATTCCTATTATTACCGGCAAAGCTCTAGAACAGTGCCTGGCACATAGTACCTGTTCAGTGAATGTTAACTGTTGTTATTGTAGGGGAGGAAGACTTTTCCTCTACCTAATGTGGGTTCGTATGGCTGGAGAACGAATTAAATTCACATGAGACAGAATAGCAAGAGAAAATTAAACAAAGCTTGATGAGGACTATGGCCTGGGGCCTTTCTTCCTGAAGGAAGAAAGGGCACCGAAGAAGTGGGGTGCACAGAGTGGTTATATACCCCCAAACAGGGTGTTTCACATATGATTGAAATGTCCCTCCCACAATAGTCACAAGATTGCCCTGTTGGCACAGTGCTTGATGGACACAGCAGGGAGTGGTCTGCTATCTGGGAGGGCATAGCAGGAGGCAAGTCTGTTGTCTTGAGCTGGGTGGTCACAGGTGAGCACAGCAATCAGTTCCTAGCCTAAGGAAAGATGCTTAATCCTTAAGGGAAGGCCAAAGTTGGAGAGGGAGGCAAGTCAGTTACAGGAGGTTACCAGACAAGCACAATAAAATGCAGATTTAAGTCCTTGCCTTCCCCATTGATTAAGAGTTTCTAGAGACAGGGTCATCTCCCCTTCTTCCTGATACAGGGGGAGATATCCTTACAGATGGAGAGTTCCTTTACAATGTAAATGTCTCTTACAAAGGGTAAGTAAATTCTACTTTTCAGTTGCTTTCCTGTCTGCAAAGTAACTAGCCTCAAATAATCATCATGCCAAAGAAACATATCTTGGGGTGGCCAAATCCAGGTCCCCACATTATCATACCTTTGGACTTGGTCCCATAATTCCCATTCTGTTTTAGAAGTATCGGTGCATTTGGTTAGGGAAGCTGAGACTACATCTTGGATCCTTTGACTTCTGTTTTATAGCTTGCTGTTTCTTACCCTCAGTCTCTTTCTTTACCTCTTCTCTGGCGACTTTATAAACCCATAATTTTCCAGGACAGTTTTGATTTCAAGTGTTCTCTCATGACTATAATTCATTAAAATGAATCAGAAAACCCAGCAACTCTGCAAATGGCAATGAGTTAATGAAAGATTTATCATTATGATTTTTAAAAAACCCACAGAAGATTGCAAAACATTGAGAACTAGAATAGACTGAGTTGTTGCCTTTCTCTTTGTAAAACCCACAAATACCTCTCTACTACAAGTCTTTTTAATTGTATCAGTAAGCTAAAACATTAGCATACAAAGTAGAGGCAGTTGAATATTCATGAGTGTAGTTGTATCCAGTTCAGAGTTATTTAGAATGTTTCAAATTAGATGAGTATCCATTTTTATATTTGCTCAAAGTAATTGTAGATCATTGGAAAAGAAGTTTTTAATGATGTTTTGCAAAGGAGATATACTATTTATTGATTGATTGATTTTTTTTTTTTTTTTTGAGGAAGATTAGCCCTGAGCTAACTACTGCCAGTCCTCCTCTTTTTTTGCTGAGGAAGCCTGGCCCTGAGCTAACATCCATGCCCATCTTCCTCTACTTTATATGTGGGACGCCTACCACAGCGTGGCATGCCAAGCGGTGCCATGTCCGCACCCAGGATCCGAGCCAGCGAACCCCGGGCTGCCGAGAAGCAGAACGTGCGCACTTGACCACTGCACTGCCAGGCCGGCCCTGAGATATACTATTTAAAAAGAACTTGACAATTTACTGTAATAAAACATTTTGTATTCAGAATATTAGTAAAGTATTAACTCATGGTAGAAAAATATACCACTTAACGAAGTATTGAATTGCATTGTAAAACAATGTCATGATTCAGATCTTTAATTGCCCCTCCAAGTTAATTTTCTCATTATATTATCATTTAACTCATATTTTCATTAGTGTAATACACAAAAGTAGAACTGAAAAATATTCTTGTTTCAGAAATTCAGAAAACTTGGCATCAAGTATTAGGTGAAATGTCTTACTTTTAGGAGAATCTTCTGGCCACAAATAACAAAAAGTTGCATATAAGATGTTTTCATGAAAGTTCTATATAGTTAATGTGAAAATTCTTACATTTTTCTCATCTAGCACGATGAAAAATGACCAATTCAGATTTTCTCCCGATTTTGAGCTGAAATATAAATATCGTTAATATCGTTGGCATGTTAACTAAGACTATTACTAACATATTTTTTCTGAGAATTGTTGTAGAGAATTTCCGGATAACTGTTCAGAACGTGGTATTGTTTGCAGGTTATCAGATTGTACCTAGTCTTGCCAATCATGTAGGAATTATAAAATATTAATATTAATTATTTGTGGCACTTTAAAAAGTGATATTAAACATTTTTACAAAGGACACATTTGAAATCATCTAAAAATTTTTGAGACTGAGGCTGATCTTAGAAAAAACAGTGGAGATTTGATGTTGTGCAAAGTCACTAAAAATCTTTAATACTTAATTCCGTCTTGGCCCAGCCACCTTTCTGATCTGTAGGATCCTGAAAAGGATACAAACACACAAACAAAACACAAAAACAGGGCCGGCCCCGTGTCCTTATGGTTAAGGTTGCACACTCTGCTTTGGTGGCCCAGGGTTTTGCCAGTTCAGGTACTGGGTGTGGACCTAGCTCTGCTCATCAGGCCATGCTGAGGCGGCGTCCTACATAGCAGAGCCAGAAGGACCTGCAACTGGAATATACAACCATGTACTGGGGGGCTTTGGGGAGAAGAAGAAAAAGAAGAAGATTGGCAACAGATGTTAGCTCAGGTGCCAATCTTTTAAAGAAAAATAAAACACAAAAAGAAACCAAGGTACAAACAGCAAGTAGCAATGGCAAACCTGGGGTCATTTTAGTAGTCTCTTGTAGTCTAGCCTTCTAGTGGGGAAGATAGGCCTTAAAAACAGACATAGAAGGTTCATTGCTGAGAAGAACACATAGGGGCAGGATAGAAGACCTTTTCAGAGCTAGTTGTCAGAGAGGGCCTCTGTAGAAGTGACAGTGGATTGGAACATGAAGGATGAGAATAACCTAGCTGTGTGAGGGAAGAGTGTGCGGAACAAGGGTTCAGGCAGTGGGGACAGCAGATGCAGCGACTTTCATATGGGAAAGAACATGGCTTGTTCAAGAAATTGAATAATGTGGCCGAAGCTTATTGAGTTAGAGGAAAGTGTGATGTGAAATTAGGTTATAGAGAGGCAGAAAACAGATCCAGTAGCCCTTTTTAAAGGCCGAGGTAATGCATTTGGACTTTATATCAGCTATAATGGGGAGCCGTTGACAATTAGGCAGAGGAGAAAGATGATCAAACTTGAGTTTTAAGATCACTTATTTTACACATAATTGTCAAAATGTGATTAAAAGTAAAAAAATAAGGTCTATATTATTTTATGCATAACAATTTCTAAAATAAAATTAGTGAAAAGTAGCATGCTAGATGTTAGCGATTTGGGGGGAAATATTATAGGCTTTGGAACTATGACTAGTTGCTATTTATTGAACACCTCTTATCTGCCAAGCAGTGAGGCATGCACTGTACACGTCTTCACAGACATTTCCTTGAGTGGAAGTCATTATTTTTCCTATTTTATAGGGGAGAAAATTGTAGACACGGAGATAAATTCACTAGCCTAGCAGAGCTAGGATTCAAAACCATGTCTGCTTGACTTCATTTTACCAACCTTTTTCCCACTATGGCTGTTTTTTGGGGGGACAGGGGAGAGGAGGAAGGCTGAAAATTGAAGAAAAGGAAGGCACTCTTATTATAATAAGTATTTATTGAATAAGTGAATTCAGATATTTTTCATTTGGGGGAGTGGTTGGGAAGGTAGATGCTGTAAATTAGAATAATGAAAATGAATTTCCCTTTTTGGACATTATGATCCTGACAAGGAATTTCAGATCCAGCTTTGATTAGAAGTTGACAGTCACTGTTTTTATGGCATACCTGTACCATAAAAGTTTTTCAAAGCATATGTATTTATCAGACAATTAAAATCATCCATATAATATTAGCAACTAGCCACTTACCTTACTTGAAATTCCCAGAAAAGGAGTTTTGCGTAGCTCCAGTCTTTGGAGGAATTAACTGTGCAGGGCAGACAAGTGCTGAGCTGTGGAGCTGGGAGCATTGTTATGTGGCAAAACAAGGTGGGAAACATTTGTTAACTCTCAAGTGTTGCCTTTTCTTGATAACATGAATGTGTTTGGTTGAGCCCTTTGAATGTTAAATTATTTTAACTTTCTAATCTTTAACGTTTTTAATTATAAATTGAGAACTTGAAGCAAGAGACCCTGAACTGTATGATGAAAGTGGACACCAAAGGATCAGGAAGCTGGAATGGAAGATTGAGAGACTGACTGGATGGGATAGGATGGTTGAAAGTAATGTTATGAAGGAGCAAAAGAAACAGGAAGTCCTTCGACATTAGTCTCTTAGGTTATAATGAAGAGAGAATTTTCTTAGGATGAATAACATTATACAGCATTCTTACATTTGTAGGTGTATTAAAATCTTGCTTATCCGGGGCTGGCCCCGTGGCCGAGTGGTTAAGTTCGCGCGCTCCGCTGCAGACGGCCCAGTGTTTCGTTGGTTCGAGTCCTGGGCGCGGACATGGCACTGCTCATCAAACCACACTGAGGCAGCGTCCCACATGCCACAACTAGAAGGACCAACAATGAAGAATATACAACTATGTACCAGGGGGCTTTGGGGAGAAAAAGGAAAAAATAAAATCTTTAAAAAAAAAAAAAAAAATCTTGCTTATCCTTCTGTCCTGCCTTTCTGCTGCTATCAAAACTTTGAACCTCTTTGGTCAATAAGGCAGATGTCATTTTATTTCTGCCAGTGTTCAAATACTGTATGTTATTTTTCTACTCTGGGTACAATAAAATTTAATATTATTATAATAAATTTTATAATAAATTATAATAAATTAATTATACAATTAAGATTTATAGTGAGTGACATGATTTGTTGATATCTGGAGGTGGAGGGATTACAACTGAAAGAAGTTCCCTGTGGATATTTTCCTTTCGTAAGATGAGATTCTGTCAAGGAGTGTGAAATATTTTATCAAAAAGTGAGGAATAGTCTATCAAGAAGTGAGAGCTATTTCGTTAAGAAGTGAGAAATTTGCAGAGACCTGGGAATGTAGAAGAGATCAGACAGGATCATTAAGCCTATTTCAGAATAATTTGTGTGGTGACTTTGATCATAGTAAACTAAAATTAAGCAAACTTAAGTGGATAGGGAATCAGGACCCTGATGAAAAATAAAGGACAGTTTTTATATAAAGGCAGCCAAAGAGTGACTCTCTGGCCCTCGTACTGTGACAAAGGAAAAGTGGTTAAAGAAAATGATGATAGATCTTTTAAAAAATAATCTCTGTTCCCAATAAAGGATTATTCACCAACAACAAAGATTTATGTTATTAAAAAAGAAAACGATGGGTGCCAGCGATTACATTGATGTAATTCAAATGACAAAAATTTTGTCCAAGTTTTAAAATTAAATGTTTTGTTTATTGATATATGTAATAAAATATTTTAAATTGCTAATTTGCATATTTTGATTGCCAATCTAATACATACATTTATCTCTTTTAAGTTCCTGAGTTTTGTTTAAATTTGAGTGGTATAATAAAGATTTAATAGTTATATAGGACAGGAATAAAAGTAATTTCTCTTAGTTTAGCCATCATTTCGTACTGCCCTGAAGTTTATATTTTGATTTATTTTACTACAGTTCCAGTAAATTACTTCAGTATAAAATTTTTTATGGAATAAGAGGCATGTCATTGCAGGTTACTTTGAAAAATTCGTAAGCTCATTTTCAAGAGTTTTAAGACTTGAAAAATCAATTTTATGTTCATCAAATAGGGGTGGAGACCCCCTTGTGGTGTTTGGGAAAGGGTAATTAGTCTGTTTGGAATTTGTGTATGATTATAAGTATAGGAAAACTTTAAAACAAGTGAATATTATTTCCTTCCTTCTGCTAGTGTGTTTTGTATTTATTTAGGACTATTATTTAATTATGTAATAAATTAGTCATCCTTAATTCATAATGTAAGTAAGTGGGGTATGTAGATATATATAAAGTATAAAGGCATATGTAGATATGTTTGGAAATCAATGTTAGTTTAATTTATTGGACTACCCCTCCCTGATTGTTCACTTAAAGAAATTTGATTACAAATTGAGTTGTTCAAAAGGGGGTTGGTGAGTAGTTGTGTTGACGAAAAGAGGTTTTTAAGCTTTAAGTTGGAAAGCTTTCTCTGACTGAGAATATAAGGTTTACAGGAATATTTTCTTTAAAATTATGTTCTCAAGAACCATGTTGAAAAAACTGGTCAAGGACTTAGAAAAATTAAACTGATCCGTCTTGTGCTCTTTGCATCAAAATGAATTCTAGATGAAGATTAAATATAGAAAATAAAACCACAAAAGTACTAGCATAAAACACAGATGACATTTTTTATATTTTGGAATAGAGGTGAGCTTTTTAAGTATAACATTTAATTTTACGTAATTAAAATTTATTTCGTATGACAAAAATTATAAAGTCAAAATAGAAAAAAGAATATTTGTAAAACAAGATTGCTATGCCCAAAGATTGTTTTTAAGTGAATAGGATGAATAATCCACTAGAAAAATGGAGAAAATGTATGTATAGTGAATTTATGAAAGAAATACAGTGAGTAAACATAGGAAGGATACCATACTAACGAAGAATCCTTTCAATTTTCTGCCTCCTTTATGTTCCACAGAAAATTTCACTTTGAATATGATAATTTAAAATATTTGTAAATCCCATTGTAGGGTTTGAAATAAAACTTTTATTAGCTATATCATCTAACAAGGTTTGATTATCTCAGCTAGCAGGGTCTTTTTTCCTAATCTTATTCTAAATGGGTCAAATTTTGATTTTCTAGTAAAAAGTGAATTTTATTTATTAGACATTCATAGTGAAATGACTGTATTTGTGTATCATACCCAAAAAGCATAACCATTTAAGAATAATTTTGAGACATGTTATATTTTCTTACAGAAGTGGTGTAAGAAAGTTTTGCTTAACTTTGTTCTTTTTCTTTATTTTTGTAGGATCCGGTGTTCGAACATTCACTCCATTTTATTTTCTGGTGGAGCCAGTGGATACACTCTCAAGTAGAGGCTCTTCTGTTATATTAAACTGTTCAGCATATTCTGAGCCTTCTCCAAAAATTGAGTGGAAAAAAGATGGAACTTTTTTAAACTTAGTATCGGATGATCGACGCCAGCTTCTCCCAGATGGGTCTTTATTTATCACCAATGTGGTGCATGCCAAACACAATAAACCTGATGAAGGCTATTATCAGTGTGTAGCCACTGTTGAGAATCTTGGAACTATTGTCAGCAGAACAGCCAAGCTCACAGTAGCAAGTAAGTTTTGTTAAGTAATTTATTTGTATTTTCAAATTTTTTATACAGAGTAAATCTTGATAAAAGCAGTATTATCTTAGAGTTTTCATTTAACCAATAACAGCAAATATACTCATTTAACAAGTATCAGTTGAGCATATACTGTGTGTATGGGATTATGCTAGGACTTGCTCAGTACTGTATGGAATAAACTGTAGCACTTTTCCACTTTCTATGATTTAGATGGCTTAAACTTGCTATCAGAAGTATTGAGCCGGTTCTGTTTTTCTTTTTAACTTGGAAATCACAGGGGAAGTTGTGTAGGAAAATCAAGTCACTTTGATTGCTAACTTTTATCCCTCCCAGCATAGCCATTTAGTATAGTTTTCTAAACTTGCAGTATAAACCAGAATCTTGGTTCCTTTATGCCTTAACCAAGGAAATGACATTTAACTGGATGAATTGTTTAAAAATCTGTAGGCTATATATATGTGTGTGTGTGTATTTTTTTAAGGTGAACAGCAGAAAATTGTAAAGAAAAAGACATTCACTCCCTTTTAGAGCATCCTTATTTGCAGAATGATGGAAAGTGTAAGAAAAATTAAGGATCTAGAAGAGAAAGATATGGGTGGTTCCTGAATAAGTCATACCTGTTTTGTAGTAGATACTGGCATTCTTCAGATCAGTGCTTCTTCACTTGAGTACCAGATGAAGTAGTTAGTTTTTATTAAGGGTCACATTGTACAGAAATTGTATTATCTTTGTCTTATATTTATTCTCAGCTTGGTGAAATGCTAACGTGTGAAAAAAAGAATATGACCGACCAAGACAGTAGTTTTCCATCTCATTCCCACTCCAGGGTCATGGTTCCCCATCTCCTGCTCACTCCAGGGTATATTTGCTCATTCATGCAGAGTAGGATGGCTCTTTTTCTCTTTGGAGCCAAATGCTTAAAGTTGAGTTTGACTGTCATGTAAAGCCGCTGTAATTATTCTATAATCACAGATTGAGGATGGAAAAATAAAAGGAGAAAAAAATTAGTTTTTCTTGACAATTTGCCTTTTCTCTTTTCTTCTTCTTTTTTAAATCTATTTGCCAAGCTTTCTCTGACATATTGATAAATAAATTAGCATGATACTGCCCCTATGATGTCACTTAGGTCAGCTCCTGTTTAACATTTATGTTGTTAAACTGGGCTTTAATCTTGACTCCTTCCTTTCAGCTGTCTCCCACATCCAATCACCAAATCCCGTGAATTCTGCTTCCTAACTTCTCTGTACTTGATCTACATTCTCCTCCCTGAGGCGGCTCCTCGTTATTCCTCACCACAGCCTTGAAACTGTGCCTCCTCAGTCTTTCCCTCCTCCAGTCCATTCTCCACACTGTGGTCAGAGCACTCTTCCTCACCCTTCAGTGCTCTTCAGTAACAATATCAAGTTAATGTCCACATTCTTGAACAGGCCTCTTGAATCCTTTCATAAGCTGGCCTCCACTTCACCAGCTTCGTTTCTTAACACCCCACCCTGCCTCTGTCCCTGCCTGCTGCCATCCTCACTGCCCTTACCACCCTCACCACCATCACCAACATCACCACCCTAATCACCTCCAGCACCATCACCACCCTCACCATGTTATAAGCTCTGGCATTACTGAATGCTTTGAGTTCCCTTTCATCCTCTTCCTCTGGCCTTTGCTCATGGCTTCCTTAACTGCCTATTAATCCTATCCTTCACATTTTCTTCTCTTTCTTCTCCTCTGCTAGGTTTGTCCGTCCTTCCTCTTAGCTTTCATATCCTTCAGGAAATGTTTTTGACCTAATATCTAAGTAAACAGGCAATTTTAATACAAGATGATAAATTCTTTAGCTGCAGACAAGATTCTATGGAAGAGTTGTTCAACCTGCTCTTGACCAGGATATCAGGAGGAAATAATAGTTAAGAGATGAATAGAAGTTCTTTTTAATAGTTGCATACTACCCATTGTATAGATACACTGTGATTTATCAAAGATTCCCTTTTTGATGAAGTTACATGGCTAGAAATTGTTTGATGTTATAGGCAATATTGTAGTGAACAGCCTTTTGCAAATCTTTATTTCTGTAAAATAGACTACTAGAATTAATAATTCCAGTAATTGCTGGATCATAGGATATACTTTTGTTTGTGTGTATAATTTAAAAAGATAGCACTGAACTGTTGGGCAGTTCCTCAGAATGTCAAATATAGAGGTACCATATGACCCAGTAATTCCACTCCTAGGTATATTCCCAAGAAAAATGAAAAGATATGTCTGCATAACAATTTGTACATGGAAGTTCATAGCAGCATTATTTATAATAGCAAAAAGTGAAAACAACCTACATGTCAGTCAAGTGATGAATGGATAACCAGAAAGTGTTATAATCATACGATGGAACATTATTCAGTGATAAAGAGGAATGGAGTTCTTATAGTTGCTGCAACATGGATGAGCCTTAAAAACATTATGCTAAGTGAAAGAAGCCAGTCACAATAGATCCCTGCATTGTATGATCTCCTATGTATGAAATGTCCACAATAGGCAAGTATATAGAGCCAGAAAGTAGATTGGTGGTTTTCTAGGTCTGGGGTTGGGGAGATGAAGATATTAGGAGGTAGCAAAGGGGATAGGTACAGAGAATGGGAAATGACCACAAGTGAGTACAAAGTTTCTTTTGGGGATGATGAACATGTTCCAAAATTAGATTACAGTGATGGCTATACAACTCTGTGCATATACTAAAAACCATTGAATTGTGCACTTTAAATGGTAAACTTTATGGTATATAAATTGTATTTCAGTAAAACTTTTTTTTTAAAAAAAAAGATATTGTGAAGTTGCCATTCTAAAGGACTCTTGGTTAGAGTTCTTTGGTTGCAAGCGATAGAAGCTGGTTGTGGCCAAATCAAGAAAGAAGGGGAGTTTATAACAGGACACTAAGTAGATAGCTCATAGAATTCACTACTGTGAGAGGTCTTTTTCTCTGGGCCGTCTCATTTCTTCACAGTGGAAATTTTTGCTTTGCTGTCTGGGTAGCACCCCTGGCTGAGGGTCCTTCTTCTTGACCCCGGTTCTACCATGCATGTGGCCGCACAGGCTGACTTGCTTCCTGGTCCTCATGACTACATTTTAAAGTAATATTTAATGATATTTTATTTCTTCTTTTCCTTTATTGTCCAGGTCTTCCAAGGTTTGCCAGCCAACCGGAACCTTCTTCAGTTTATGCTGGAAACAGTGCAGTTCTGAATTGTGAAGTTAATGCAGATTTGGTCCCATTTGTGAGGTGGGAACAGAACAGACAGCCTCTTCTTCTGGATGATAGAGTTATCAAACTCCCCAGTGGAACACTGGTCATCAGCAACGTGACTGAAAGAGATGGGGGCCTTTATCGCTGCGTAGTGGAAAGTGGTGGGCCGCCGAAGTATAGTGATGAAGCTGAATTAAAAGTTCTCCCAGGTATTAATTTATTATCAGGACTGATGGTGTTATGTTTGTTAATGGGTAAAATTCTTCTGTTAGAATTTTCTTCGGTGAACACTGTTAAGTATGTGGTATGACACACTAGTCTCAGCATGAGGAGTCTCATTTTCTTATGAGGGGTAAAAAGAAGAAAACATCCCAGAAAGATCCAGTCTTTAGTGAATGCGTTAGTCAGTAAAAGTTCATCAAGCAGGGAAGTATGTTCAGCACTAGTGCTTCTGCTTCCTCATGACTTCCTCTCGCTTGTAGTTCGTCATCGTCCCTTGAGCCTCATGATGTTTCATGACCTTTCGGTTTCTCTTCCCCCTGCTAGGTACCTGATTCTTTCCATATTTCTTATTTCAAATCTGAGTTTCTGAATATAACTGGACCATCCCTATGTTATCTGGGCAGAGTTTTTATATGTGACTACTTTGCAGGCTCATTTTCAGCCTGTGGATTGGCTCGCAAAGTGAGACCAGTGTGATGAGCAGCAGCTCTTGAGGGTGTTGCTGATGGGCCTTGAACTGATTTTTTAAAATGCCCTTTCTTTCTTTGTCATCATCATCCTTGCCCTTGTCATTCCTAAACTAGTGTACTCCCAGCTCAGCAGCCACAGTTATCTTTTAAACGTGTATTAGATCATGTCACATCTTTGCTCAGAACCTCCTTACAGTTTCTCATCTCAGGGTCAATGTTAAAGTCCTTGGCCTCTAAGGCTTTATATAATCTTAATGCCACCTCCCTCCTCCATCTCTCTTCTTCCATCTCATGCTCCTCTCCCTCACTCTGTGACTGTGGCCACCTTATGTTTCTGGAGCACTCCAAACATGCTCTTGCTTTAGGGCCTTTCCACTTGCCGTTTTCTCTGCCTGGAATCTTCTTCCCTGGGATATCTGCCTGACTCTCTGTCTTACCTCTCTGCTCAAATATCCCTTTATCAGTGAAGCCTTCCTTGACCACTGTTTAAAACAGCAGTTGGCAGTCTTCCATTTCCACCCCGGTGCTTTCTCCTCCTTCATTTTACTTCAGAACGTGTCACCATCTGACATACCTTATCTTTTATTTGTTGTCTCTCTCCCCCTATTAGTATGTAAGCTCAACGAAGACAGGGAATTTGCTCTGCGGCCAGGAAGGGTAACTGGCATATACATGCCACTAAATACTTGTTTAAGTTTGTTTCTATCAAAACTGATTAAATCTAGCTAAGTAATTCAAGGTGAAAAAAAAGAGAGAACTGTTGCCACATAGCAGTGCCTCCAGCCTGCTTCCTGACTTGCTTTAAATGGCAGAGGTCCTATTTCTTCTCTATACCTGGGGTAACATTCAAGCAAATCTTCAAAATTGGGTCCAAGGAAATGGGATTCTCCATGTCAAAGGATGAACCACCACTCGATACCTGAAAAAAAACAAAGCACTGAATGTTTGTTTACTTAAGTAAACGATGGAGAGGTATGCTTGTCAAACATAGTCTTTTTAAATAATGCAAACTGCTGATCTCCTATAGAATTTTTGGGAAGACATTGTTTTTGATGTGTTAGGAGGCAGGGGTGGGTTGATGTCATTCATAGAAACATGTTTTATGGTTGCTTACAGAGGTGAGAGCAGGTTAATGTCAGCCTTAGAAGCAAGTGATTCCATCGCCAAATGGCTGACTTTTAAACCTGAGGCTAGCACTGATTGGTTGGTTTTCAAAGGCATATTCACTGAAGTGAGTTGTCAGTGATCTGTTAGACAGTGTTTGCTGGTTACCGTGGCTACGAAACTGTCATCGATTGGTTACACAAGTTTAGAGCCAGCTCTGGTAGTTGTTACCATGACTATAGAACATTTTTTCCTAAGATCACGGGGACAGGAGTCACATCTCTTTGCCTGAGAATGGTCTTTTTTCTTAAAACTTAACACTGGAAATATCGTCCCATCAAGTAGAGAACCCTCTCTTCCACCTATGAGAGTGTGGCCTTTTCATATGTCCATAAGAGGGCAACTTTATAAAGTGAACACACGCATAGTGGTAGCCTGATAGTTGCATCATTATAAAATTAAAGGGTTGACGGACTAAGTGAGCAAGTTAAAAAGATGAAACTCTGAAAGATTTTCAGCAGTAACACACAGATATAGGGAGGGAAAGGAAACCTCTTATGATAGCCCTGTGAGTGTGGAGGATGCTGCTAAGGGTCCTGAGCTTGCTCAGTCTTTGCTCCATTTATACCATTCATGAGACATTGACTTCGTCCTGTCTTTTAAAGTGAAGGGAATTCATGTTAAATCTCCCTCAGTTGACCAGTAAGCACCTTGAAGGCCGGAGCTTTAACTTACACATCTTTAAGGCCCTCAGAGAACCTAGCACGATGTTTTGCACGTAGAAGTTAAGTAACATTTGCAAATTTAAATGGAATTTTCTTTGGTCACTTTGTTAAAATATGTTGTTATATAAAACCATACAGACTCAATAGGAGTTTGCCATTCTTCATCATTAAAGTGGTAAAGTGCTTTCTTAATCATTGCCTTTAATTTAAATTTTTTTTTTTTAGATCCTGAGGTTACATCAAACTTGGTATTTTTGAAACAACCTTCTTCCTTAGTCAGAGTCATTGGTCAGAGTGCAGTGTTGCCATGTGTTGCTTTGGGACTCCCTACTCCAACCATAAGATGGATGAAAAATGAGGAGGCACTTGACACAGAAAGGTAATGTTGTCTGCCTAAAAGCCTCGTCAGCTTTAGCTTAGACTTGGTCTAATCTTACTCGGGACTATTGATTGATCAATAAAAAAAATGACTCTCTACTTTATTTTTACTTAAACACATCATAATGCTCATTTATCATCCTTGAAATATGTTTATATGCTATATATGATTAGGATGTTTAAAGAAAAAAATCCTTTCAACATATTAAGGGATAATTATTTCATTTGTTCTTTCTGAGCTGCAGTATACTTAGCTTAAGGCCTCAGGACCTCCTTCCCTAAATTGTGGCAAGAGTTTCTGGTCCTGATTAGCCTGAGACTTCTCACTCATTCTCCTATGCATTTTGTTGATAGTAGTTTTTTCTTTTATTCAAACAGTAAAAGAAAATGTATTCCTCATTCTTTTGTTTTGCTTTTAAAATCATACCAGCCTTCTTCTGTCATCACAAATTCTCCATCTTCCATGAAAACCTTTTCTGTTAATAACAACCACTCTGTCAACCCTCCCACCTTCCTCCTTACTTTCTTATGTAATGGATACTTTTCTCAGTTGTATTCTGATAAGAGAACTGAGGTGGTAGTTGGGGTGGTAGTTAGGTATGTTGTGTTTCCAAAACAAAGTTATCTTGTGCATTGTAGAATGTTGAGTAGCATCCCTGACTTCCACCTGTTAGATGCCAATAGCACTCTCAAGTTGTAACAACCAAAAATGTTTCTAGATATTGCCAGGTGTCCCCTGGGGAACGAAATTGTCCCCAGTTGAGGAGCACTGTTCTAGAGCAGTGCTGTCCAATAGAAATATGATGCAAGCTGCATATATAATTTAAAGTTTTTTGTGGCATGGACCTGTACTTTTCGTCTGTCAGTGGCCATGCTATGATGGTGGCTCACATACAAAAAGAAAAAAAAGAGGAAGATTGGCAACAGATGTTAGTTCAGGTTGAATCTTCCTCATCAAAAAAAACACCTTTTGTATTTTATCATCATAGAAAGACATTCTGAAGATATATGATATAGGAGTTTGATTTCTTATATAAGAAATAAAAGCGAGAATTCCTATGATTCTCATTTGTTTATTCAATGGTTATTCAATGCTGATTATGTTAGGCTCTGTTCTAGGTACTGGGAATAGAGTAATAAACCAAATAGAGTTGTTGCTCTTGGAGCTCGTATTCTATTAGGGAAGAGTCAGATAATAATCATATAAAATTTGAGTTTATAGTAAGTGCTGTGAAGAAAATTAATACGAAGTATGCCAGGGATGCCAAAAGAGATAGAGGTGAGGTTGCTATGTTATGTAGTGTGTTTGAGAATTGTTCTGTTAGTAGAGAGATCCTCAGGCTGAGGTCTGGGTGGGTCAGGGTATACAAATAATGGTAGAAATGTTATGTATCTTCCTTTTATGTTACATAAAATTTTTACATTTGAGTTTATTCAGAGATATTTCAGAGGGGAAATGTTTTTGATTAAATCAAAGGTGGATATATCATGGCTCGTAATATTCTTCTGAATTTTAAGGATAAATCAGGAGACTTTTAAGATTGAGTAGACTGTTTATACCTTGAGTTCTGTAGGCTTCTGCATGCTTGGGTTTTGTGGTAGGAAAGTCTGAGAAGCATTGCCTTGTTATATCACTGTCTCAGGAAGATTTAGAAGAATGTAAGAGCAGGACAGCATTGTTCTTCATGTTGGTATTTCTAGACCCCAGCACAGTGCTTGGCTCATAATGGGTTAGACCCATTAGAGTGTTTACCAATATATTTTGATTGAATGCCTGAATGTAATATAGGAAAATATAAGTAGATGAATAGAACACAAAAGAACTTCAGGTTACATGTAGGTAATTACTCAAAATATCTTTGTTTCTACCAGAGCCTTATGAGATATATAAATAGGCCTTAGCTAATAAATTATTTAGACCCCAATTAGAAATTTAGAAATTGTGGGGCTGGCCCTATGGCCAAGTGGTTAATTTCGCATGCTTCGCTTCAGTGGCCCAGGGCTTCACCAGTTCAGATCTTGGGCGCAGACATGGCACTGCTCATCGGGCCGCGCTGAGGCGGTGTCCCACATGCCACAACTAGAAAGACCCACAACTAAAATGTACAACTAGGTGCTGGAGGGATTTGGGGAGAAAAAGCAGGAAAAAATTTAGAAATTGAAGGAAAAAAGTGGCTAGACATAGAGATAGTACTGAGCTGGCTCTAGTAAAAAATCTTTAATAAACATCCTTCTCTATTACTAATCTTAAGATCTGTTTGAAAATGAATATTAAAACATTATAATGGCTTTTATAAATATCTTAAGGATTGATGTCTTTACTTAATATTTTGATCAAATTTGTTCAGATCAAAACCAAACATAGCTATTGAAGGGGGCATGAGGGCAGAAATGTATTCCATTCTTTGAATAGTTTTATTTTAAAGGAAGAGAATCCAGAAAATACAAATGCTAAAAATGCAAGGTGACTGACAGCAAAATGTCCTTTAGTAATCAAATAATGTTATGTTTTAGTAGAATGATAGATCAGAACCCAGCTACAAAGGAACAGGTTATAGTTATAAAAATGCTTAATGTTATTACAATTCATAATAGTAGAAAAATTAGATTATTTAAAAAACAAGTGGAGAACTCCCATTTCTGGAAGGATGGAGTAGTTGTGTATGTTTCTCTATTCTTCTTGCTAAGTACAACTAAAAACCCTGTACAATAGATATAAAACAAACATAAGAAGACTCTGAAAGATAGAGAGAGGAAGATTGACTGGCTAGGGACCTTGGGACCCAAAGAACAACATGATGGTGAACTCCTTGGGATTTGTTTATACCTCATCTATCCCACCTTGAGGCTGAAGAAGCTGGCACTGCTAACAGATGCATACAAAAAAGCTCTAACAAAAGTGTCCCCTCCCTAGCCAGAGGACCAGGAGAAAGGGGCAGCCTAGTGAGACAAAAACTGCTAGACTATAATCACTCCTGCTTCAGCCAAACACCACAGAAGAAACTATGTCCTCGCCCTCACCAGGCCTCGCCAGGTTGTAATGAGGTCCCCCAACCTCCCTGCTGTATGGTGTCAGAGGCTAAGTGGGGAGCCAAGACGTTCATCCCAGCCAGGCAGTTTGGAGGCCCCCTTCCCTGCTGTGTCAGTGGAGACCACCTGAGGAGCCTGGACTTTTATTCCACCTGGCAGTAAGAGATACTCCTTACTTTCTTCCCTTCCCCATAGTGGAGAGTCAGAACTTTCACCACCATGCCATCTCGAGGTGTCAGTGGATGCCATGTGAAGAATACTCATGAGGCATTCCTACCGCACCCAGCCAGGGGGCAGTATCTGGAGGCCTAGCGGGGAATCAGAACTCCCAGCCCTGTTAAGGGGTAATGAGGAGTCCCCCATCTCCCTTAGGTATTAATGGAGACTAGCTGGGTACCTGGACTTCTGTCTCCACCTGATGGTGATGAAGTAGTACCTCGCTCTTTCTCTGCTAGAGTGGCGTCAGAAGAAGCCTGCTAAAACAAAAGGTTTGGTGAGATCCAGAACCTCATAACATAATACCCCAAATATCCAGATTTCAACTGAAAATTACTCATCACACCAAGAACGAGGAAAATCTCAAATGAGAAAAGACAGTAGTTGGCAACACTGAGAATGATAGGTTTTAGAATTATCTGACAAATATTTTAAAGCAGTCGTCATAAAAATACTTTAACGAACAATTATGAACACACTTGAAACAAATGAAAAAAATAGAATATGTCAGCAAAGAAATAGAAAGTCTCCTCAGAGAAATAGAAGATTTAAAGAAGAACCAAGTGGAAAATTTTGAACCTAGATAGTAACCAAAATAAAAACTTCAGTGGATGGGCTCAGTGGCAGACTGGATGGGACAGAGCAAGGAATCAGTGGACTGGGAAAAAGAGAGAAGACACAAATGATCGCTATTAGGACTGAAGCAGGGGACGCCACTACAGACCCTGAAGACATCAAAAAGATAATAAGGAAATACTGTAAATAGCTGTGCACATGTAAATTTGACAACTTAGACAAAATAAACCACTCCCTCAAAAACACCAACTACCACAGCTAACCCAATATGAAATAGAGAATTTGAATAGCCTTCTAACTGTTGAGGAGACTGAACTTGTAGTTTTAGAACTACCAAGAAAAGACGTCTCCAGCCCCAGATAGTTTCACTGGAGAATTCTACCATCATTTGAAGAAGAATGAACACCAATTCTACAGAATGTCTCTGGAAAATAGAAGAGAAGGAATTGAAGCTAGTATTACCCTGATGTGAAAACTAGATAAAGATAGTACAAAAAAGAAAACTACAGAGCAATATCCCTCGTGAATATAAACATAAGAATTCTTAACAAATTATTATCACGTGGAATTCAGCAATGTATAAAAAGTCATATATACCATGACCAAATGGGTGTATTCCAGGGGTGCAAGGCTGACTCGGTATTCCAGAATTAACCAGTGTAATTCACCATATTAACAAACTGAAGAAAAAAACCTGCATGATCAAATTAATCAATGGAGAAAAAGCACTTCACAAAATTCAACACCCATTCGTTGTTAAAAAAAAAAAAAAAAAGCCTTCAGAAAAATAACTTAAGAATATCTACAGAAACCCTACAGCTAACATACGTAATGGTGAAAGACAATAGTTTCCCCCTTAACATCAGGAATCATTTAAGGAAATTCACTGGCAGAGTGCTGTAAGTTCTAGCAAGTTCAGTTAGGCAAGAAAAAGAAAAGGCGCACAGATCAGAAAGGCAGAAATAAACAGTCCCTATTTGCAGATGATATGTTTATCTATATAGAAAATCCCAAACAATCCACAAAAAACTCTTAGAACTGAGAAATGAGTTCAGCAAGGTCACAAGATACAAGATAGACGTAAAAATCAGTTGTATTTCTATATACTAGCAATAAACATGTGAAACACTGAAATTATAAATACAATAGTATTTACAGTCACAAAAATTTGAAATACTTAGGTGTAAATCTAACAAAAACTTATTAGCTTTGTATGCTAAAAACTACGGAGTGCTAACAAAAGACATCAAAGATCTAAATAAATGAAGAGATGTACCATGTCCATAGATTGAAAGACTCAACAGAGTAAAGATGTCAGTTCTCTTCAAATTGATATACAGCTTAACTCAATTCCTGTCAGAATCTCACCAAGATTTTTAGTAGATATAGACAAGATTGTTCTAAAATATATGTGGAAAAACAAAGGAACTGGAATATTTAAACACATTTTTTTAAAAGTGAGAAGAATCAGGGGCTGGCCCCGTGGCTGAGTGGTTAAGTTTGTGCGCTTCGCTGCAAGTGGCCAAGTGTTTCGTTGGTTCGAATCCTGGGCGCGGACATGGCACTGCTCATCAAACCACGCTGAGGCAGCGTCCCACATGCCACAACTGGAAGGACCCACAACGAAGAATATACAGCTATGTACTGGGGGGCTTTGGGGAGAAAAAGGAAAAAAATAAAATCTTAAAAAAAAAAAAAGTGAGAAGAATCAGTCTACCTGATTTTAATATTTACTGTATAGCTACAATAATCAAGACTTTATGGTGTTGATGGAGAGACAGACACATATATCAGTGGAACAGAATAGAACATCCAGATGTGGATCCACACAAAATGCCCAACTAACTGTTGACAAGGATGTAAAAGTGATTCAACAGGGGAAAGATAACCTTATCAACACATGCTGCTGGCGTAATTGGATACTCATTCACAGCCAAAAAAATGAACCTCAGCCTAAGCCTCATATGAAAAGTCAACCTTGGGGCTGGCCCCACGCCTAGTGGTTAAGTTCGGCATGTTTTGCTTCAGTGGTCTGGGTTCGCAGGTTCGGATCTCAGGCACAAACCTGTATCACTCAGCCATGCTGTCGCAGCAACCCACATATTAAAAAAAGGAAGATTGGCACAGATGGTTGCTCAGGGCTTATCTTCCTCAGCAAGGGAAAAAAAAGAAAAAAGTTAACCTTATACAAAAAAACGAACGCAAAATCAATCATGAACCTAAATGTAAAATGCAAAATGAAATTTTGGAAAAGAAACATAGGAGAAAATCAGAATCTAGGGCTAGGCAAAGAGTTTTTAGATTTGACACAAAAGCATAATCTGTAAAAGGAAAATTGGATTTCATCAGAATTAAAAACTTGCTCTATGAAAGACCCTATTAAGAGGATGAAAAGATAAGCTACAGAGTGGGAGAAAATATTTGCAAACCACACGTCCAATAAAGGACCAGTGTGTAAAATGTATAAGGTTCTCTCAAAACTCAACAGTAAAAAATCGCATATAATCCAGTTAGAACATGGGCAAAGACAAGAATAGATGTTTCACCAAAGAAGATATACAGCTGGCAGATAAGCACAAGAAAAATTAACATCATTAGCCCTTAGGGAAATGCGAATTAAGACCACAGTGAGTTATCACTACGTTCCTATTGGAATAGCCAACATTAGAAAAGAGTGACACCACCAAATGCTGTCAAGGATGTGGAGAAATGGGATCACTTTGATATTGCTGGTAGGAATATGAAATGGTACAGCCACTCTGAAAACCTGTTTGGCAGTTCGTTATAAAACATGTACGACTGCCGTATGACCTAACATTTACACTTTTGGGCATTTACCCTATAGAAATGGACTTAATGTTCACACAAAACCTGTACCTGGATATTTATAGCAGCCTTATTCATAATAGCCCCAAACTAGAAACAACCCAGATGTCCTTCATTGAGTGAACAGTTAAACTACGGTGTATCCACACTGTGGAATCACTGCTGAGCAATAAAAGGAATGAACTATTGATACATGCACAACTTGGATGACTCTCCAGAGAATTATGATGAGTGAAAAAAGCCAGTCCCCAAAGGTTCCACACTTCATGATTCTATTTATATAACATTCTTCTTGAAATGACAAAATTACTGAAATGGAGAACCAGATCAGCGTGTGCTAGGGGTTAACAAGGAGGGAGTGGGAGGGAAGTGGTGTGGCTATGAAAGGGCAGTGTGAGGATCCTTGTGGTGATGGAAACGTCAGGATTGTTGGGCTGTAGTTTTACAAGGTGTACCATTGGGGAAACGGGGTAAAGTGTACCTGGGATCTCTCCGTATTATTTTTTAGAACTGCATGTGAATCTACAGTTACTTCAAAATGAAAAGTTTAAGGAAGAAAACAAATGAGAGAATAAATTTTGTGCCAGAGAGTATATAAGATGTGGCTTTCACCTCTCTTTCCTTTCTTGCTGTTTTAGAGGAAGAGGAGTCTTAGAAATCCTTTTGTGGTCTAGATCTTATTACTTTCCATCCTCTCCGGCACTTTCATGAATCTTCTTTTCAGACTTTTCCCTCTCCACGCACTCTTTGTCTTTTGCCTATAAAAAGGCTCAGCTCTCTCACTCAAGTAACAACAGCAGCAACAACACACAAAAACCTAAATCAGACAGGCAGTTTTCCTTTTGCTTCCCCTTCACACTTACTGCTTAGCCTTAAGACTCTTCGTTGGCATGTGTTTCTTCCTCACTTCTCTATCCAATCCATCTACAACATTTTCCATTTTACCTCCGAAATATCTCTAAAATCCGTCTGTGTTGCCACCACCTTATTCCAAGCTACTGTCACTTGTCACCTCAGTTACTGGATTAGCCTCCTAACTATTCTGCCCACTCGTTCTCTGGCCTCCTTCCAAATACGTCTGCATACTCCTGCCAGAGCAGTCTTTTCAAAGCTCAAATCTCACCACACCATTTCAACTCCCCACCCAATTTTAAAAATGTTTAATGGATTTCCTTTGTTTTTAGGTTGAAGATTCAAATTCTAAAATGGCTTTCAAAGCCTTGTGCAGTCTGGCTCCACCCTCTTCTTTCTCTCTTTTTTTCTTCTCATACTTTGCCACACTAGTTATTTTCAGATCCCCAAATACACTGTGGTCCTTTCTGCCACAGTTCCTTTGCATGTGCAAGTCTTTCTGTGATCTTTTTCTCCCCCTCATTATCTCTTATTTCCTCATTCTTCAAAAGGTTACTTTGGTCAGGAAGATCTCTCTATTTCTGATTTCCTGGCAGGTTCTTTTGGTATACCATTTTGTAGAATTGTCGTCTTTTATGTCTGTCCCAGTGAGTTGCACTGATTGCGTTTTTGCTCACTGCTGCATCCCCAGTTGCTACCTGACACATGTAGAGACACCAGTAAATATTTGTTAAATGAGTTAATAAATCCCGCTCCATACCCTCATCATCCAGCTTTTTTCAAAGAGTGGTTAATACTTTTTGTCTTCTTTTTACCCCTGTTGTTAATACCAGAGTTCATCTTTTTTTTGTTTAATTCTGGACTATTACAATAACTTTACAACCAGACCTCCTGCTTCTAGTCTTTTCCCCACTCCTCTTGTTTCTTCACTAAATTTGATCGTGTTATTCACCTACTCAAAAGCCTTTCCCTTTGGCCAAAAAATAAGGTCTCCATAGCACACCACGCTGTCCTGGATTGACCGCTGGCTATACTCAGGGACACATACACAGACAGTCACTGTGCCCAACAGCACTCAACTCAACTTGTACCCATTGACCATGCGTGTTTTTTTTACATATTGTTGCTTATGCCCGCATCTTTGAATTTTGGAATTCTAAAGACTTGATTGTCATTTTACTATAAGCCATCATATAGTTATCTGAACAAGTTAAATGAATTCTGCCAAGCTAATGGACATTTTTCCTCCCAGGCTTCTTTTGGGGGAGTAAAATCAACTCCATTAAGAAAGATTGACTTCTGTACTAGTACTCAGTTATGGCAAATATGAGGCATAGCAAGTATCAGGAATATTTTCTTGTATAACTATTAGATATAAATTACTGTATCTCAATTTCAAAAGTACCATACTAACCAGTGTTTCAAATTATGTTCCTCTCAGCTAGGTATCTTATGTATATGTTGCTGATTTCCCATTTTTTTTTTTTTTTTTAAAGATTTTATTTTTTCCTTTTTCTCCCCAAAGCCCCCCGGTACATAGTTGTGTATTCTTCGTTGTGGGTTCTTCTAGTTGTGGCATGTGGGACGCTGCCTCAGCGTGGTCTGATGAGCAGTGCCATGTCAGCGCCCAGGATTCGAACTAACGAAACACTGGGCCGCCTGCAGCGGAGCACGCGAACTTAACTACTTGGCCACGGGGCCAGCCCCGATGATTTCCCATTTTTGAACATTGTTTTTCATTTCTAGAGCTTAGTAGTGATTTTGTCCAAGGGTAAAATACAGGATTTTAATTTTAGTAAATTTTTCTTATTTTGTGAGACACTGAAACCCTATCTTATGTCTCTGTTTATTCTATCCTGGTCATTCTTGCTCTGTTCCGTGATATGTTGTCTTGCTTCTCTATTCTGTCACTTCAAGTTGGGATTTGAGGGCATAATTAAGATGTTTCAAATTGGAAGGCCACTTGATAAGTTTAATGATCACCTTGTAGGGTATTTCTTAGAGAAATCACCAAACCTGATTCTGGGTTTCCTATTTCTTTGTCCAGAAACTTAATCTTTTTTTTTTTTTTTGAGGAAGTTTAGCCCTGAGCTAACTACTGCCAGTCCTCCTCTTTTTGCTGAGGAAGACTGGCCCTGAGCTAACATCTGTGCCCCTCTTCCTCTACTTTATACGTGTGATACCTACCATAGCATGGCTTGCCAAGTGGTGCTATGTTCGCACCCAGCATCTGAACCAGGGAACTCTGGGCCGCTGAGAAGCGGAACGTGCGCACTTAACCACTGCACCACTGGGCCAGCCCCAGAAACTTAATTTTATCAGGTTCCAGAAGACTAATTACCCAAACTCACAGTATACTGAAATTTAAGCTAGAATAGCACTTTACTTAAAGATGAAAATTATAAATGTGGCACAGACTGAATAGTCATGTCCTCTGATTTTTTCCCATCAGAAATTCTGTTTTCATGAAAAGCCAAATTACAGTCAGAACTTTCTTGTTGAGCATAGGTAGAGACAGGAAGTGTGAGTTAAGATTTGAGAGAAAAATCTGCCTATGAAAACCAGTTTAGACATAGAACCTCAGAATAAAAATAAAATTGTAGCTCTCCAAACTAAACTTGTTCACTTTGTGAACAGTTGGCCAGGATAAGATTCGCGGTTTCCTCCGCGATGTCACGGGGCCAGTTTACTTTCTCTAGGTGTTCTCTGTAGGTAGACCTACGTCACTCCACTCCGTGGTGCCGGGTCAGTGATCATCAGCACCTCTGTTGATAACGGCAAGGTGCTGGCTGATTGACGCCAGCTCCCACACCCAGGGAACTGCTTTCTGGCAGCTGTCCTCTCTCCCTTCCCTTCTCCTGTTCCTCCCTTCCCTAGCCAGGCCACCATAGGAAACTTTCAGTAGGAACTGTGACCCCATGAATGACTGTTTCTGATCTGACATTTTGCCCTCTCTCTTAGTCATCTCAGTGTGGCCTAGCTGTGGTGGAATGACTCTTAAATTGATTCCAGACTTCAAAATTACACAATTTGCAGAAAAAATTGGGCAGAGAAGGGAGGCAAGGATGACTCTGGGGAGCAGAATTAGTCACAAAAGTTAGATTCTTTGGGAATAATGATAAATGTCAGAGATAATTCATTTTAAGATTTTTATTTGTATTTTTGATATTTATGCATGTAAACTATGAACAAAGCAAATTGGACTAAATTAAATTCTGATAATTTCATATTGGTCTCAGTCCATCTGTAGCCATATAAATAATCATATTGTTTAATTGTTTTTCTGCTTAATGTGGAAAGTTTCTCAGGTATTATTTTCCTAGTTCTGAAATGTATCACTGTTTTTTTATGCAGCTCTGAAAGATTGGTATTGCTGGCAGGTGGTAGTCTGGAGATCAGTGATGTCACTGAAGATGATGCTGGGACTTATTTTTGCATAGCTGATAATGGAAATGAGACAATTGAAGCTCAGGCAGAGCTTACAGTACAAGGTATGTAAATATTTCCTGTATAAATAAAAAAATCTGTATACTTTATGGGTTTGCTAATTGTTTAATATTAATACAGGAGAGACAATATAGCATAATAGTTAAAAGCTGAGCTTTAAACCAGACAGTTTGGGTTCAAATTGAGTCTTGTATTTCCTAGCTATGTAGTTATAGGAAATTTATTTAACTTCTCTGAGCCTCATTTTCTTCATCTGTGAAATGGAGATAATAAGAGTACTTACCTCATTGGGGTTGCTTTGAGGATTAAAAGAGTTAATACTTGTAAAACTCCCAGAATAGTGACTAGAATATGGTATGAGCTCAGTTAGTTACTGTTACTATTATCTGTAGTAGCAGTGTGGGGAAGGGTGTGATCTGGTGCATCTGGAAGGTTCAGTTCACTTTTCTTGTCTCAGGATGCTTTCTCACAAGGGCCTCTGTTCTCTGACCCAGAACCATGTATCTATCTCCTCAGTATTGTGTTCCCTCCTTTTGGGTAAATAGATCACCCAGGAAAGAGTGCACTGTGGTTCTTAATATAACGTCATCTGTTTGACGATTTCTTTCATTCTGTTCAGCTAATGCTGATCCTCACAGCCTCTCTCCTTATAGATTCTCTGATTTACACGTCAGAGAAAATAAACGTGGCCTGTACACACAGTTCACAGTCTCTTCTTTATCCATGTCTCCCTTGCCCTTCCTCCATGTGGAAATGTACCCTCAGAAGGTGATTTTCTCTCTCCCCTGTGATTTGCCTGCACCCTCATTTATCTTTGTCTCAAATATCCCTTCTCCATCATTTTCAGGGGAGTCCAACAGTGCTTGGATATGTGGAAGTATATATTGGCTCATGATACTCATTATCAACTTGTCCCATATTGTATTATATTTGGTAGAATACTTCCTGATCTGTAGTTTGGGGTTGTTTCATATTTTATATGAATATTTGTTTTTCTTGGTACATTTTGTGGGTTTTGCAGTGAGAAGTAGAGAAGCCACATTCTTACCCCAGATGACTCAATTATTAATAGGAATTGGGGAGCAGGCTGTTCGGGGTTCTATGCTGATAGAGACATAGAATGTTTATATTCTCTATTGCTATTTGTGGGTGGGTTCATAATCTCTGAAGATCAAAAGAACAGGCCGTGGAGTTCACGTAACTGTTCTCTCAGCTGAGCTCAGCCATTGTTCTTGGCTATATGAAAGGTTGCCTGTGACGAGTTGTAGAATCACCAGTTTATTTCTTTACCTCTATGTGGATGGTAATGGACAAATAAAATATTAGTGATCTTTATCTTATTAGGTCTCTGTGCCTCCCTTAGTGGAAGTTTTCTCTCTGTTTTTTCCATTAATCAGATTCTTGGCCTAATGCGCTTCCATTTTCCTTTCTGTGCCTCAGTTTCCTCCACTTTTATTAGTATCAAATGAGAGGCATAGTGTTCACCATACATATCAGTTGTATCTGTCCATGTGATTTTTCTACTCTTTTATTTAATTTTTTTTTTGTGGTGAGCAAGATTGGCCCTGAGCTAGCATCTATTGCCAATCTTCCTCTTTTTGCTTGAGGAAGACTGTCACTGAACCAACATCTGTGCCAATTTTCCTCCTTTTTTTGTATGTGGGATGCTGCCACAGCATGGCTGGATGAGCAGTTTGTAGGTCTACGCCTGGGATCTGAACCTGCAAACCCCAGGCCACTGAAGTGGAGCATGCAAACTTAACCACTATACCTCTGGGCCGGCCCATCTACTCTTTTATTTGTATTTATTGTATGGAATCTAATTGAGATTCTACCTATGAACTGTGTTTTTTAGTTATAAGATAATGCATACATCTTTTTTTTTTTACTTAGTGCTTTTTTTTTTTGGTGAGGAAGATTGGCCCTGAGCTAACATCTGTTGGCAGTCTTCCCCATTTTTTTTTTCCCCTCCACAAAGCCCCAGTATGTAGTTGTGTATCCTAGTTGTAAGTCATTCTAGTACTTCTGTGTGGGATGCCACCACATCATGGCTTGATAAGCAGTGTGTAGGTCCATGCCCAGGAACCGAACTGGCGAATCCCGGCTGCCAAGGCCGAGCATGCAAACTTAACCACTTGGCCACAGGGCCAGCCCCCAACATACATCTTAAAATTTGTACCCAGTTCCATCTTATTATCTGTGCCTAGGGAAAGTACCCTTTAAGTGAATACATTTTAGAAAACTGAGAAAAGAATAAGAGGGAGGAATCCCAGATATTAAAAATTACAAGAAACCTCTAATCAAAACAGCATGGTATTGGCCCAAGAATAGACAGTAGAAAAAGAATAGTATGCAACTGTTACAAGGAATTATGGAACTTTAAAATGTTATTAAAGTAGCAGTTCAATTTAGAGGGGAAAGTGTTTTTATTTACTAAGGGCTATTGGTACAATAGACCTTCAAGTGGAAAGTCTCCACTTGGATCTCGACTTCAAACCAAAGGTCTGAATGTGAAAAAGTGAGCAAGATATGGGATAGTGTTTGTATTATGTCCAGTGGAAGAGACTGTCTTAGGAAAAACAGAAAATAGCTTGTCAAGCAAAAACCAACAAATTTTGACAACTTTTTTGAAGAAAAGTTATTTAGAATAAACTCTGTAAATAAGGGCTGAATGCAGATGATAGACTGGGAGAAAATATTTGTAACACATAGCTGAGAAAGGGTCAGACTCCTTAAAATACAGAGAGCTTTCAGAACCAGATTTTTAAAGAAAGAAATAATCTGAGGAAGATTGATAAAGAATATGAACAGACGATTCACAGAAGTTAAATTAGCTATTCACATTTCTTCATCAGTAGATAGTCAACCTTATTAGTAGTCAGAAAAATACTAATTTAAAAGATACCATAATTTCCCAACCATCATATTGGCAAAAATTAAAAAAAAAAAATTAACCTTCAGAGCATGTGGTGTGGTTCTCAGAACTGAAAGTAATTACTGATATCATCTTACTAGTACCAGAATAGAGCAAAAGCCTTACCTCTTTGATACTAGAAACTGTATTCCTCAGTGGGATTTAAGGTTGAGTTAACTTTTTTGGTACCCTTATTATAGAGAACGACCAAATTCATTTACTAGCCAAGTCTTGTCAACTGTCTACCAACTCTGTGTAAGGATGTCTAAGGTTCTAGGTTAGGTCCTTTCCTTTCTTGCCTACTGTTGAAAATAGCATCCTTTCTGCTAATTTCTCTGTTTCTAACATATTTTCAGATTAGCTTGAGGCTGATAGTTGTATAAGTGTGTTTGTGAGTGCTTGCCATGGTCGTTGATCCTCAGTAGAGGACTGGGGAATTGTGTTACTTTAAAGACACTTAGATGTCAAAAATATTGGTGAGCAGAACTATAGAGTTTTTTTTTTTTTAAATTTCACCCAAAAGTTTACACAGAGTGCTTTATAAGTCCATGGTTAATGAAAGTTTGAAAAAATAAATGTGTTTTCAAACGTGTGAAGCTAGAGATGTTATGAGTATCCACGAAAGAATTAGAAAGTACTTATCATTGCTCTCTAAACTAGATGCCCCAGGGTACCTTTTTTGGTGGTAAGATATTCTGCTATTAAATACTAATTTTTCATTCATTCACTTGCCTTGGATTTCTAAACTGGATTAGGAATGGTTGAAATTGAGCAAAAGTTCTACACCTTTGATGAAGAAAATGCTTTCTAGGCTGGTTTCCTTTTTCTGTCAGACCTAGTCCCAGTTGTTACCTCCATCACCCAAAATCAACTCGTGGAGTGAGAGGGAAGTGCAGGGAGACTAGGCTCTCTTGAACCTGTACGTGTTTATGGGTGAGTGGGTTTTGACAGCTGCAATCTAAGACTAAGGAGTGCCAGAGATAGCAGTGAGAAAATAGATTGGACGATGGCTGTTAATTTCTGTTGTTATTTCTCATTGGTGTTGCCTTGAGACTGTCTTTGCCTGTCCCTTCACCACAGAAATGAACAATAGTGATCCAGGCCTCCATATCCATTCAGAAGGTCTGTTTGGGGCTCTGATGGCCCTTATGTAAACTTCTCTGGCCTAACTACCCTTGGGGATCACTTTTTTATCTCCCCACCCTCTCCAAACTGACAGATTGGTAGGTAGAAAGACTCTCTCTGCCCAGTGCTGTTTCTCCCTAAGAGTGTAAATGTGAAATCCTGACCAGAGGCGTTGCCTGTGGAATGGCAGATGGGAGTAAACGACAGTAGTTGGGAGGTCCCTGGTGCTCATTCTCTCTTCTTAAAGTCACCAGGTTGGATACAATTAGGGCCTGGTGACCTACCAGACAGAGTGGCTGGTATCCCAGAAGAACATGAGTTTACAGCCAAACTAGTCACCTGAATAGTACTCTCAAAGAAAGATAACTAAGTAAATAACATATACCATCTGATGGAGAATTATTGGAAAAGATTGACCAAGAGTTAAAAATAAGCATGGTAAATATATTTAAGGAGATAAGAAAGATGTTAGTAATATAATGCAAGAACGAAAAAACATAGAACCAAGTAGAAATATTAGGTATGAAAAATGTGGTGAAAATAATCCATTAGACTGGATGATAGTTGAGGTATATAGCTAATGGACAAAATCATGAGTTGGAAGATGACATTGAGAACTCTCTGATAATGTAGCACTAAATGATAGAGAGAACACATAAAATCAAAACCAAGAGGTTTAAAAGTTAGATATAGGGGCTGGCCCCGTGGCAGAGTGGTTAAGTTCCCGCGCTCTGCTGCAGGCAGCCCAGTGTTTCATTGGTTCGAATCCTGGGCGCGGACATGGCACTGCTCATCAAGCCACGCTGAGGCAGCATCCCACATGCCACAACTAGAAGGACCCACAAGGAAGAATATACAACCATGTACCGGGGGGCTTTGGGGAGAAAAAGGAAAAAAATAAAATCTTTAAAAATATAACAATAAAAAAAATGAAAGTTAGATATAGAAGGGCTTCTGTCCAGATAAATAGGAATCCTAGAGGAGACAATAAAAGGGGAGGAGGAAATATTTGAAGAAATAATTGAGGTAAATTTCTCAGAATTGAAGACTAATGGAAGACCTTAGACTGAAAGGGCTTAAAGATGGCTAAATATGGGAGAGAAGGAAACACCCCCCTGCCATTAGACCCATTTACAGTGACAGATAATGTCAAAGACAAAAAATTCTAAAAGCTTCCAGTGACAAAGAACAGATCACCTACAAAGGAACAAGAATTAGATTACCCATAGTGTTGATTTTGAGAAATCTGATTTCAAGAGGACAATGGAGTAATGTTTTATTTATTTATTTATTTATTTATTTGGGGTTTTTTGGTGAGGAGGATTGGCCCTGAGCTAACATCTGTGCCAGTCTTCCTCTATTTTTTAGGTGGGTTGCCACCACAGCATGGCTTGATGAGTGGTTTGTGTAGGTCCACGCCCAGGATCTGAACCCGTGAAACCCGGGCCACTGAAGCAGAGCAAACAAACAACCACTACACCACCTGGCTGGCCCCTGGAGTAATGTTTTTAAAGTGTTAAAGGCAAAGAACACTAAATCCACATAGAATTTATATACACCCAAAATGTGAGACGTGATAAAAATTCTCATAAGGCCTCAGAAGGTTTGCTACACAAAGATACACACTGAAAACACTTTTGGAATAAATACTCAAATAAGAAGAGACACATTCAAAAAATGCTGCAAGAGATAGGGGAATTTTAAAACAAGCCTCTCAATTCTTTGACAGTCCTCCTAGTGAGTGGTGGGGTTTATATCCCTTGCCGTTGAATCTGAGTGGGCTTGGAGCTACTTGAACAGAGTATGGCAGAAGTGGTGTCATGTGACATCTGAGGCTTATAAAAAGCCATTCAGATTCCTCCTGGTTCTTTTGGAATTACTGCTCTCCGGACACCACTTCTTGGGATCTCCCTCTCAGAACCCAGCTGCCAGGCTGTGTGAAGCCCAGGCCACAAGGAAAAGCTGCTTTGTAGGTGCTCTGGTGTACATCTCCAGCTGAGCCCAACTTTCAGGTCATCTAATCAAGGGAGCAAACATGTGAATGAAGAAGTCTCCAGTTGATTTTAGCCCCCAGCTTTCTGAGTCACCCCCAGACATTCAAGTCCTCTTGGACATTATGGAGCAGAGATAAGCCATCCCTGCTGTGCCCTATCCTAATTCCTGACGTATAGGATCTGTGAGCATAAGAAAATGATACTTGTTTTATGCCACTAAGTTTTAGGGTAGTTTGCTGTACAGCAGTAGTAACTTGGGAAAGTTCGCTGTTGTTGTTTGAAAAAAAAATGGCTAGGACCAAAGAAAAGAAAAAGTGTGTCAATGATAACCCAGAATTAAAATTTTTGACAATACCAAGTAGAGAGGGTAGATGGGAGTATGTGTGTTGTTAGGGGAAATAGAGATACTAATACCTGTATATCTATAGATACAAATATTAAGATATCAAATATGAGCATGGAACTTAAGGGTGATCACCGCAGAACAAAATAGAATATACAAATAACTTTTAACAGGAGAAGAAAGCTTTATCCAACTAAAAGTACAAAAGGGGAAAGAGTAAACATTATATATTGTGAAGACAAAGTATGAATAAGATGCAGAAATAATTCCTGGTATAGTGGTAATTAAAATAATGTAAATGTGTTAAACTCATCAATTGAAAGAATCAGCAGGTTGGATTACAAAAACCCCTGATATGTTGTTTGTAAAGATATGCATAAAACTGAGTGAAACATTTAAAAGGATGGAAAAGATACACTAGGCAAAACAAAAGAAAGTTGAAGTAGCCATCTAAAAGGCAAAAATAGCAGAAGCAACATAATTACTCGTAAGAAGAATCGTAGATCAAGAAGATATAACACAAAACGTATAGTCAGCATAAGTATATGTGCTCCTAACAATGCAGGTCAGAACATATCAAGTGGAAACTGAGGAACAGCAGAGAGAAGGACAGGCATGCCTCGTTTTACTGTGCTTCGCTTTATTGCACTCTGACGATACTTGTATTTTTTACGAATTGAAGGTTTGTGGTAACCCTGCATGAAGCAAGTCTATTGGTGTCATTTTTCCAAAAGCATTCTTCACTTTGTGTCTCTTTTTCACATTTTGGTAATACTCAGTATATTTCAAACTTCTTCATTGTTATTATATTTGTTATGGTGATCTGTGATCGGTGATATTTGATATTTCTATTGTAATTGTTTTGGGGCACCATGAACCAGTGAACTTAAATTGATAAGTATGTGTGTTCTCGCTGCTCCTCCTACCAGCCATTCTCCTGTCTCTCTCCCTATACTTGGGCCTCCTTATTCCCTGAGACACGAGGATATTGAAATTAGGCCAAATAATAACCCTCTAACGGCTTCTAAGTATTCAAGTGAAAGGAAGGGTTGCACGTCTCTCACTTTAAATCAAAAGCCAGAAATGATCAAGCTTAGTGAGGAAGGCATGTCAAAAGTCGAGATAGGCCAAAAGCTAGGCCTCTTGTGCTGGTTAGCCAAGCTGTGAATGCAAAGGAAGAGTTCTTGAAGGAAATTAAAAGTGCTACTCTAGTGAACACATGAATGATAAGAAATCAAAACAGCCTTATTGCTGATATGGAGAAAGGTTTAGTGGTCTGGATAGAAGATCAAACCAGCCACAACATTCCCTTAAGCCAAAGCCTAATCCAGAACAAGGCCCTACCTCTTCAATTCTGGAAGGCTGAGAGAGGTGAGGAAGCTGCAGAAGAAAAGTTTGAAGCTAGCAAAGGTTGGTTCATGAGGTTGAAGGAAAGAAGCCATCTCCATAACATAAAAGTGAAAGGGGAAGCAGCAGGTGCTGATAGAAGCTGCAGCAAGTTATCCAGAAGATCCAGCTAAGATAATCAGTGAAGGGGGCTACACTAAATAACAGATTTTCAGTGTAGACAAAATAGCTTTCCAGTGGAAAAAGATGCCATCTAGGACTTTCCTAGCAAGAGTGGAGAAGTTAATGCCTGGCTGCAAAGGACAGGCTGTGACTCTCTTAGGGGCTAATGCAGCTGGTGACTTTAAGTTGAAGCCAGTGCTCATTTACTGTTCCAAAATTCCTAGGGCCCTTAAGAATTATGCTAAATCTCCTCTATCTGTGCTCTATAAACGGAGCAACAAAGCCTGGATGAAAGCACATCTGTTTACAGTATGGTTTACTGAATATTTTAAGCCCACTGTTGAGACCTGCTCAGAGAAAAAGATTCCTTTCAAAATATGGCTGCTCGTTGACAATGCACCTGGTCACCCAACAGCTTTGATGGAGATGTACAATGAGATGAATGTTGTTTTCATGCCTGCTAACACAACATCTCTTCTCATCCCATGAATCAAGGAGTCATTTCAACTTTTAAGTCTTATTTTTTAAGAAACACATTTTGTAAGGCTATAGCTGCCATAGATAGTGATTCCTCTGATGGATCTGGACAAAGTTAATTGAAAACGTTCCGGAAAGGATTCACCTTTCTAGAGGCCTTTAAGAACATTTTTTTTTTTTTTAGATTGGCACCTGGGCTAACTACTGTTGCCAGTCTTTTTTGTTTTTTCTGCTTTATCTCCCCAAACCCCCCCGTACACAGTTGTGTATCTTAGTTGCAGGTCCTTCTAGTTGTGGTGAACATTTGTGATTCATAAGAAGTCATCAAAAAATCAACATTAACAGAAGTTGATTCCAATCCTCATGGATGACTTTGAAGGATTCAAGACTTCAGAGGAGGAAGAAACTGCAGATGTAGTGGAAATAGAAAGAGAATTAGAATTAGAAGTGGAGTCTGAAGATGTGACTGAATTGCTGCAGTCCTATGATAAAACTTTAACAGATGAGGAGTTGCTTCTTAGGAAAGAGCAAAGAAAGTGGTTTCTTGAGATTGAATCTACTCCTGGTGAAGATGCTGTGAAGATTGTTGAAATGACAACAAATCATTTAGAATATTACATAAACTTAGTTGATAAAACAGCTTCAGGATTTGAGAGGATTGACTCCAGTTTTGAAAGAAGTTTTACTGAATGCTGTCAGACAGCATCATATGCTACAGAGAAATCACTCATGAAAGGAAGAGTCGATTGATGGTGCAAACTTCATTATTGTCTTATTTTAAGAAATTGCCGCAGCCACCCTGTCAGCAACCACCACCCTGATCAGTCAACAGCCATCAACACTGAGGCAAGACCTTCCACCAGCAAAAAGATGCTCAGATGATGGTTAGCAATTTTTAGCAAAGTATTTTTTAATTAAGGTGTGTACATTGTTTTTTTAGACATAATGCTATCACACACTTAATAGACTACAGCATAGTGTAAACACAGCTTTTTTGTGTGTGTGCAAGGGAGGATTTGCCCTGAGCTAAAATCTGTTGGCAATCTTCCTGGTTTTTTTTCTTCTTCTTCCCTCATGCCACAAGCATGGTTGTATATCCTAATTGTAAGTCCCTCTGGTTCTCTGTGAGACACCACCACAGCATAACAACTGACAGACGAGTGGTATGGTTCCATGACAGAGAAGCGAACCCAGGCCACTGAAGTGGACAGCACGGAACTTTAACCACTAGGCCATCAGGACTGGCTCAACAGCTTTTTTATATACACTAGGAAACTGAAAAATTCGTGTGAATCACTTTTTTATGATATTTGCTTTATTGCAGTGGTCTGGAATTGAACCTGTGATATCTCCAAGGTATGCCTATAGGTAAATCAGCAATTGTTAGAGATTTTACCACACTCCCCCCAGGAAATGAAAGAATGAAGAGACAGAAAAGTTTAGGTTGACCACAATTATCTCTACTATTTAACACAGTTCTACCAGTACTATAAGAAAAGGAAAAGAAATAATGGTGTTGAAATTGGAAGAAGAGATAAAATTGTTCTATCAACAGACAATTTGATTGTCCTCCTGAAATCATCAATAGAATCGTCAAACTAGTATATAATAAAAACAGCATTGGGCAGAGTTTGCCAGACAGGGTAAATTTATCAAAACCAGGAGTATTTTCCTATATTAGCAATAATCAACAGAAAATAATTCAAAAATAAATAAATTTGCAATAGGAAAAAACTATAGAATTTCTAGAAATATAACCTACCAAGAATATATGGGACCTTTGTCAGGAAAAATTAAAACTGTAATAGAAGACATAGAAGATAGCTTGAATAAATAGTAAGATATTTCATGTTCTTGGATGGGTTGATATAACATTAAAAATGTCATTTACCCCCAAATTAATGTATAAATTTGGCATATATGAATCACAATTCTTAACAGAGTCTTTGAGGAACTTGAAGATTTTCTTCCAAGTATATGGAAGAATAAAGGTCTGTGAGCAGCTGAGTTAGCTGTGGAAAATAGAGAGTGGGGGCTTGCTCCACAAGACGTTTGGCATATTAAAAAGTCACAGTGATTAAAAAAATGCATTGTATTGTCACAAGAACTGAGGAAAAGACCAATGGAAGAAATGAGAAATGGGCTAATTGTTTAGTAAATGATTTGGGGGAAAATGGCTTTTTATATTGGAGGAAAAAAAGTTAAATTTCTAGTAACAGTGACCATACAGACGACCTCCATTTGGTTCAGTAGTGACTGAAATATGAAGGGTAAAACTGTAAAGTTAGTATAAGAAAACAGAGAATAACTTTGTCACCTAGGAGCAGGAAAAGATTATTTAATTTAATTTTAATTTTTTTAAAGATTGGCCCTGAGCTAACATCTGTTGCCAGTCTTCCTTTTTTTCCCCCCTCCTTCTTCTCCTCAAAGCCCCTTAGTACATAGTTGTATATTCTAGTTGTAGGTCCTTCTGGCTGTGCTATGTGGGACGCTGCCTCATGGCCTGATGAGCAGTACCATGTCCGTGCCCAGGATCTGAACCAGTGAAACCCTGGGCCGCCAAAGCGGAACACACAAACTTAACCACTTGACCACGGGGCTGGCCTGGGGAAAAGATTATTTTAAATAAAACTTGAGATACGGAAATCATGAGGCAAAATGTTGATGGTTTGATCACATCAGAAAGTATTTTTTATGGAAGCTCAGTGATGAAGGAAAAATGAGGAGCAAAGGAAAAGTTAAATATTTGGGTAAATCTAAGTGAATATTGACTATATGAAATAATAATGTTATATAAGATTTAAAATACAATTAAAGTGCACAACAAATGTCTAAGTCAGGAGGAAATGGAGTAATGGAGTATAATCTTCTAAGGATCTTACAATGACCAGGAAGTGGTGGAAGTTCTGCTTTACATTAGAGGTTAGTATAAGGCAAAGATGAGTCCTGTAATCTCCGTAGGAAGCCTTGAAAGAATAATGGAATAATTTATAACTAGCAAGATAATAGAGGAAGAAAATTTTAAAAATTTTTTAAATATTCCAAAAGAGGGTGAAAAAGGAATGTAGACTAGAAAGCAAATAATGAAATGGTAGATTTAAACTCATGTCACTAGTTTTAAATGGACTATCTACTCTAATTAAAAGACAGTTATTGTCACATTGGAAAGAAATTGAAACCCAAGTATGTATTATTTGTATGAGAGACACCTTGAGTATAGGGATACAGAAAATTCAAAAATTAAAAGGATGGAGGGGCCGGCCTGGTGGCACAGTGGTTAAGTTCACACATTCCGCTTTGGCAGCCTGGGGTTCACTGGCTCAGATCCCGGGTGCAGACATGGCACTGCTTGGCAAGCCATGCTGTGGTAGGTGTCCTACATATAAAGTAGTGGAAGATGGGCATGGATGTTAGCTCAGGGCCAGTCTTCCTCTGCAAAAAGAGGAGTATTGGCAGCAGATATTAGCTCAGGGCTAATCTTCCTCAAAAATAAAAGGTAAACTGTGCCAAAACTAACTGGAAAAAAGCTAGTGTAGCTATCAGGCAAAGGTAGAATGCATTACTAGAGAAAAAGTAACGTTTCATATTAAAAAGAGTTAACATACCAGGAAAATGAAACCATTCTAAATATGTGTCTACCTCATAACAGAATCTCAAAATATGAAAAGCAAAAACTGATAGAAGTACAATGAGAAGTAGACAAGACAAACCTACAGTCATAGTGACAGATTTCAACACACTTGAATGACAGATAGGATATGTAGACCAAAACAAACAAATACAAACAAAATAATACCACAATCAGTTATAATACAGAAGAACTGAACAACACAATTAACAACTTGACCTCATTGACACTTAGAGGATACTGTACCAAACAAATGAATAAACTCTACTTTTTTTTAATAAGTGCCTATGGAACTCACTAAAATATACCATATACTAACCATAGAACAAATCTTAAATTTCAGAGAATTGAAATTCTGTAGATTTGACCACTGCCAGGTTAAGGTTGGAATTAATTACAAAAAAAGTAACTTTAAAAAAGGGTAACTTGAAGGTCAGCGACATGGCAGAGTGAGCTTACCTGGGACTCTCTCCCCTCCAAAATACAACCAAAAAGAAACAATTGAATTTCAACCAAAAATTCTTTTTTTTTTTTAAAGATTTTATTTTTTCCTTTTTCTCCCCAAAGCCCCCTGGTACATAGTTGTATATTCTTCGTTGTGGGTCCTTCTAGTTGTGGCATGTGGGACGCTGCCTCAGCGTGGCCTGATGAGCAGTGCCATGTCCACACCCAGGATTTGAACGAACGAAACACTGGGCGGCCTGCAGCGGAGCACGCGAACTTAACCACTCGGCCACGGGGCCAGCCCCCAACCAAAAATTCTAATAACACAGAGATCATCAGAGACCCACAGGAGCCAAACGATGGAGGGAGGAGAGGCTGGAGCTGCCCTCAGAGGAGCTGGAACGGAGTAAGAGAGAACTTCACTCCCTCACCTAGAAACTGGGATCGCTGCTGTGGATGAGGGAAGGAGCAGGGGAGGGGCCGCACATCCACGGGATCGTCCATGACTCCCACCACCTGTGCAGCGGAAACCCACTAATGGGGGAAAGCTTTCGTGTGGGGGGACCCCATCAAGCCAAGGCCCTGGGAAACCAGAGAGCGAGAGCTGATCGGAATCCAGGTCTGCGTGGGAGAGAAAGTGCCCCTCCTCCCACAAGCTGTGCTGCGTGTCACCATAACAGCTGAAGGCAGAGGGCTCAGAACGCATGGCTCAACCCCCATCTAGTGGCAACAGGCTGTAACTGCAACCGAATAATAGCATCATGTGCAAAAACCACTCCTCTACCATCCAGCAATTTATAAAAGCTCCAGACCAGAAGGAAAACAATAAGAACACAGAATTAAGTCCTGAAGACTTGGAAATAGGTAAACTAAGTGAAAATGAGTTCAGAGTAGCTATCATCAAAAAACTCAATGAGGTAAAGGGAAATATAGAGAAACAAGTCAATGAGTTCTGGAGTTACTTCACAAAAGAGATTGAAACTATAAAGAAGAATCAATCAGAAAGACTAGAGATGAAGAATCCCATGGATCAGGTAAAACAGAATATGGATTCTCTGAATGCACATGCAGACACGATAGAGGAGCAAATTAGCATAATCGAAGATAGACAGGCTGAATGGCTCCAGACAGAGGAAGAAAGAGAACTAATAATTAAAAAAAATGAAGGAAATCTCTGAGAAGTAGCGGACTTAATGAGGAAATCCAGTTTAAGAATTATCGGAATCCCTGAGGGAGTGGAAAAGGAAAATGGAACAGAAAGTGTGCTCAAGGAAATAATAGAAGAAAATTCCCCAAATCTAGGGATTGAGGGAGAAATGTATATGGAGGAAGCTTTCAGACCTTCTGGATTTGTCAATGTAAAAAGACCTACTGCAAGGCATATAGTAGTAAAAATGGCAAAAATTAACGACAAAGAAGGAATACTCAGGGCAGCAAGGCAGAATAAAATAACCTACAAAGGAACCCCTATCAGAATTTCAGCAGATTTCTCTACAGAAACCTTACAAGCTAGGAGAGATTGGAATGACATATTCAAAACTTTAAAGGATAAAAATCTTCAGCCAAGAATACTCTATCCAGCAAGAATATCCTTCAGATATGAGGGAGAAATTAAATCTTTCCCAGACAAACAAAAGCTAAGGGACTTTGTAGCCAAAAGACCTCCACTACAAGAAGTTCTCAAGAAGGCCCTCATACCTGAAAAAAGAAAAAAAGGGAGAAAGGGGTCACAAATCACAGAGTAGGGAGACAAATAGATAGAATCAGAATAGGATAGCAAATATTCAACTATAGCATTAGGATAAAGGGAAGGAAATCACCAAAGCAAAGACGATCTTATCACTCTAACCACAAACTGACAACAAGCGTTGGAATAAGAGATGAAAATAATAATTTGGGAGGGGAAGAGGAAAGGGACTGAATCAGTCTAGGCCAACTGAGTAAGAGACCACCAGAGAATAGACTATATTATACACAAGATGCTGAATACAAACTTCAGGGTAGCCACTAAACTAAAAAACAGAACAGAGACACAAAACATAAATAAGGAAAAATCTAAGAAACCCAGCATAAGAAATTGCAGAAGTCAATGGTTAGGGTAAAACACACAGGATGAGAAACAAAGGTAACGCAGGAAAACCAGATAACGAGCAACAAAATGACAGTATTAAGCCTTCATGCATCAATAATCACCCTCCTTGTAAACCGATTGAACTCTCCAATAAAAAGACACAGAGTGGCAAGATGGATTAAAGAACAAGATCCAACAATTTGTTGCCTCCAGGAAACACACCTCAGCCCCAAGGACAAACACAGGCTCAGAGTGAAGGAGTGGAAGACAATACTCCAAGCTAATAGCAAACAAAAGAAAGCAAGTCTCGCAATACTTACATCAGACAAAACAGATTTCAAAATAAGGCAGGTAAAGAGAGACATAGAGGGCCAATATATAGTGATCAAAGGGACATCATCAAGAAGAAATAACACTTGTAAATATCTATGCGCCCAACGCAGGAGCACCAAAGTTCATAAAGCAACTATTAACCAACCTAAAAGAAGATATCAAAAATAACACAATAATAGTTTGGGACCTCAGCACCCCACTCACATCAATGGACAGATCATCCAGACAGAAAATCAACAAGGAAACAGTGGAGTTAAACGAAAGGCTAAAACAATTGGACTTAATAGACATATATAGAACACTTCATCCAAAAACAGCAGAATACACATTCTTCTCAAGTGCGCGTGGAACATTCTCAAGGATAGGCCGTATGTAGAGAAAGAAGGCAAGCCTCTACAAATTAAAAAAAAATTGAAATAACAAGCATCTTCTCTGATCATAATGCTATAAAGCTAGAAATTAATTACAAGAAAAAAGCTGAGACAGGCACAAGGATGTGGAGACTAAACAATATGCTATTGAACAAGCAATGGATCATTGAAGAAATTAAAGAAGAAATCAAAAGATAGCTGGAGACAAATGAAAATGATAACATGCCATATCAACTTATATGGGATACAGCAAAAGCTGTATTAAGAGGAAAATTCATCGCAATGCAGACACATCTTAACACACAAGAAAAATCCCAAATAAGCAATCTTAAACTACACCTAACTGAATTAGAGAAAGAAGAACAAACAAAGCCCAAAGTCAGCAGAAGGAGAGAAATAATAAAAATCAGAGCAGAAATAAATGCTATTGAAACAAAAAAGGCAGTAGAAAGGATCAGTGAAACAAAGAGCTGGTTCTTTGAGAAGATAAATAAAATTTACAATCCCCTAGCCAGATTTACAAAGAAAAAAGGGAGAAAGCTCAAATCAACATAATCAGAAATGAAAGAGGAGAAATAACAACAGACTCTGTGGAAATACAACAGATTATAAGAGAATAGTATGAAAAACTATATGCCAGCAAAATGGATAACCTAGAGGAAATGGATAAATTCTTGGACTCCTACAACCTCCCAAAGCTCACTCAAGAAGAAGCAGACAATTTGAGCAGACCAATCACAAGGAAAGAGACTGAAACAGCAATCAAAAGCATCCCAAAGAATAAAACCCCAGGACCAGATGGCTTTCCTGGGGAATTCTACCAAACTTTCAGAGAGGACTTAATACCTATCCTTTTCAAGCTATTCCAAAAAATTAGGGAGGATGGAACACTTCCTAACACATTCTACGAGGCCAACATCACGCTGATACCAAAGCCTGACAAGGACAGCACGAAAAAGGAGAACTACAGGTCAATATCGCTGATGAACATAGATGCAAAAATTCTCAACAAAATTTTGGCAACCCGAATCCAGCAATTCATCAAAAGGACCATACATCATGATCAAGAGGGAGTCATACCAGGGACACAGGGATGGTTCAACATCTGCAAATCAATCAACGTGATACACCACATCAACAAACTGAGGAATAAAAATCACACGATCATCTCAATAGATGCAGAGAAAGCATTTGACAAGATCCAACAGCCATTTATGATAAAAACTCTGAACAAAATGGGCATAGAAGGGAACTACCTTAACATAATAAAGGCCATATATGACAAACCCACAGCCAACATCATACTCAATGGGCAAAAACTGAGCAACATCCCCCTGAAAACAGGAACGAGACAAGGATGCCTTCTATCACCACTCTTATTTAGCATAGTACTGGAGGTCCTGGCCAGAGCAATTAGGCAAGAAAATGGAATAAAAGGAATCCAGATAGGGAGGGAAGAAGTGAAACTCTTGCTGTTTGCAGACGACATGATCTTATATATAGAAAACCCCAAAGAATCCATTGGAAAACTCTTAGAAGTAATCAACAACTATGGCAAAGTTGCAGGATATAAAACCAGTTTGCATAAATCAGTAGCATTTCTATACTGTAATAACGAACTAACAAAAAGAACTCAAGAACACAATACCATTCACAATCACAATAAAAGGTATAAAATACTTCGAGGTGAATTTAAGTAAGGAAGTGAAAGCCCTATACAATGAAAATTACAAGACTTTTCTGAAAGAAATGGATGACGACGTAAAGAGGTGGAAAAGACATTCCATGCACATGGATTGGAAGAATAAACATAGTTAAAATGTCCATTCTACCTAAAGCACTCTACAGATTCAACGCTGTCCCAATCAGAATCCCAATGACATTCTTTACAGAAATAGAACAAAGAATCCTAAAATTCATATGGGTCAACAAAAGACCCCGAACTGCTAAAGCAGTCCTGAGAAAAAAGAACAAAGCTGCAGGCATCACAATCCCTGACTTCAAAACATACTACAAAGCTACAGTAATCAAAACAGCATGGTACTGGTACAAAAACAGGTGCACAGATTAATGGAACAGAATTGAAAGCCCAGAAATAAACCCACACATCTATGGACAACTAATCTTCGACAAAGGAGCTGAGGGCCTACAATGGAGAAAAGAAAGTCCTTTCAACAAATGGTGCTGGGAAAACTGGAAAGCCACATGTAAAAGAATGAAAATTGACCATTTTTTCTCACCATTCACCAAAATAAACTCAAAATGGATCAAAGACCTAAAGGTGAGACCTGAAACCATAAGGCTTCTAGAAGAAAATGTAGGCAGTACACTCTTTGACATCAGCATTAAAAGGATCTTTTCAGACACCATGTCTTCTCAGACAAGGGAAACAATAGAAAGAATAAACAAATGGGACTTCATCAGACTAAAGAGCTTCTTCAAGGCAAGAGAAAACAGAATTTAAACAAAAAAACAACCCACTAACTGGGAGAAAATATTTGCAAGTCATACATCTGACAAAGGGTTAATCTCCATAATATGTAAAGAACTCACACAGCTCAACAACAAAAAATCAAACAACCTATCAAAAAATGGGCAGGAGACGTGAAGAGACGTTTCTCCAAAGAAGATATACGGATGGCCAATAGGCACATGAAAAGATGTTCATCATCGCTGATCATCAGGGAAATGCAAATCAAAACTACAGTAAGATATCACCTTACATCCATTAGAATGACAAAAATAACTAAAGCAAATAGTAACAAATGTTGGAGAGGTTGTGGAGAAAAAGGAACCCTCATACACTGCTGGTGGGAATGTGAACTGGTGCAGCCACCATGGAAAACAGTATGGAGATTCCTCAAAAAATTAAAAATAGAACTACCATACGACCCAGCCATCCCACTACTGGGTATCTATCCAAAGAGCTTGAAGTCAGCAATTCCCGAAGTCCCATGCACCCCAGTGTTCATTGCAGCATTATTTACAATAGCCAAGACATGGAAGCAACCTAAGTGCCCAGCAACTGATGATTGGATAAAGAAGATGTGGTACATATATACAATGGAATACTACTCAACTG